>NC_063377.1:4928986-4962819 GCF_021869965.1 Rhincodon typus
AGGCCCGAAACGTCAGCCTTCCTGCTCCTCTGATTCTGCTTGGCCTGCTGTGTTCATCCAGCTCTACACCTTGTTATCTAGGAATACCATTGATTGCTTTAAGTCAAGACACCCCCTTTTCGATGATAATAGTGAACAGAAGATAGTTGGGTGGGAGATCGAGTTAGCACATGAAGAATAAAAGCTGGTGCCACCCATGTAAATTGGAGAGTTGATTGCAATCAAAAGATCAGAACAACAATTTTGTAATGAAGACAATTAAGCATTACTAGAAGAAAATGGATACGATAGAGCGAACAAATTCAATGAAGACGAAAATATACTTTTGGTGATTTATAAGATTATGATGGCCTAATGGCTTTATCACTGGACTGTTAATCCAGGTGATCTCCTGAGGAGCTGGATTCAAATCCTGCCACGATAGATAGTGGTATTTGAAATCTGGAATTAAAACAATGACCATGAATCAGTTGTCGGGGGAAAAGGCAAAACTGTCCGGTTCACTAATGTTCTTACTTGGTCTGGTTGGGTGATGGGAGGAATAACCTGGTGTATGAATTAAAAAAAAAGAGATTGCCTGCTTCCAACTGGATTCGAAACAATTCAGACAAATGTGGCAAGTACCAGAAAGAGACCAGGGTAAGAAATGTGAAAGCAAAGAACTGGAGACTGTAGCAGCCACTGAGAAGTTTAGGCCCTGCTGTTTTAAGACCTGTGCAAAACATGACAAAATTGCAATCATTCACAGGTTATGATTACCAGAGCACAGATCAGGAATAAGTAGAGTTACAAATATATGCATATTTTTGGCACAAGACAGCAGAAAAAGGATTGAATGTCTGAAATGATTGAGAGTTTTGTATGGCATTAGAATTTAAAGTCTTGATGTTTATTGTGTTCGAATGTGTTTGATTCATTCATTATGCAAGGAAAGCTGACACAATATGAGAGCACAAACATTTGGGAGAATCGTCAAATCGATGCTGGATGGCAAGACCTCGAATTGGTGAGGGAAAAAGCCACAATCTGACTGCAAGATTGAACAATTCTACGCTCAAGGGCGGCAGAAGAAACTGTGATGTTGTGGAAAAGTGGCACAGGAGCCATGGCTTCAAACATATAAATAAGACTGGGGGAAGGTGAACGGCATTGCAGAAATTAAAAGAAAAGTGAAATTTCCAGCAGAATCATGTTGGCATGATTCAGTTTCTCGGAAGATTTGAGGAACATTAGTAAAAAGAAAGTTATGCAGGCAATGTGTGTGTGTTTGCCTAAATGTGTGTATATCTGTTTGTGTGTGTGTGTGTGTGCATATCTATGGGTGAGCAAAGTGAGCTGGAGGGGAGGTGCATGCTTTGAAAGAAATTTTTGTGTCTTTAATTTGAGATGGAAATGGGGATTTGCTATGGATGGACATGGACAGGCCATACCGTTGTTCAGGAGTCTCCTGCAAGAAAAGATTCAGCGAGTCGGAGTGATTTCGTTTCAACAGAATGCTCAAGGATGAAGAAACTACAACAAATTTTCTCACTGACACAATTCTCAGTGTCCATCTGCAATATACACCGCATAAACGCTGAGGTTCAAATACATTTCTGCAATGCTGTTTCATGTTTTAACTGGTCAAGTGAAATGGTTCCTAGTCTCTACTTGGGTTGAAATTTCACAGTAGTCAAAGTACAGCCGTTTGCAAATCAAAGATCAGGAGACAACATGTCAAATCTTAATTAATGTGCAACCGAATCAGATCATTGTTGTTAGAAGAATACTGTGTCATATTGTCAGTTTCATTCCTGAGGCAGGTACAGGTAAAGTAATGCCTGTAACTTGTATAATACTGTATTTTTCATTCTCAGCCTTATTCGTATCATTCTCAAAATTACTGATGTGATATGTGTTTTATTCAAGGCAATGGCAGAGGCTCTGATTGTGTCATTGAAAATCTGTATTCTGTATGGATCAACGCCAACAGGAATGACTGAAAAACAGAGTGTTAAAGGCAGTGGTACCAGATGAACCACTTCTCAGTGAAATGGGATATCCAGAGATCATGACTCCTTGTGTTTTAAGGTAGCCATGAATAAGGATACGTCAGGACCTTGTCGGAAGGTACTAATGTTGGGGAGGGCATACAATGTCAATATTAGACAGGAGCTAGGCAGCGCTAATTTGGAGGAGCAGTTATCGAGCAAGAGGAAGGGTCACTGGACCCGAAACATTAACTCTGGTTTCCCTTCACAAGTGCTGCCAGGCCTGCTGAGCTTTTGCAGCAACTTCTGTTTTTGTTTGTGTTTGATATGTGGAAGTTGTTTAAAGGCCTGTGGGTCAGAGCTCAGGACCGGCATGTTCCAGTAATGAGAAAGGACAAAGATGGCAAAGGAAGGGAAAATTGGACAATGAGGGAGATCATGAGTTTAGTTAGAAAGGGGAAAAAGAAGCTTATATAAGCTTTAGTAGGCTAAACTCTGACACGGCCCGTAAGGTATATAAAGAAAGCAGGAAAGAAATTAAGCAGGGAATTAGGAGAGGAAGAAGGGGCCATGAAGTGACATTTCAATAAAGTAGGTTTGAAGAAAATCCCAAGACATTCTACACATACATTAAAAACAAGAGGATAACTATAGAGAAGGAAGGATAATGGATTGAAGATAATGGAGGGAAATTCTGCTAGGAATCAAAGGATGCGGGCAAGATCCTAAATGAGTACTGTTCACCCAGGAGAAGGATATGGAGGATAGTGAGATTTGTGTGGAGCATACTAATGTGCTGGGGCATTTTGAGATCAAAAAAGAGGTGTTGTTGGATCTCTTGAAGAGCATTAAGGTGGATAAGTCCCCAGGGCTCGATAGTATTTGCCCCAGGTTATTGAGAGAGACAAGAGAGGAGATTGCTGGTGCCTTAACCAAGATCTTTGTATCCTCACTAACCACTGGAGAAGTCCTAGTGGACTAGTGAGTAGCAAATGCTGTTGGTCTGTTCAAGAAGGGAAACTGGGATAATCCAGGAAAGTATAGGCTGGTGAGTCTGACATTGGTGGTTGGAAAGCTATTGGAGAGAATTCTTAGAGATAGGATTTATGCACATTTGGAAAAGCATGGCATAATAAGGAACAGTCAGCATGACTTTGTGCAGAGCATGTAATGCCTTACTAACATGATCGAATATTTCAGAAAATGATAAAGCTGATCGCACTGGATGTTGTCTACATGGATTTTAGAAAGGTCTTTTACAAAGCCCCTCATGGTAGGCTCATCCAGAAGATTAAGATGTATGGGATCCATGGTGACTTGGCCACTTGGATTCAGATTGGCTTGCCCATAGAAGGCAGATGATTTTTTTTTTTCTGGCTGAAGTTCTGTGACTAGTGGTGTTCTGCAGGGATCTGTACAGGAACCTCTGCTGTTTGTGATACACATAAATGACTTTGTTGAAAATGTAGATGGGTAGGTTAGTAAGTTTGTAGAAGATGCAAAGATTGGTGAAATTATGGATAGTGTTGAAGGTTGCCCAAGGATATAGTGTGGATGGAAAAATGGCAGATGGAGTTTAATCCAGGTAAGTGTGAGCTACTGTGCTTTGGGAGATCAAAAGGTAAGAAAAATTACACAGTTAATGGTAGGACCTTGAGCAGCAGTGCAAAAGGATCTTGGGGTCCAAGTCAATAGCTCCCTGAAAGTGGCCAAACAAGTAGATAGGGTGGTAAAGAAGGCGTAAGGTGTGCTTGCCTTTATTGGTCGAGGAATTGAGTATTAGAATCAGGATGCTATGTTGCAGATTTATGAGGCTTTTGTTAGGCCACACTTATAGCATTGCGTTCAGTTCTTATTGCCACATTACAGGAAGAATGTGAAGGCTTTAGAGAAGGTGAAGGAGAGGTTTACCGGGATGCTGCCTGGATTAGAGGGTAGGGGCTGTAAGAAGCGGCTAGAAAAAAAAAAAAAACTCAGGTTATTTTTTTCTGGAGCAGCTGAGGCTGATGCAGATATGGTAGGCACATTTAAGGGACTCTTAGATAAGCACATGAATATGCAAGGAATGGAGAGATATGGACCAAGGGTAGGCAGAAGAGATTAGTTTACTTTGGCTTCATGATAGCACAACATCGTGGGCTGAAGTGGCTACTCCTGTGTTGTACCGTTCTATGTTCTATGCTCTATTTATCTATCTATCTCGTACAACATATTTACTATCCTCTTGGTACCGCAGTTGAATTTCCTCGTAAAATGTTCCTGTTCTTTGTTCTTGAAATGATTTCTATTTATTCCTGACCTTAGCATTATTTCTTAATCGACTTTTTTGCAAACCAACTGTTCTTTTCCAGTAGTCGACAGATTGAATGCTTCCTGATAGTCCCCTCCCTATCCAACATGAACTGGATTATATCTAGAATGACCTTTATTTACCTAAACATTGTATCTCTGGAGTCTTATTCCCTTTACAGAATTTATTGGAAATGTGCAGCTGGAAACTTGCAACAGTGAAAACACAAGAAACATTTGACAGTATTCAATTATTCTTCAAGACATTTCAGGGAATCAGAACACAAATTTCCATAGTTTAAGTATTAACAGCCATCAAAGACAGCGTGACTGAAAGTTGTGAAATTCATACATAGACAGAAAGTTGAATGGATGGATGGATGGATGGATGGATAGGTAGGTAGGTAGGTAGATAGATAGGTAGATAGATAGATAGATAGATGGGTAGGTAGGTAGATACATAGGTAGATAGGTAGGTAGATAGGTAGATAGATACATGCACAAGTCTGTATTTGGAGAAGGTTCCTTTGTACTCAATTATTGGTGAATTCTGGAATCATAAAACATTCAGGTAAACATACATATTCATTGAGTATTTAAATACTGCTGCCAGTGCCTCCAGAAATCATTTAAATTTAGGCATTCTGCAATAAATTCACATTTTGAGGGAATTTTTTTTAACCATCTGACACTCGTCACAGCAAGACTAAGAATAGACAAGCAATGGAAAAAAAATATTGCTTCTATCAATCCGAGGATCCTTGCCAAACAATCAATACCCTCTACTTCATCAACATAAGCTGTTGTTTCTGTTTTTCAACAGTATCTCTGTGAAAGCACTGATGAGTTTGGGAGGAAAATATTTTTCAGGCTATATACATTTTAGTCATACGTGTGGATCAATTTGCATAACAACGCTTCTTTGTGATTTTTGATTTGTTTTAACCAACAAAGTACTGTCTAACATGAAAAAGAAGACCCAAAACGTCAGCTTTCCTGCTCCTCTGATGCTGCCTGGCCTGCTGTGTTCATCCAGCTCTACACTTTGTTATCTCAGACTCCAGCATCGGCAGTTCCTACTATCTCTCAATATTAATTTTTGAACATGTTGCTTGAATTGTGTCACCAGATTCTTTTGATTAGATTTCCTCGAATACTCTGTTGAATTCTCATGGTATGAATCTCAGTATCAATTTGACAATGGCGTGTACATTACATAGAACATAGAATATAGAACACTACAGCACAGGAACAGAATCTTCGGCCCAAGATGATGTGCTGAACGTGATGCCAAATTAAACTAAGCCCTTTTCGTGCCCATGCTCTATATCCCTTCATTCATTGTTTATTCATGTACTTATCTAACAGCCCCATAAATGCCCCTATCGTATCTGCCTCCACCACTAACCATGGCAGCGCTTTCCAGGCACCTACCACTCTCTGTGTGAAAAAAAAATACTTGCCCCTCACATCTCCTTTGAACTTTTCTCGTCTTACCTTAAATGCATGCTGTCGAGTATTAGACATTTCAACTCTGGGGACAAAAAAAGAGATTCTGACTGCCAACCATATCTATGTCTCTCATACCTTTATAAACTTCTATCAGGTGTTCCCTCAGCCTCCACCGCTCCAGAGAAAACAACCCTTGCTTATCCAGCCTCTTCTTATAGCTCGTAACTTCTAATCCAGGCAGTATCCTGGTAAACCTCTTCTGCACCTTCTCCAAAGCCTCCACACCCTTCCCGTAATGTGGTGACCAGAATTGAATGCAATACTTTAAGTATGGTCTATCCAAACTCTGATAAAGCTGCAGCATGACATCTTGACTCTTGTACTCAATGCACTGACCAATAAAGGTTTCTTTGCCACCCTATCTACTTATGTGGTCGCTTTCATCGAGCTATGGACTGGGACACCAACATCCCTCTGTACATCAGTGCTGTTCAGGGTCCTGCAATAAACACCTCACATTTGCATCTCTATTAGATCTCTTCATCTAGTTGTTGCTGTAAATCTTCTTTCTCATACTAATCCTCTCCCTTCTGCACTCTAGACCTGAAATAACTGCACAGAAGCTGGTATCCCATCACCAAGTCACCATACTTGTACACGGTACACTGGCTGTGGCCAGCCACCTTCGAGTCATTCCTGTGAACTGAGGAGATTCGAAATCCCCTGTCTACAGACTGTAGATGTTGGTGTGTTCGCCGAGCTAGGAGGTTTGATAGCAGATGTTTTTTCCCCTTACTAGGTGAAACCCTCAGTGCTGTGGAGCCTCCTGTGAAGTGTTGTTGACTTGTGCTGCCTATATCATAGAAAACAGTAGTCCCTGTCTATATCATAAAGAACAGCAGACACTTTGTGTATTACCGAGAACATCAGTCCCTGCCTATATCATAGAGAACAGGAATCCCTGCTTATGTCATCAGCAACAGGAGTCCCTGCGCACATCATAGGCAACCAGAGTCCCTGGCTATATCATAGGTAACAGGAGTCATCGACAACAACAGTCTTTGGCTATTGTCCCTTTCTATATTGTACAGAATAGCAGTCCTTGTCTATATTGTAAGGAACAGCAGTCCCCATCTGTATTATAAAGAACAGCAGTCCCTGGCTACATTGTAGGGAACAGCAGTCCCTGCCTATCTCATCAGCAGCAGAAGTCCCTGCCTATATCACAGACAACAGGAGTCCTTGTCTGTATCATAGACAACAGGATTCTCTGACTATATCATAGAGAATGGCAGTACCTGTCTATATTGTACAAAACAATGGTCCGTACGTACATTATAGAGAACAACATTCCCTGTGAATGTTATAGAGAACAGCAGTACCTGTGTATATTACAGAGAACAGCATTTCCTCTCCAAATCATAGAGAACAGCAGTCCCTGCCTGTAGCACAGGGAACAGCAGTTTTGCCGGTTTTGGGTCTGGGATCCTTTACATTCGTCAGTAGCTGTCGTAGATGGTTATTGGTTTGTGGGCTATTCTGATACCTAGGGGCCTGAGTAGTCTTGTGGTCATCTCTGAAATGTCCTTGACGTGTGGTAGGGTGATAAATCATTCTGGTCATGTTGTGTCTTCCTGTTGTGGTCTGTCTCAGAGATCAAGGACATTTCAGAGAAGACCACAAGACTACACAGACCCCTAAGTATCAGTTTAGCCTACAATCTGACAACCACCCTGTGACACCTATTGCTGAATGTCAAGGATCCCATACCAAAAATTGGCAAAACTGGGATAATATACAAAATACCATGCAAGGACTGTGAGGAAACATTACATAGGCCAAACTGGAAGAAAATTGACTATATAGATACATGAACATCAACTAGCCACCAAGAAACATGACCAATTCTCACTTTCCTCACTACACACGGACAACGAGGGACAGAAATTTGACTGGGAAAGCATATCGATAGTCGTATAAGCCAAACAGAGACATGCCAGGGAATTCCTGGAGGCCTGGTATTCCAACCGGGACTCCATTAACGAACACATTGAATTAGACCCTGTGTACAAACCACAGAGAAACAAAACCGGAAGTAATATGAATCACCCCAGCAAACCAAGGCATAAAAATAACAAACGGGACAGATATCGATGTTTCACTAGGGGTGTACTGATGATGTTACCTAGCAGGGTGACAAAACGTTTGCAACCAAACTCACCAGCTCGGCGAGCATGTCTACAATCTCAGGGACTCCTGTTGCCTATGATATAGGCAGCGACTCCTGTTCTCTATGATATAGCCAGAGACTGCTGTTCGCTATGATATGTGTGGGGACTGATGTTCTCTATGCTATAGGCAGACACTGCTGTTCTCTTTGCTATACTCAAGGACTGCTGTTTGCTATGATATGGACAGGTACTGCAGTTCTATGTGATACACATATGGACTGCTGTTCTCTATGATATACTTAGCAACTGCTGTTACCTATGATATACAAAGTGATTGCTGTTCTCTATGATTTACAGAGCGACTACAGTTCCCTCTGACACAGGCAAGGACTGCTGTTCTCTATAATATAGACAGGGACTGCAGTTGTCTATGATATAGACAGGGACACCTGTTGTATATGTTATAAACAGGGTCTCCTGTTCACCGTGATGTATGCAGGGACTGCTGTTCGCTATGAGGTAGACAGGCACAGTCATTCTCTATATTATAGACATGGACTGCTGTTCCCTATGTTATTAGACAAGTCCTGCCATTGACTATAATATAGACACGAACTTCTGTTGTCTATGACAGAGACAGTGTCTCCTGTTCCCTGTGATGTACACAGCGACTGCTCTTCCCTATGGTATACAGTGACTGCCATTTTCTGTAATATACACAGGGGCTGCTGTTCTTGATAATATAGAGAGGGAAGGCTGTTCTCTGTCATATGCACAGCAAGTGCTGTTCGCTATAATATAGACAGGGACTGCTGTTCACTATAATAAATGCAGTGACTGCTGTTCTCTATGATACCGGCAGGGATTGCTGTTCACTCTATGTAGACAGGTACTGTGGTTCTCTCTGATGTAGATCAGGATTGATGTCTCTCCCATACACACAGTGACTGCTATTCCGTATAATAGACACAGCGACTGCTCTTCTCTGTGAGATAGTCAGGGACTGACGTTGTCTGTGCTATAAGAAAGCACTGCTGTTCTCTATAATATAGGCAGTGGCTGCTATTTTTCATGATATAGAGAGGAAGGCTGTTCTCTGTAATATACACTGGTAGTACTGTTCACCGTAATACAGACAGGGACTGATGTCCTCCATGATATCACATGGACTGCTGTCCTCTATGATTTCAGCGGGGACTGCTGTTCTCTATGAAATGGGCCGGGGCTGCTTTTCTCTGTGATATAGGCAGAGACTGCTGTTCTCTACGATATACGTAGGGACTGATGTTCTGAGCAGAATCTGCTATTCTTTGTGATGTACGCAGGGACTACTGTTCTCTATGCTGTAGACAGGGACTGCCATTCCTTATCAGAAAGACAAGGACTGCTCTTCCCAGTGATATACACAGTGACTGCCATTCTCTTTAATATCCACAGGGACCGCTGTTCTCGAAAATATAGACAGGGACAGCTGTTCGCTATGATATAGGCAGGGACTACTGTTCTATATGATTTAGGCAGGGGCTACTGTTGTCTATGATATAGAAAACGACTGCTGTTCTCTATGATATAGGCAGGGACTCTGTTCTCTTCAATATACGTAGAAACTGCTGTTTTCTATTATATAGGCAGGAACTGATGTTGTTTATGCCATAGGCAGGCACTGCTGTTCATGATTCTATAGGCAGGGACAGCTGTTCTCTATGATACAGAGAGGGAATTCTGTTCTCTATGGAATATGCCGGGACTGCTTTTCTCTATGCTTTCGGCAGGTACTCCAGTTCTGTATTATATAGGCACGGGCTGTTGTTTTCTATGGTATACACAACGACTGTTGTTCTATATGATTTAGGCAGGGACTGCCATTCTCCATAATATAGACTGGGACTGATGTTCTTTATGATATAAGAAGGAACTCCTGTTCTCTATGATTTAGGCAGGAACTGCTATTATCCGTAGTATAGGTAGACAGTGATGTTGTCTATGCCATACGCAGGCACTGCTGTTCACCATTCTATAGGAAGGAACTGCTGTTCTGTATACTATAGGCAGTGACTGCTGTTCTCCATTATTTAGACAGGGACTGCTGCTGTCTGTGATATAGGCAGGGGCAGTTGTTCTCTGTGATAAACACAGCAACTACTGTTCTGTATGATATACACAGTGATTGCTGTTCTCTACGATTTAGGCTGGGACTGCTGTTCTGTATCTGATAGACAGGGATTGCTGTTCTGTGTGCTATAGGCAGTGACTGCTGTTCTCCATTATTTAGACAGGGACTGCTGTTCTTTGCATGTAGATGGGGACTGCTTTAATCTATGATAGACGGTGACCTATGTTGTCTATGATGTAGATGAGGATTCTTGTTGTCTGTGGTATTGACAGGGACTCCCGTTGTCGATGATATAGACAGGAACTCCTATTGTTGATGATATAGACACAGTCTCCAGTTGTCTACAATATCGATGGGGACTCCTACTGTCTACGATATAGGCAGGGTTCATGTTGCCTATAATATATGCAGGGACTGGTGTTCTCTATGTTATATGCAGAGACTGCTGTTCTATATGATCTAGACAGGGACTGCTGCTCTTTATGTTACAACTGTTGTTCTCTATGATATACACAGAGACTGCTGTTTTGTATGATTTAGGCAGGTACTGGTCTTCTCCATGATATAGGCCGGGACTGCTGTTCTCTATGATTTTACCGGGTCTGCCGTTCTCTATGATATAGGCAGGGGCTGTTGTGCTCTATGATATAGGTAGGGGCCGTTGTTCTCAATGACATACACTGATGTCATCTATGCCATAGGCAGGCACTGCTGTTCGCTATTCTATAGGCTGGGACTGCTGTTCTCTATTCTATAGGCAGGGACTGCTGTTCTTTGTAATATAAACAGAGACTGCTGCTTTCTATCATGTAGGCAGAGAAAGCTGTTCTACCTGTAGATGTTGGGGTGTACATCAAGCTGGGAGGCTTGATAGCAGACGTTTTGTCCCCTTACTAGGTGACATCCTTAGTGCTGTGGAGCCTCCTGTGAAGCGCCTTTGTCTTATGCCAGTTTGAATTTATATGGTTTCAGAGTTAGTAGGAACTGCAGATGCTGGAGAATCTGAGATAACAAGGTATAGAGCTGGATGAACACAGCAGGCCAAGCAGCATCAGAGGAGCAGGAAGAAGGATCTAGGCCCGAAACGTAAGCCTTCCTGCTCCTCTGATACTGCTTGGCCTGCTGTGTTCATCCAGCTTTACACCTTGTTATCTCGAATTTATATGGTCTTGTTTTTGCTGCTTCCGATAGGTGTTGGTTCTGGCTGTACATTGTAATGGTTGGTATATTGGGTCTAATTCAATGTGTTTGTTGATGGAGTCTGTAGATGAAGGCTGAGCCTCCAAGAATTCCCTGGTTGTTCTCTGTTTGGCTTGTCCAATGATAGTAGTGTTGTCCCAGTTGAAAGTATGGTTTTTCTCATCTGTGTGTATTGAAACCAAAGACATCTGGTTGTTTCGTTTAGTTGCTAGCTGGTATTCGTGGATGCAGGTTGCTAGTTGTCTGCCTGTTGGTCCTATTTAGTGTTTTGTGACGTCTCCACATGATATCTTGCAGACCACATTCATCCTGTCTATGGTATCTTTTGGGCCTTTAATGCTGGTCAGTTGCTGCCCCTAGTGTGGATGCCGGTTTGTGTGCTGTCATGATTCCTAGCGGTCTGAGTAATCTGGCCATCAGTTCTCAGGTGCTTTTTTTAAAAATAGCATGGTGATTATTGTTTCAGGGTTTGGTGTGTCATCTGCTGGCTAGGCATCTGTGGATGAAGCTACGGGGTTATCGATTCCTGGTTAAAGACCCAAAAGATACAATGGACAGGGCGAGAGCGTCACTGGCTAAGCGACATTTATTGCCCATCCTTAATTTCCCAGAAGACAGTTAAGAGTCAACCACATTGCTGTGGGTCTGGAGTCACATGTAGGTCAGACCAGGTAAAGATGGCTAAAGGAAATTGTGAAACAGTTGGGTTTTTCCCAAACAATTGACAATGGATTCACAGTTATCATTAGACTCTTAATTCCAATATTTATTGAATTCAAATTCCACCATCTGTCATGGTGGGATTCGATCCTGGGTTCCCAGAATTTTATCTTGGTCTCCAGATTAACAGTCTAGCGATAATACTTTTAGGCTGTTCGTCAATATCACGTGGAGTATTCTCCCCATCAGCAACTCTGCTGGAGCTATCCCTGTTGTTGAGTGAAGGGTAGCCGTATAATCAAACAGGAACCAGGACAGTTTAGTATCAAGTGATGTTGTAGGTTAAACCTGTCTTCAATGTTTAGACCCTCTTTTGCCAGACCATTGGACGATGGATGGCATGGAGCTGTCCTAATGTGCCAAGTGCCATTTGACTTCAAAAAAATACGCAAATTCCCTGTTAGTAAATGACATCCTGTTGTCTGTCACTAATATTTCCGGAGTCTGAGTATTGCAGAGGATGCTCGCAGCTTATTAATTGTCATCCCTGAGTTTGAATGGACATCCACAATGACCAGGACAATTGAGCCCTTGAAAGGACTGGCATAATCGACATGAAACCGAGTCCAGGGTTTCCTCGACCATTCCCATGAATATGAGGCCACCGCTGGTGGCAATTTTTGTCCTTGTTGGCACTCTGGGCTCTGCCTCACTAACACAGTATGTTTCCATTCAACCCTGACCACCAGACATAGCTTCTTGTTAGCATCATCATTTGAAAACCCCTGGATGACTATAATGGAATCCAGTCAGTATCTGATGGCAATCTTTAAGTGGGACAATCACTCTTGCTTCCCAAAGTAATATGCCATCCTATATGATGATCTGCTCTCACTGGGTCCATAAAGGTTTCAGTCCTGTTTGTGGTTGCTCTTCTTCCTCCCCCATTGCCACCAGCTGTTTTAGTTTTGCTAGGACAGGATCGTTTTGTGTCCACAGTCAGATATTGTCAGTGGGGACCAGAAGAGTGTCAGGAAGTTTAAATACGGAATGGACTGTTCCAGGGGAAGCACCACTGGTGGGGTATCTACCAGTGGGAGGCGGCCCAGGGCATCCACATTAATCATTTGGCTTTCTGGATGGTATTCTAGCTTGTACTTGTGCGCGTTGAGAATAAGGGCCCACCAATGAATTCTAACAGAAACTATGGGTGGCACCGCCTTTTTGTCGTTCAGTAGCCCTAACAGGAGTTTGTGATCTGTTACTATGACAAATTCTCGACCGAAAATATACTGGTGGAACTTCCTTACATCAAAGATAAGCGCAAATCTTCCTTCTCTATACACACATATTTGCGTTCAGCATCAGCCAAAGTTCGGGAAGCATACGTTATCAGGCGTTCCTTACCATTGAGCCACTGGTGAGCCAACACTAACCCAATACCGTACGGGGAGGCACCATATGTCAGTGCTACCTCTTGCTTTGGATCATAGTTGGTCAACAACTTAGATGATGATAGCTGTTTTTTCACTTCCCTAAAGGCTACTACTTGGCTTTGCGACCACTTCAAAAGGTGATCTTTTATCAATAGCAGGTGTAAGGACACCAAGATGGAGGCCAGGTTATGTACGAATTTTCTATAATAATTCACTAACCCAAGGAAAGACCTAAGTTCTGGTACAGACGTGGGAGCCAGGGCTCTTTTGACTGCCCTCACTTTAACCTCCAATGAGTGTAACCCGGTCTTGCCTACTCTATAACCTAAGTAGGTGACATGGGGTGCTTGAACCACACAATTTCCTTTCTAAGGCTTAATCCCACCTGGGAGAAATGTTTAAGCACTATATTCAAATTCTCCAAGAACTCTTTATTGGCCTTCCCGGTTATTAGCACGTTATCCAGATAAATGGCAACTGGGGTAGCCTGTAAAATGTTCTACATAGTGTACTGGAAAAGGGTGCAGTCTAATAATGCTCTAACTGGCAGACTTGTATATTAGTACAAACCCTTATAGATGTTAATTGTTGCGTACTTCTGGGATTCCTCATCCAGTCCCAATTGCTAGTAGGCATTGTTCATGTACAGTTTCGTAAATTAAAGCACCATCACCCCCCCAACCCTGCCTCACCGCTTCCCCACCACCTCACCTCCACCCCCCGCTGCCTAACTTTGTGTACAAGTCCTGTATGGGAGGGATTGTGTATTGTTCCAGCTGCGAGAAGTGTCTTACTGTTTGCTTAAAATCCCCATAAAAGCAAATTGAGCCATCAGGCTTCACAATAGGTAAGACTGATGCTGCCCATTCCAAAAACTGAACTGGTTTGGAGATTCCTTCACTCTCCAACCTTCTGATCTCTGCTTCTACTTTTGACGACAAGGCAAATGGTTCCGGAAGGCCTTGCAAAATCATGGAATTTCTTCCTGGTCAACATGTAAAGTAGCTTTGATCCCTTTGATAGTCCCAAGCTTTTTCGGAAATACTCCTGGGAATTTCATAAGGCTTCACTGAGGCAGCCATTTTCTAATCAAAAAATGTTAAGCCAGTCTAGGTGAATCTTTCTCAACCAATTCTGCCCCAATAGGCTTGGGCCCGGCCCTCAAACTACCATCAGTATTAACTGCACCAACTGCTTCTCATAGCAGACCAGAGCCAAAGTCCTATACTTAAATTCCAGTGGTTGCCCAGTGTACGTTCTCAGTTAGGCTGAGGTCTTTGGCAAATTGAAAGTTTGGAGACCCGAGCGAATCTTCTGAAAGTCAGGTTCTGCAATGATAGACACAGGTACGCAGGTACTGAGCTCCGTAGAAACTGGGTGACCATTTAAGCAAATATTAATTTTAATCTGTTCCAATTTGGATGTCACTAAGCAATTTAATTGTTCCAACCCACATGTAGGGGGACTTTCTAAGGTGTTCACTCTCCTCGGTACCAGCCTACAAGTTTTCTTACTCATGTCAGATCTTGTACGAGGACTCTTTTGCTGTCTCGAGTCTGCATACCGGCAGCAACTACAATGGCGGGCTGGCCCAGATTCTGAAGAACATTTTAGCCACATGGCCGAGGCTCAGTTTTGTTGTGGGGCTCTTCTGTGGGCTAACCTAGGGTCCTTCTGCTCAGGATATGCCCTGCATGAGGTTCTGCGTATGCCTACACTGAGGTAGTGTTCCCCAAGCTCAGTTGGAGAGGTAAGGTTGTCCACTTCCATTGGGATGCCCTGTCGTTCCCATGTTCCACTTGTCACATGTTTTAATGTCAAAGCAATTTGTCATGTCTGTTTTTAGTCCAGTTGGTCTTCTGCATGGTTACATTATTAATCCCACATACTAAACGGTCTCTCAACATCTTATTCAGGGTTAACCCCAAATCGTATGCATGTTGTCCTGACTTCGTCAAAATTCCCTACACGAATTCCCCAGGTTCTCTAACAGACTAATAAAACTGATTGCATCTCAGAATTAGACGAAGTGTGGGGTTTTATTATTCCTTCAGCGACTCTGTCAACAGTTGGATGGTTTTAGTGTCTGGTGCATCTGGAAAAATTAAACCTCTTAATAACTGAAAATGCTGCAGGTCGGAAAGCAGTCAGAAAGATTACTCATTGCTTTCCTTCTGCACCAAAGTCATTAACCCAGAAAAAAAAATTACATTCTTTCCACATACTGAGCCAAGACTTCGATGGCAGGATCAAATGAGTCAAGCTTCCCAAATAAAGGTATGATGCCAGAAATGCATACCACAACTCCAAGATGACTGTTGTGAGTGAATGTTCTCCAGGCACGTACTGCTTTCTCCCATTGCCACTGAAATAACTGTACAGAGGTAGGTATCCCATTACCAAGGCACTCTTTATTTACTTGGAGACAAAAAGGACTGCGGATGCTGAAAGCCAGAGTCTATAGGTGTAAAGCTGGAAAAATGCAGCAAGTCAAATGGCATCAAAGGAGCAGGGAAATCAATCTTTCGGGCTGAAACATTGACTTTCCTGCTCCTTTGATGCTGTCTGACCTACTCTGCTTTTCCAACTACTCATTCTTTATTTATTTGTGCACTATGCACTGGCTGTAGCCAGCCACCTTGGAATAAGTCCCGTGAACTGAGGAGATTCTACATTCCCTGTTTATACATTTTTTCTGAAGCTTCTCCTTCTCCCTTAACAGGAAACATTGGTAGTGGCCAGAACTCATACCCAGTCCTCAACTGAGGAGGTTCTAATCTCCTGGTTATATATTTTTCTTCTTAAAAGCCCCTACACTACTGCCATTCAGCAATAGTGCTTATTTTCCCCAGCACACTTGTTGGGCATGTGCAGTTGTGAGACACAGTAAAAAAGCACCAGACGTGCAAATAACTTTAATAACATACACCTGGGGAAAAAAAAACATGTGACCAAAGAATAAGTATCAAGCAGACCCCCTAGGGGCAAAGCCTACATGAAAGAAAAAGTGAAGGGGAGGGTAGGGATTAAATAAAAATGGAATTGGAGGGGGAGATAAGGCACTCCACACCCAGTGGTGCCCACCTCTCCTGAAAGGTATTGAGAGTATTGGTGGACACTGTGTGCTCCTTCTCCAGGGACACCCGAGCACAAACATAGCTATGGAAAAATGGCAGGCAGTTGGCCATAATGAGGCCCTCAACAGCCCGCTACCTGGACCTATTAATGGTCAGCCTTGCCAGACCCAGGAGCAGACCCACGAGGAGACCCACAGACCTACCTGCTCCCCTCTGCACTCGGTGCCTAAATATCAGGAGCGTGGGGCTGAAGTGCAGCCAAAAACACAAAAGGAAATCTTTCAGTTAACTGAAGAGGGAGTGCAAGCCCCCACAACCAACACATACATGGTCCTCAAAACAAGCAGTTGGCATTCCCTGTTTATATTGGTCGGCCAGGGCTTCCTGATTGGCCCAGGTTAACAATGCCAATCAACAACCTTGTGGTCAACAATATCCACTTGGTTCCAAACATTACCAGACCCGTGATAAAATTTCATTTGCCTCCCTTACAATTGCAATAATTCCTTTTTGTAAATGCTTCTTCTCCATAATCTACTCTCTGAAACTGTCCAACACATCTCTGCATGTGCTCTTAGTTTGCACCAACTCCAGTTCATATCCATAAGTGAAGGCAACAGTGCAGCTGCACATCACCTTTCCCAAAGCATAACAGTGAGGATATGTTGGAGGTTTACAATACTTTGGCTAGACTACAGCTGGAGCATAGTGTGAAGCTCTGATCGTCTTACTACGGGGAGGATTTTATTGCACTAGAGGGGTGCAGAGTTGATTAATCAGGACGTTGTCTGGGTTGGAGCAGTTTAGGTATAAAGAGAGGCTGAATAGGCATTCTTTGAAGCAGAGAAGGAAAGAAGGGCCTTGATTGAATAAGCATACAGGGGTCATTGACAGGATATGAAGCAGCTGTTCTCCTTAGTTGTAGGGTCAGTAACAAGGTGATGGTGTATAATTTTAAGGTGAAAGGCCTGAGATATAGGTTTCAGGATTTTCTTTCACTCAGAGTGTGGTGGGAAGATGGTCTGAGGGCTCTCTGATTCTTCATGGAGAGAACTAGCCCCATCCATCACAGTGCTTCTCCAAGTGGCTGAGCTCATTTGAATGACTTCACCTTTAATTCCTCTCATTTATTCAGCACAAAGGTGTGGAAAGGATTATCTGCATGACCACATCAGTGTCTCTTTGTGCGTTATCTGGAAATCTCCGTGACCTCAGTCCTACTCAGGATACTCCCAGTAACTCTTCCTGCAGCACATCGATGACATTATCACCACTGCATCACTCTCTGACCCAGAATTGGAAAAACATTATAAATTTTGCTTCCAATTTCTATCCTTCTCGCAGCTTCACCTATTCCATCTCTGACTCCTCACTTCCCGTTTTTGTTTCCAATTGTGGGGATAATGCAGCCACTGATATCTGTAACAAACCAACTGAATCCCAGAGAGACCATGACTATATATCCTCATACACTGCTTCCTGTAAGGACAAGCGTCACATTGTCCCAGTTTCTCCATGTACGTCACATCTGTTCTGTTGATGCTACCTTCTGAAAGGGAGTCTCAGAAATGTTCATCATTTTCCTCAACAGAGGATTCCTTGTCACCATGGCTGAGAGTGCCCCAAGCCATATTAAACCTATTTCCTGTACTTCTGCCCTTACCCCATTCACACACCTCACAAAGACAGGGTCCCCCAGTCCTTTGTTTCTGCCCTAGCAGCTTCCACATCCAAAGGATCATTAGCTGCCACCTGCAGCAGGAAGCCACCATCAGATTCTTTTCCCCTTTTTGTCACTTAACAGTATTCACAGGGAACGTTTTCTCTGGGACACCCTGCTCCAATCGTAAACCATCACCACAGCATTTTCACATTCATTTGCAAATAGTGCAACACTTGTGCATTTACCTCCTCCTTTCACACGATTCAAGACCCCAGGCACACTTTCCAAGTGAAGCAGTGATTTATCTCCACCTCAATCAATCAGCATTCATTGCTCACAATACCTTCTCCTCTACACTGGGTAGAAGAAAAACAGATTGGGTGATTGTTTTGCGAACACCTTTGCTCTCTGTAAAAATGACCCCGAGCTTTCAGTTGCCAACTATTTCAATACACCACCATATTCCCAAGCCAACATTTCAGTCTTAGGCTTGTTGCAGTTCTCCAGATAGGATGAAAGTGACCTGAAGAAATAGCCTATTATCTTGCAGCTAGGTACTTTACAAACTTTCAGGCTCTACATTTAGAATAATCATTTCAGAATGTGAACAACCTCCTCCATGCTTGTCACCTTTCAATAACCTGAGGCCCTGTTTGTATGGACTGTTATCAAGAAATTTATAACTTCTCATAAGCCCTGCTGCTCTGTTTTTGCCTTTAAGTTTATTTTTGGTAGTAACAGTGTACATTATGTTTTCATTTCCAGCAGTTCTCACAGTGGTGTATGAAACATGAGCCTTCAGATCATTAGCAAGGAGTGCAGGATTGTTAACATATTGTATTATTATGAGTTTATTAAAGTAACTCATTTTTAACATTAATAGCAGGATAGCTGTTACACAATTTCCCTGAGCATTTGTTTCGGCTCAACCTAAGAATGTACTGTGAGATTATACATTCAATCTAACTTTCCCTTTTATTGCTTTGGATGATCCACTTGAGCATTCACTGAAGAATTCTTGAACTATGTACCCAATTATCTGGTTAATTTTGAATTTGTCACATCAATGAGGTCAATACCCAAGTGCTCATGAACAAAGAAATGTGCATCATGTCCAGTTATTGTTAATATTGAATTGACCAATGAAGTGTATGTTTGTGGGGTTTGTCTGTGCTTACCATTTCTTCATGCATTGTTCAACAATATCTGTATGCCTTTCCTCCGAGCTTTATTTGCTGAGCTTAAGTGAAGCCTTTTTTTGACATTTTCAACATGAGATATAAAATAAGTGACATTTTCTTCACATAATAATTATATTCCAACACACAATGAATTGTAACAAGGTTTGGAGCTGGATGAACACAGCAGGCCAGGCAGCATCAGAGGAGCAGGAAAGCTGATGTTTCGGGTCTAGACCCTTCTTCAGAAATGGGGAAGGGGAAGAGGGCTCTGAAATAAATAGAGAGGGGGGAGGCGGTGATAGAAGGTGGATAATGGAGCAGATAGGTGGAGAGAAGATGGACAGGTCAAGGAGGGGGGAATGAAGCTAGTAGAGGTGAGTGTAGGTAGGAAGTGGGGTGGGGGGTTGGTCAGTGAGGTGGGAGGAGCGGATAGGTGGGAGAGAAGACGGACAGGTCAAGGGGGCGGGGATGAGAGGGGGCCTGGTCTTGGGATGAGTTCGAGGTGGGGACATTTTGAAGCTCGTAAAGTCCACATTAAGACCATTGGGTTGTAGGGTTCCATGGCGGAATATGAGGTGCTGTTCCTCCAGTTTTCGGGTGGCATCGTTGTGACACTGGAGGAGGCCTAGGATGGACATGTCGTCCAGGGAGTGGGAGGGGGAGTTGAAGTGGTTCGCAACTGGGAGGTGTTGTCGTTTGTCACAAACTGAGCGTAGGTGCTCCACAAAGTGGTCTCTGAGCCTCCGCTGGGTCTCCCCGATGTAGAGGAGGCCACATTGGGAATAGCGGACACAATAGACCACATTAGCGGATGTGCAGGTGAACATCTGCTTAATGTGGAAGGTTTTCTTGGGGCCTGGGATGTAGGTGATGAGGGAAGTGTAGGGGCAGGCGTAACACCTCCTGCGGTTGCAGGAAAAGGTGCCTGGGGTGGTGGTACTAGTGGGGAGTGTGGAGCGGACAAGGGAGTCATGGAGAGAGCGGTCCCTCTGGAAGGCAGATAAGGGTGGGGAGGGGAATATATCCTTCATAGTGGGGTCAGATTGCAGGTGGTGGAAGTGGCAGAGAATGATACATTGAATCTGGAGGTTAATGGGGTGATACATGAGGACAAAGGGAATTCTGTAACCGCCCACGCCCTCTCACCTCCATCCCAGGCCCCGACAAAACCTTCCACATTAAACAGATGTTCATCTGCACATCCGCTAATGTGGTCTATTGTGTCCGCTGTTCCCGATGTGGCCTCCTCTACATCGGGGAGACCAAGCGGAGGCTCGGAGACTGCTTTGAGGAGCACCTACGCTTGGTTAGCAACAAGACAACACCTCCCAGTCCCGGACCACTTCAACTCCCCCTCCCACTCCCTTGACAACATGTCCATCCTGGGCATCCTCCAGAATCACAACGATGCCACCCAAAAACTGGAGGAACAGCACCTCATATTCCGCCTTGGAACCCTACAACCCAATGGTCTCAATGTGGACTTTACGAACTTCAAAATCTCCCCAACCCTGACCTCATCCCAAGACCAGCCCCCCTCTCATCCCTGCCCCCTTGACCTGTCCGTCTTCTCTCCCACCTATCCGCTCCTCCCACCTCACTGACCAACACCCCACCCCACTTCCTACCTACACTCACCTCTACTAGCTTCATTCCCATCTCCTTGACCTATCCATCTTCTCTCCACCTATCTGCTCCACTATCCACCTTCTATCACTGCCTCCCCTTTCTCTATTTATTTCGGAGCCCCCTTCCCCTCCCCCATTTCTGAAGAAGGGTTCAGACCCGATACATCAGCTTTCCTGCTCCTCTGATGCTGCCTGGTCTGCTGTGTTCATCCAGCTCCACACCTTGTTATCTCAGACTCCAGCATCGGCAGTTTCTACTATCTCACACAATCAATTGTGATTTGGCATTTAGGTTATGAGATATTATGTCCTTCTTAACACTCAGCTGTAATACGTCATATCAATCATATATCTATCATATCAATTCAAAAAATGCCTTGTAAACTTATTCTCCCAATTGATGATATCAATTGAAATAAAACAATTAATTGCAAATATATTCACTTGTGTATTATTTATCAGATCCTAATTCGTTAATAGCCAAATATACATTAATTGTAAATACATTCCGTATCTATGTATAATATATCTTTGTTTGATATATAATTAGACATAATTGCTAGAATATTGTTAATAACATTACACAGATTGATGTGGATAATCTTTCTTCCCCACCAATTAATTTTAGGCCTTACACATAGGGATACACATTTGCAGTTGCTGGTGCATCAGATGCACAACTATCAAGAATAGTTCAACTGGAATCGATTTTGAGCATCTAACTATAGATTATCAATCAATCTGAGATATCTGTTATGTTGGTATGAATGTTTAACAACAGTAAGAAGAGAAATACCGTTGAAAGTTAAGGCTGGTCTCTATTAATACAGGAAGGACGTCTCGAACCACCTTCCTGACAAGGTCGTGAGATTTGAAATGTTGTTAGGTCCTAATGCAGTGCGTAGGGCAATGATTTATTATAAAACAGTCTTGCAGAAAAATAATGCACCAAAAATTGACTTTTTACTCGTAATGATGCGAGTAGAGATGTTTTGTTCAAGACTGACAGGGAAATTTAAATGGACCTTTTGACCAAGACAGATCAGGTAATATTTCTGATCTCTTGAAAGGACAAAAGGTGTCTAGGTTTAACATCTCATCTGAAAAGCTACCTTGAGTTGTACAGTATTACTGTAACACAGACACTGCTACTGCCTTTGATTTTTGTGCTTAAATTTATGGAAGGGTGAATTTACAATGCTCTGTTGCTTCCAAAAAGAAGGTGCCACCCGATGAAAGACACTTGATGAGGAATAGGGGCAGACCCAAAAGGGAACGAAACAAGCAGGATGCTAATTGATGGTGATGTTACAGGCAGAAAAGATACTTTTTTTTTGCAAACTGCATGGTGAGCAAATGACCTTTGCAAATGGGGATGCTTAACGTGTAAACAGGAAACCCACAGTGACCATATAAATGATTCTGTACTTTCCATTCAGTTACTTTTAAATGCTGAAGATAATTTCTACAGCTGTGAGTTTTACTTTGTATTGCCTCTCGACTGCTCCACAAACAAGATAAGCCATTCTAAATGTTACACTTCACCCACAGGCAATGAATGTCTTACCTCTCTGTACGCTGTTCCAGCTTTTGTCAGGTTAGATCTACTTATCTAATTTATGGCGTAGTTCTAGAGAAGGACAAATGGGAAATTTAGTCAAGAGACATCTTAAGTGGTTGTATTCTATAATATCAGTTTTTTTTTGTGGTGAAGAACTGTATTATCAAAGGTCTGTAAATTAAACATTTTTTGCACATTTCGTGGATTGTATTGGGAAACTAGCTGAGGAATCAACTTACAGCTCTTCACTCTTCCACCAAAGTGATGAAAACAGCATTGGTGATCATTATGGAATTGCTATTTGCCAGATCTTCCTCTGTGCAAAATTCATTTTCTCCCAAGATTGTAATATGTGACCGTAGTTACAAATAATTTCATTGTTTGCATAGATTCTTTCTTTCTTTCTTTCGTTTGTTCCCTGTACTAATTTATCTAATTCGTTATTTGGATTGATGGTCATGACAGAAAAGCATGGTACTTTCCACATTTACACTATTAACCCTGTGCTAAGCAGGCAAATTTTCGAAGCTAAAGCAGAACTGCTTGTGACATGCTCTGTTTTCATAGTTACTGTTCCTCAGACAATAGTCCTGCAGATGCCAGCACTTCAGACGGTCTCCATTGGAAACACTGTCAAGTTGCATTGTCACACGGGTTGGTTGGCGTACGATGCTGTTTTCTGGTATAAACAGCAGCTACGAGAACGTGTGCAACTCGTTTACACCGTAAGCAAGCATTTCCCTCCAGTTGGAAGATTTTCTGGAGAAGTGAACGACTATTCAACTCATTATACGCTTGTGATTCGCAATGTCCAAAGGAATGATTCTGGTCTATATTACTGTGCCAGTAGGAATGAGTACCTTAACCCCTTAGTATTCGGAAATGGATCACTAGTGCTCATAATAGGTAAGAGGAAAGACAGATTTACAGATTTCACTATCAATAATCAACACCGTTGAATAATAATTTTATGTTCCCTCCCATTCTCATCAGGGCCTCCCAACGTAATTCTTTTATCTCCGCTGTTGGATGAAATGTTTTCCTTGGAAACTATCCCATTGATGTGTTTAGTGAGTAACGTGATTTCCGATTCCTTTCCCATCGACTGGAATATTTCCACTTGGGATGCTGAGGCTTGGACAGATTCTGTGACAATGGACTCTGCCATGGCACACAGTTTAATAAGTCACATCAGAGTCCCAGCAGAAGCATGGAAACATGGTGCTGTCTGTACTTGTTCGGTTCAAATCAACTCAACTGAAATTCTTGTCAGTGAAAATCTTCCATATCAGAAAGGTAAATTTGACTGTAACAGTTGATCCTTAAGTTTAATGCGAGTGTTATACTTTATTATTAACAATTCAACCTTTCATTTTTAAAGTTGCTCCTTTTCTTTGCATCAACATCTGACTGTTGAAACATTGACTTCTTTCAGATTACTCAATCACAATTTAACTTTCTGATTTCTTATCAGAATCTGTTGAAGCAGACCATTTTCATATAGCAGGGAATGATGTACGAGTCTGAACTTCTGCTAATTAGAATGAAAAAAAATTATCTAATTCCAGTTCATTAAATTCTCTGATATTGCCTCTGGATTGTTCTCTCTGTTTCGTAGCATTCACATCCCAGACAAGCATAATTTAGTTTAACACAATCAGTGATTAAAACGAAATTAAAATGAGCGTTCCTGTTTCACTCAAGGAGCTTTCAAAATATTTATTTTGATAAAACTATCATAATATTCACCTGTTTTTATATCCCTTTCTCCCGTGTGTATTTAAGAAATCTGAATGCTCTATACCCACGTCAGTGCCCTCCCCTCACCCTGACCCATTTCTCTTTAATGGAGACATCTACATGTATAAGTACCAACTGATAAAAAAAGGGTTCTCTTCGAATTCCTCCAGGATTTCAGAGTGGTGCCAATATATTGATCTCTTATAGATTCAGACTGCCTCAGAAGTCTAAAGATGTTGTCAAATTCTATCCAATCGAATACTTTCACAAAGCAGAATTCCGCTTTCAGAGCAGCAACAAAAATACGTTTTTCAATTCTTTTCTTTGGTTCAAACATTAACTTCTAGTCTCATTACAGTAAATCGTTTTCTTGAATGTTGTCCATTGCATATATATCCATTTGATACACCAACAGCAGATCAATTTATCATGGCCCAAGTTTGAGTAAATCGATATTTCGTAGTGTAATCGATCATTTTTCTTTGTTTTGCTTTACAAATCTGTGTTTGCTATTGTAAGTTTTTATGCTTGCCTTTTCCCTTTGATGACCTTATCAGCCTGTGTGACATTATATATATTTAGTTTTATTTTTGTGCACGTAGCACCAATCACCCTGTTATTCTACCTACATAGATAATAAGTTCTGAAGATTGCATATAACTTCCTCAATCTATTGAAAAAAAATCCATAAAACATTTCATCTAACTCAGAGAATTGAGGAAATACATAGGTGAATATAATTGTGTAAAATGTAATTGGTTTTGGATAAAAATTTGATTCTAAATCGGCATGCAGGTGGTGAAAATTGGGGCGACGGCTAGTTAAAAAGGGGAGTAACGATTTATGGAACTGGTGTCGCAAGTATTTAAGGAAGTATTTCTAAAAAAAACACTTACTTCGTTAAATGCTGAAAGGAGATGTATCGTGTATGCAATTCAATAAATTTGTGATTTACACTTCAATATCCTGACACTTCATTATCTTCACATTTCCGAATAAACACAAATTGTTGAATGCTGCAAGAAATATACAACTGACAATATGGATGAGAAGTTATGTGACAGGCACGAGAAAGTAGCTGTTGATTTGGATAGCTAAACAGATACAGATAGATCCAAATAGCCGCTTAGATTTTGCATTAATACAACAAGAAACTAGCAAAATTTGGAGAACTTTACAATGTTATATTCTGCTCAACAGAATAATATTTGCAAAGTTATGTTTTTCTACAAACAAACAACAGGTGAGGTGCCGGAAGACTGGAGTTAGCTAACATGGTGCCATTATTTAAAAAGAAAGTGGTATGGAAAATTTTAGGAACTATAGATCCGTGAGCTTGATATCAGTGGTGGGCAAATTGTTGGAGGGGATTCTGAAGGACAGGATTTACATGTATTTGGAAAAAAAAAGGGACTGATTAGGGATAGTCAACATGGCTTTGTGTGGGGGAAGTTGTATCTCACTAACTTGATTGAGATTTTTGAAGAAGTGATGAAAAGGATTGATGAAGGCACATTGGTGGATGTGGTCTTTATGGACTTCAGTAAGGCATTCAACAAGGGGCCTTATGGTAGATTGGTTAGCAAAGTTAGATCACATGGAATACAGGAAGAGCTCGCCATTTGGAAATATACCTGGCTCAAATGTAGGAGACAGAGGGTGGTGGTGAAGGGTTGTTTTTCAGACTGGAGGCCTGTGACCAGCGGTATGCCACAAGGATCAATGCTGTGTCCACTGCTTCTCTTTCATTTAGGCAATTGATTTGGATGTGAATATAGGAGGCATGATTAGTAAGTTTGCAGGTGATACTAAAATTGGTGGTTTTGGTCAACAGCCAAGAAGGTTAACTCAAAGTACAATGGGACCTTGGTCAGAAGGCCGATGGGCTGAGGAGTGGCAGGTGGAGTTTAATCTATATCAACATGAGGTGCTGCGTTTTGTTCAGGCAAATCAGGCCAGGACTTATGGACTTAATGGTAAGGTCCTGGGGAGTGTTGGCGGACAAAGAAACCTTGGCGCACAGGTTCATATTTCCTTAAAAGTAGAGTCGCTGGTGGATAAAATAGTGAAAAAGGCATTGCTTGCCTTTGTTAGTTTGTACGTTGAGTTTAAGAGTTGGAAGCCATGTTGCAGCTGGGTAAGCCACTTTTAAAATACTGATTTCAGTTCTGGTCCCGCTGCCATAGGAAAGATGTTGTGAAACTTGAAAAGGTTCAGAAAAGATTTACAAAGATGTTGCTGTGTTGGAGAGTTTGAGCTATTGGGAGAGGCTGAACAGGCTAGGGCTATGTTGCCTGGAGTGTCAGACGTATAGAGGTGATCTTATAGAAATTTATAAAATCATGAGGAGCATGGACAGACTGTATAGCCAAGGTCATTTCTCCAGGGTAGGGGAGTCCAAAGCTAGATGGGAAAGATTTAACGTGAGAGGGGAAAGATATAAAATAGACTAAGGAGCAACTTTTTCATGTAGAGGGTTGTGGGTGTATAGAATAAGCTACCAGATGAAGTGATAGAGGCTGATACAGTTGCAACATTTAAAAGCCATTATGAGGGATAAATGATTAAGAAGAATTTAGAGGGATATGGGCCACATGCTGGCAAATAGGACTAGATTAATGTAGGATATCGTGGACGAGTTGGACCGAAAAGTCTGTTTACATGCTGTACATCTCTATGACTCTATGACCATTTCTTTTCAGGTATGCCTTTCTTTCCTTTTCTCTCTCCATGTCTTAGTCTGTCTTTGTGCGAATTTATCAATCTCATTTAATTTCATTCAGTGCAGTTGTGAGTTGCACATTCAAGTCAGAATTGCCAGCTATTTTTGCATTGATGAGTTACCTGTGAACATCAGTTGGTTAATGTGCATTTTAACAGTATCTCTGTCCTCTTAAGAGCCATTGAACAGCCCTTGCCTTTTGATGTTTTATGGGAGCATATTGGTGATGCTTGTCCTTGTCGTGTTATTTACTGTCTTCGCGGGATATTGCTACAGGAATTGTGACTTAGGTAGGACGTGCCCGTGGGTGCTATAAATTCATCGTGCTCTATTTCTGTGTTGTTGCAGTCTTCCATTCTTTACGTTCTTGAACTTAATTAGCATAACTTATTTTTTTTTTTAAGAAAATGTTAACTATTTTCTTTACATTAGGCAACTGGAACACCAGTGAGAAATCAGCAGAATTTCGACCACATGTTCCAAAGAAAGAGGTAAGTGCATAAAACTGATTTTTTTCCCATCAAAATGTGTAGTTTCCTTACACCAGTTTTACGAAATGTTTAAGAGAGACGATTATGGCGATAGAATTGTAATCATTGCGAGGTGGCACTGTTTATCATTTTGCAAGAAGTCAAAGCAACTGAAAATGGAGATTTGGACATTTAATCAGCAATTATATATAATTGCAATATGAATAATCTATGCAATGACGGCTGGATGAAAAAGAAATTGTGTTTTGCGAACAGACAATAAAGATATCTAGATCATTCCAGGATGTAAGGAAGACAAAGGCATGATCTAGCTGAAATGACTAGTTTGTTTAAGACATGTCATTGAATTGAAAGTGAGAATCATTTGCTCTGTTCTCAGTGTGTGCCAAGGGGACAAAAACCTTAAAATAAGCTCATGCAGTTCAGAGGTGAAACACAAATGACGATGGATATTGGGAAACTACTCACCTTTTCTTCTTATTTGTTGATGTCAATTGGACATTATAATGGGTACATGGACATAGAGATAGTTAACTTCCAAATGAAGCGGGTATCGGGTACAATTATTGAATTGCTGCTCACTGTTCCTATGTTTCAATGATAATAATGATTTTTGATTTACTCCCCAGACTCTTTATGCTCACTTGGCCTTTACTGAAGATCCAATACTTTGATGGACCCAGCATTCATGAATTAAAGAACATGCCCAATGATTTCTCTCATTACGAAGTCAGTTAGAAACATTTTTCAGTAATAATTGAAGAAGCCCTTCCTTGAACCTGCGCTGTGTCCATATATCAAAATCCATTTGTGTGGTAATGGAACTTTAATTTAGAAGAGCGACTGATGCAGCATGAAACCACACCCGCCCCAGACAAAGATTTCATTACCTCTGCCCAATATAATACCCAATTATCATTAATGACTTACCACTCTTAAGTGGGAATGACCAAATTAGAAAAGATTCAGCCGCTACTGAGGACTGTTTTGTTTTGTGTTATTATTATTTTTTCAATTTTGCAGACAAGACCATTACTTACTAAGTATCCTAAGTGCCTATTCAGAAAGTGAGTCCAAGTTTCCTATGTATGCGCTGTAGATTTTGCAGTGAACGTACTGTCAAAGTGCCATTAAAGGATATGTTGAATGCATTGAATATTAAGCTGATGGTAGTGGGAAGAATAACAGTATATTTCCAAGTTAATGCGGCCGGTAATTTGGACTGGACCGCCTAAATTCTTATGCTGATGGAGCCTGCTAACTTTTATTCTGCTTGTGGGTAGCAATTGCGATTTTGGACATTTCTTCTGAATGATCTTGGTGATATTTTTCTGTGCATGCCTTAGGTACACTCCTGCCTTTATCATGGTGATGGAGAGGGACTGTATTTAAAATATTGGATCCCACTGTAATCAAATGACTTTTTTATGTATAAACTCAACATGTCCAGCAGCATCTGTGAAGAATGAAGCAAAATTAATTATTCGAGTCAAATATGAGTCTTTTTTCAGAACTGTTAGGGGTTAATTAATATTGATTTTTTTTTATACTGTTGACAAAGGGAGAAAAGGAGGGACATGAACAGATTTTCGGAGCAAAAGATAAAGGCATGTCAGTCATAGTGAAGTGGGAATAGAGATGAACATTTGGTATAAATAAGGTGTGAAAATAAGAAAATGGGTCCTGTCTATGATAAGCAAAGACAAAATGATACAAACAAGATACAACTATTTTTGCCTGTAAGAAAGTTCTCAGCCTTCCAGTTGATTGCCACAAGCTCTCTGCCCATTTTAACATATTCTTTCATAAACACTTGATTAAAACTGTAAGCAGCACTTTAAATGTCATCTCATCAACGTCTTATAAAGTTACAGAGTGTGAACTTAAAAAAGTGCACTATATTCTATAGCATAAAAGTCATTTACCTAGCATTATTACGTGCATGCCACATTTTTAAAAAGATTAATAAGCAAGGACGTACTGCCTGGTGTTCCTGTGGTATAAACTTCGGTTCTGCATGAAATAACCAATGAAATGTTTGCTTGATGAGAATGGTAGACTGAGGAATATACAAGGATATGACTTGTGGTTTAATTAATTCTGACACTGTGGCAAAAAAAAGCTCATTGGTATGCATCCAATGTTTAACTAACAGTTTTTACCTTAATTTATCACCATTAAACTGATGTTGATATTAAGAGTATAGTGAGGATGTTCTCAGTTATAATCTCTCCTACACTTACTGTCATGGATAGATGTTACTGCGACAGCTAGGTTGCTTCAAACCAATTCAAGGTTGTTATCATCTCCCCTTCTCTTCCCCTTATGGAGCACTCAGCTTTTGGTGTTTATGTCAGTCACATATGTGCCACAATTGACTCTTGGAGTTATATCCTTCAAAATTAAGTGGATCACTTAATTATGGCGGTAAAGACATGCCTGATGACAGCTATTACATTCCCTCACCCAGAGCATTTTCTATGTCTTTTCTCACTTCAAAGTTTTTTCCAAGCATTCAACGTTTGTGACTCAATTTCATGTGCAGTTTCCAAAGCAGCACTTGAATGTGATGAGGAAGTTATTCAAAATTTGTTTAAACTCAAACTTGGAATCGTAAAACATTAATGAGATTGATGCAGACCATTGGACTTTACCTTTATGTGTTGGATGGCAAAGAATTGATGGCAAAAAATTTCATTGCCTCACCCTAACTTCCTTTGTTAAACAGATAGCCTTGAAGAGTATCATTCAGCAACATGACCTGAAACTACTTTTTAAATCTTGTGATAATTTCTGCCTCCAGCATCCTTTCTGGCAGTGAGGTCCAGATATCTACCACCCTTTGGGTCAGTACGTTTCCTTAACACCTTCCAAGCAGTTTGAGACGTATCATTAAGTACATGATCATTTTTTTCGATGCGTTTTTCATGTATTTTGACAATCTTTTCTTCATTCACTATATTTCATAATTGCCTCCACGTAATTTAACAGAAACTTCAGGGTCCTCAGTTCCAGTAAAACTGATCAGAATTATTTTCAACATTTCTGCCTAGTTATATTCCCTGTTTCTCTGAAACTGCAGAGACTTCCACTCCTAGTGCAATCATGTTTGTTTTTCACTTTGAATTGACAACATAATAAGCAGAAGGTAATTTGGAGCATAGCGGGGATGGAGGGGCAATTTGGCACATCACAACTGCTGAACCAGCAGTTCTACATGTTGTCCACAATACATGTCTTCCTTATTGCTCAACATTCTTTCTAAATTACCCTTTAATACCTCGAATGAGCCAACCTCAAATTCTCATTCGGATGGCTAGAACTGCTCAAGTTCTTTTTGATCAAACGTTGTACAATGTTCTAATATAACTTCTCCACTCTGTAATTCAATGTTTCTCTTAGTATTAGAAACATGGCAGTTTGGTTTCTTATCTACTTTATCGATTTTCCCTACTGCTTTCAAACATTTGTTATGTTTCACACTAATAAAACTCTGCCAATTGACTACTAATCCATAACGTAAATTTTCCAAACTTGTCTTACCTTTCAAAATGCTTTGTGAAATTTAAAGAATGATGCACATTTTATCCTTTCTGTCACATGATGATGCTGTGGCTTTGAGAGGTTATTTTGTTCTGGTTATTTTGAAGGGATATTGTAAGGCAGAGGTACCGAGCAGTCTACCAAAACCATTACAGTAAACAACTTGTGAGGCCTTGTTTTTTTAAACAAAAATTGGAACAATGGAGGCAACCTGGATGGGTGTGGCCAACTCTCTCAGATCAGGGTTTCTAGTATTTTTTCCAGCTTTCAGTTTTATCTTTAAACTGTTGCTCTTGTGGGCTTAAAGAAGTAGAAGCTATCTTTTCCTTCTCTCGGCCATATTTAGAGGCTGTGGTTTATCTCTGTTGCTGGGTTATGTGTGAGACAAATCTATTTTTCTGAATTTACCTTTTTGCTGAAGGGTGTATTTATGGGATGTTACTAAAAAAGCAGTTAATTCGTAATAATTACTGTATCTTTTGTTCAGTTAAGTTTCCGAAGAAATTAAACTATTCTAAATTTTGCTTTCTTTTGTTTGTATTTTAACTATGATGTTTGAATAAATTGTGTTTTTCTTGATGTCGAATTGTTTGACCAGTCGCCGTGCCTGTAGATCAAGGCACTTCACATTTGCCTTAAAAAAAGACAAGGTTAGAGTGCATGCTACCTTAAAATATTTTAAGGGGCCTAGTCTGATCCATAACACATTGTAACTAGGCACGTTATAACATTTGCCTGCAACATCCATCCTACTGTGAACTCCATAGTTTTTATTGTCTATTATTACAGCTGAAAATATTTTCACCACTGCCCAACATTGAATCTATATAATTAACATCAATTTCAAAAAGCAAGCGATGGGGAGCTGAACCCAACAGATCACAACTAGCATCAAGCTCTGAAGGTCAAGAAAAAACACTGCGTTGACAAATATCAATTGCTTCCTCCAACTAACTCGTTGTTGGATCCAAAATGCCATAATCTCTTGGATTATATCTATTTTGACCGATCCTCCAGATGAAACTATCAAATTGTTTTCCCACATACCATTTTTTTTAAAGCAGCACTCTTTCAAAAGACTCAATTCAGTTCACGAAGGTATCTCTTGCCTTAAGAAATCAATGGAGATTCACGCATGCAGTTACAAACTTTCCTGAATTAAGCTTTCCCTGGAATGGAAATAAATGCTTTGTTATCAATGAAGAGAACTGAGGAACGGTCACTGGACACGAAAAGTTAACTCTGATTTCTGTTCACAGATGCTACCAGACCTGTTGAGCTTTTCCAGCAATCTCTATTTTTGTTTCTGATTTACAGCATCCACAGTTCTATTGGTTTTTATGCACTATTATCAATGTTTGGGTTTTTCATTCAGATTGCTGAAATATCAAACTTTGTTGAAGTGACATTAAATTTTTCATTCAGATTGCTGAAATATCAAATTTTGTTGAAGTGACATCAAATGTTGACTTATCCTCTAACTAACATGTAACAAAGAAAGCACAGTGTGGAGCTGGAGGAACACAGCAGGCTAGGCAGCATCAGAGGAACAGGAAAGCTGACATTTCAGGTTGGGACCCTTCTTCAGAAATGCTCATTCAGCTTTCCTGCTCCTCTGATGTTGCCTGGCCTACTGTGTTCCTCCAGCTCCACACTGTGTTATCTCTGACTCCAGCATTAGAAATTCTTACTAGCACCTAACAAAGTTTTTTTGCGAATGGACACCATGCTTACATCAACAATTCAGGGAGATGTTCTGCAGCACGTTACCAGTGGCAGTTAATTGATGGGTAAAACTTCTGATTTTGCCACAAACAAGCACATCAGGGAAAGCAATGGCCTATTGGCATTATCGCTAGACTTTTAATTCAGAAACACAGCTAATGTTCTGAAGACCTTGGTTCGAATGCTGCTATGGCAGATAGTGGAAACTGAATGTAATTTAGAAACAATATTCTGGAATTAAGAAACTACTGATTACCATGAAACTAATGTCAATTGTCGGAAAATCCCATCTGCCTAAATAATGGAAGGAGATCTGCTATCCTCACCTGGTCTGCCTACCTGTGAAACCAGACCCACATGCAGTTCACTCTCAAAAGCCTTCCTGTGAATTAGGGATGAGCAATGAGTGCTGGCCTAGCTTGTGATGCCCACATCCCTTGTATTTAATAATAAAAAAATCCTTTCTATATTTTTGTGCTTATAAGTTCATTCATTGATCTTTTAAATTTTGTTGTGTGCTTGTGTATACTCCAGTGGAAAAACAAAGGTAATTTTAATTATCTTTGCTACGCTTCTGAATACTGTTTACACATTCAATAAAGAATGGAAATAAATTGCTTTTGTTTCTTGAACTATTTGTAACTTTAGCCTGGATACATTTAATCCATTCTTAGAGAATTAGAGAACACTCAAACTAAATTTTGTGCAGTTTACAACTAATGGCATTGACCAATATATAAAGCAGAGAACTGACAGAAATGAAAACAAAAATAAATAAATTGCAGGCTGCAACACATTTCTGTCTCTATGTCTAATGTTAATTCTTCAAAAAAGGTCTAATTCAATGGTTAAACATGATTTCCTCTTCACTAACCCATGGTCACTCTTGCAGAATATCACTACACCAACCAGGTGTGCAGCTGTAACCTCTTTAATGACTAATCCCACTGCCTTCACCGTGATATAAGCTATCTTACCTGATTCCGTATTATGTATCTATCTCACTCTTGAACAGAGTTATGTTTGCTATTTGCCAGCTTGTTGAATTTATTCATTTTAGTGACTTGTGGAAAATTTTATGGAGCTGACCAAAATCTTGCTTCTGCCTCTGGATTCACAACACAGTAAAACCGAAACCTTTAAATGCCCTCAAAATTAACCCCCTCATCAGAAATGGGGGAGGGGTAGGGGGTTCTGAAATAAATAGGGAG
>NC_063377.1:4963219-5073216 GCF_021869965.1 Rhincodon typus
CTCCCTATTTATTTCAGAACCCCCTACCCCTCCCCCATTTCTGATGAAGGGTCTAGGTCCGAAATGTCAGCCTTCCTGCTCCTATGATGCGGCTTGGCCTGCTGTGTTCATCCAGCTCTACACCTTGTTATCTCAGATTCTCCAGCATCTGCAGTTCTTACTATTTCTCTCAAAATTAACCCCAGTAGTTTGTCTCCAGACTTTTAGATAACAAATTCTAGAGTCTGTAAAGAACTAATTCTAGGCACTGGGTCTGTAGTTTAAACAAAGAAAAAAAACCTTAGCAATTTATAAACAATACAGTAATTTTAGCAAAACAAAATTAAGTCTAATTGATGTCAAAGATTTGAAACCAGTAAACTTTGTTTTAAAAATAAACCAAAAGAACTGCGGATGCTGTAAATCAGGAACAAAAACAAAGTTGCTGGAAAAGCTGAGCAGGTCTGGCAACATCTGTGTAGGAAAAAGCAGAGTTAACATTTCGGATCCAGTGATCCTTCCTCAGAACGGGTCTTTGTTTTCTTTGCCACATTCACAGAAAAGACAGACAAATAAGCACATCAAATGGATAAATAAAATAAGATTTAAAAAATGAAATGAAATAAAAAAAGTAACCAGATGACTTCTGCAGTTTTCATAATGTGTCGGCTGTAGGCGCAGATGATAGTTTCATTGATGGTTTTCTGAACGTTCAATCAGGTCCAGCTTTTCCAGTCCACTCTGAGAAAGTCAGTGATAAGTATGCATTAGTTTTCTATTCTCTTAACTTCCAATATCTGATATTTAGGCAAGTAGCTTTCAAAGCTTTACGCTGTCGACTCAACAATCAAACTCCTCGTAGAAAACACAGTTCAATTCACAATTCAAACTCTGGTCTCTCGCTGACGGAAAGACCACCTCCCCACAAGGTCCCAGTTTTTGTTCAACACCTGTCATCTGCTCAGCATAATGTCTCTCCCAGACAAGCTGGAAAAAAATTCCAGGCATTGATCTCCTTCGTGGCCAGTATCATCTATCTGAGGAAATATACTTCCCTCCTCTCGTGCAGAATAATCCGTAGAATGTTTTGATTAAGAAGTAATTTTAAATTAACTTCTAGGCCTAGCCTGACAAACATTCAACAGCTTGTTTGATCTTTTTAAAAATATAAGTTGCTGCTCACAATCCAAATGTCATCTTCATCTCACAGATCTCAGCTCACAAGGCCTAAACAAAATTAGTGAAAAGAAAAGAAAGCATGAAAAATCAGCGAAAGTTCTAATAGTATTCATTGCCTCATTTGATATCCCTGCAAAGATGAAAATATGAAGTCCCTCTGGACATTTGTCAGTCCACAGTTCTATCAATTGTTTATTCCCATCACCCTAATGTTTGCATGGTTAACACGTTCCAATGTCATTTCTACCTGTTGATTTACTGAAATGTTAATTGTATCCACTGCAGTAATGGCAGAATCTGTTTGTATCATCCATCATTGCTTTATTAACAGTCCATTCTACCTTTCTAGATGACCAAAGCACTTCATTTATTCACTTACTTTGTGAATGCCTAAGGATCATAGAACAACCAGGAATGGAGGCAAAGCCAGTCTTGCTAGCTGTGACTATATTTGATTTCAGCATAAGAAAGAGAGACAACACTGTCGCTATTTGAAAGTTTCACTTCTTTTCTCAACAGGTGTGTCAAATAGCTGTTTTCTACTTATCTTATTGCGTCATGAGTGTCATGCATCCCCTGGCCCTGCCCGTGTTCCAGCATTTTGGGGGTCAGTTCATTCTTCTTCTCGCAAACAGTGCCCATTTCCCTTTGAACACAGCCTGGGAATCAATGATGATCCTTGAGATCTGCTGCAGAAAGGCTTTTGCTTGCTCACTTATCTCAGTTCCAAATATTTGTTTTTCCTTCACAGATGCTACCAGACCTGCTGAGCTTTTCCAGCAACTTTATTTTGTTCCAAATATTTCCATTCCTTTTTTTTGGCGTTACACATTTGGTGAATAAATGTTGGCCTTATACGGAGTTCTGGGTTGTGCTTTTTTTATCTGTATATGTTTGAGTTTATCAACAATTACCCACTTCTTATTGTGAAGACAGTATTGGATTTACCTCCTAAACTTACTTCTTAAACGTTGACAATGTGTACACCTACACCGCTGTATGGAAGAAAGATCATACTTTTGTTTTTACAGTAATAACGAAGGAATAGCGATATATTTCCAAGTCAGACTGGTTGGCAATTTAGAGGGCAACGTGCAGATGACTGTATTCCTATTCAACCACTGATATTTTTGTTGAAGATGGTAAAGATGTATGATTTAGCAGAAGCCACCAAGGGATCTTTGAAAAATTGTCATAGTGCATCTTACACAGCACTGCTATTATTGTGAAATGTGGTTGCAAATGTAAAGATGTCAGACTGGGTAGCAATCAAGCTGTTTTGTCTTGGATAATATAGGAAACCTTGTGCCTTATGGAACTGCTTTCATTCAGGCAAAAGAAAAATGTTCAATCAATATTCTGACTTATGCTTTATAGATGTGGAACTGGATTTGGGGAGTTAAAAGAAGTGTTACTTTTCAGATTTCATTACTATGCACTTGCTCATGTTGTGCCACAGTATTTTTAAGTTTGCTCTTGATCATTTCCTAATCACCCCCAAAATGATAATCATTTTGGATTTATTAACTTTTTTTTATTCTTATAATGGATAATGGCATCAGTGACAAGACCATATTTCCTGCCCATGATCTGAGATTATCATTGCAATGGGTAGATTTCTCTGCCATTTTTGAGATCAGGTAAAAGTCAAACACATTTTTATGTGTTTAGATTACTATATTCTCCTGCAATTGTACCTATGGAATATTGCCTTCCCCAAGGATGTGAGTGAATCAGTTTCAATTTTATCCTTATCAATGTTGATAATTTCACTGTCAGTATTAATGAAAATAGCATCAAATTCCAGGTTTCAATATTGCACTTGAATGCCACCGGCTACTGTTTAACTGCTTTGCCCCAGAAGATTGACTGAAACTCAAGTTAAGTCGCCCTGCAGCATTATTAGTTACAGATGATTTTCTTACAACAACAGTTAATGTTATTGCTTGTCAAGGGGAGATGGATTCAGTCTGTTTTGCTGGTGATGTTGATTCCTTTCACTTTTGTAGCTTGAGTGGTTTTTGGCATTATCAATCCAAACCTGGGAATTTTGCTCACAGTTTGCTGTGAATTGGCACAACCAGCTTCAAACCCTGAGGAGTCTTCACTGATGCGGACATCGTGCAATTATCAGTGAACTTCCCCATCTCTGACCTTGAAACAGTAGGAAAGTCAATGAGAAAACAGTAGAAGCTATTTGGTCCCAAGATTGTATCCTAATGTGGTTGCACAATTATGAACACAACCTAGAAGATTGGCCTCAAACATCCACTTCCTTTTCATTCATTTCCTTTTCATGTTCCAGCAGCTCCATCGGCAATTGAATTCCAGTCATTTCCAAAGATTCTGATGGCATTCCCAGCAATTTCAAGTGTCGAGCTATTGCTGCAATTATCTCCCCTTTTCCCTCAGACCCAGACAACAACAACTCCAGCTTGCCTGCCATTTCCAACATCTTTGCCTTGCTCACTTTTTGTATCTTCTTCCACCCTCAGAAAACTATTAGTCCCTGAAAGAACTGTTATTACAAAAGGCACACCCTGTTTATAGCAACCAAACTCAACATGTGAGACAAGACACTAACACCTACAATTTGCCACCTTTGAGGCTAACAATCAAATTGGAAGTATAGATTTTTAAGCCAGACAAGAGCACACAATTTGTTATGGACCAGATCAGACCCTCTCCAGATATTTTAAGCAGGTAGCGCAGACCCTAACTTAAGCAAAACACAATTTATTTAAATATTATAGTCAAAATACAAACAAAAGAAAGAGTAATTTAGAATAACTTAACTATTGGAAGACTTAACTGAATAATAGATACAGTACCCATTACTAATTAACTGTTCCAGTTTAGCAATGCCCCAAAAACACCCCTTTGTCAAAAAGGCAAATTCAGATCCTTACATGCAGTTCTCTGATCCAGGAGGGAGAAAAAAAAAACAAGAGAAATTCTAGAGAAAATAGCAGCCAGGAATCATTCACTGAATCTCCAACTCTTCCGAGAGATGGCCTGGTCTTTGAGAGCTGGCCATTCGATTCCAGCTGCTTCTATTATTCCAACTTAAAAAAAAACCGAGAGGTCTTAAAGTTCTTTACTTAAGCCGTCTTCAGTAGCTAGTTCTCCACCTCTGCCTTTACAATGTCTCTTCAGAATAAAACTAGCATCATCACAAAAAGGTGCATCCTGCTTTTGCATAAAGGATTGTTTTATATCAATGTTTGTATGTAACCATTGTGACATAAAAATGCAGAAATATTTTGAATTGTAACCAGCAGAGTGTCTTGGTGCTTAACTCCAAGAACTCTCCCACAATGCATTGGTAAAATTCCCCTTTTTATGATCTACTCAGATTTAAGACTCAATTTGTGCAGAGAACAGGAAGAAGTAGATTTCCAAATTTGCACATATTTTTGGCCTGAGATAGCAGAGAGATGGTTGGAATGGTGGAAATGATTTGCAGTTTCTTATGATGTTGGATTTTAGAGACTCATAGTTTACTGTTTTTGATTGGAGCAAATTTCACATTATTCAAAAAAGATCACTGCAAAATGAGGACCTAGACATATGGGAGGGACATCAACAAATTGATGCTGAATAGCATGACCTGAAAGTGTAAAATGGCAGAAGCTGACCACAAGACCGAAAAATTATATGGTCAGAGAGGGCAGAAGAAATGGCGATGCTGTGGAAAAGGGATGCAGGTGCCATGGCTACCAAAGTAGAAATAAGTCTGGAGAAAGGTGAAGGGTATCTCAGAAATTTAAAAGAGCCAATGCAGAAAATTCTTGTTGTCCTAGTCAGATTTCCTGAAGGATTTGAGTGTATGAAAATGGAATAAGGTGAGGGAAAGGCAAGATTTATCCAGAAGATATTTAATGAATGCGCATGCTGTGTCTGTAATATGTTGGAACAGCAGGAGCTGGGATGGGATTTGGAAGAAATATCAGTGCATTTAAGTTGATGTAGAAAAGGGGACTTCATCGCAGTTGGACATGGATAGGTTATATCATCGTTCAGGTGTTGATTATGCCTCTTTGGAGGATTTTATTTCAACAGAGTCCTTCAGGGTATTGAAACAGCTACTAAGTGAACTGCAACAGTTTAAGAAGGCAGCTCGCTGCCACCTTCTCGTGCAACCAGGGATGGCCAATAGAGTGACGCCCACATCCCACAAAAATGAAGTTAAAAGTGATACACCACACAAGGATATGTAATAGGACAATGCTCAGTGTTCGTTTATAATATAAGCTACATGGTCTAGTGGTGTTATCACTGGATTGTTAATCCAGGGACACAGATAACGTCCTGAAGAGCCAGGTTCAGATCCTCCCATAGCAAATGATGGAATTAGAATTCGATAAAAATCTGGAATTTTGACAACCATGTCGATTATCAGGAAAAAACTGATCTGGTTTACTAATGCCCTCTAGGGAAGGAAACTGGTCTACATGTATCTACAGACCCACAGAAATTTGTTTGACTCTCAACTGCCCTGTGGGTAATTAGGGATGGGTGATTAATGCTGGCCTATTCAGCAATGCTGCTTCATGTTTTATCTGGGCAAGTGAAATGTGTCTTGTTCTATCTACAGTTTGAATATTCACTGCAGCCAAAGTAGAGCCATTTACTAAAGAAAGAGCAACAAAGAGAATACTAAATGTCAATTAACATGAATTGCAATCGAACCAGATCATTTTTATTAGATTACTATTGTGTTGCATTGTCATTTCATCCCTGAGACTTAAACAGCTAAAAATAATATATATGACTTAGAGAATGTTGTATTTTATCCAATGCGCTATTCACATCAGTGCTAAAGTTGCTGATGTAACTTCTACGGATATTCAGATTCTTTTTATCAGTGTCAAAATGACAAATACTAGAGGCTGTAGGTTTAATTTGAGAAGTGGGAGTGTTTACGTAAATGTGCGAGACACACAGGGTGCTTAGTGCCTGGAAGCACTGCCAGAGTGGTGATAGATCTAGGCACAAGGCATTTACACAGACACCTGAACAGTCAGAGATATGAGCCATGCGCAGGCAGTTAGACGTAGTTCCTAATGGCATCATGGTCAGCACTGACACTGGGGGCTAAAGGGCCTTTTCCTGTGCTGATCTTTTCCATGCACAATGTTGCCTGGGTTGGAGCAATTTACCTATGAAGAGAGGATGGATAGTCTGTGTTGATTTCTGTGGAGGAGAGAAGGATGAGAGAGGAGTAGGTCAATGTGATAAGATTACAATGACCATGGACAGGATAGAAAAGAAGCACCTTTTCCCCTTAGTTAAATTGCCCATAACGAGTGGTTGGGGGCATAATTTTAAGCTGAAGTGTTTAAGTCTTGGCGAGGTTTCAGGATTTTCTTTCACCAGAAGATATTGGAAATCTGAAATGTACTGTCTGAGAGAGTAGTAGAGCGGGAACCTCACAACACCATAAAAAAAAATTTGTGAGACAGCCAAAGGCAGCACCTGCAGCTTGTTTTCCTGTAACTGTGTTTTGTCTTCTGTATCTGCTTTCTTTCTGCTGGCTGTTTGTCATACTATATAAGCGAGAGAGTCTCATTCCAAGTTGCAAGACTTCACTTCAGCTAAGAATTGTGAACAGTGCCAGGAACGAACCTGAGCCTCCAGACCAGCCATTGATTGAGGCAACAGAAGAACAGGCAGAAGAACATGAGACTTGTTGCTTTTTCTAGAATGGCATGAGACTTATTGCTTTTTTTTTCTCTTTTCTTTTCTATTTACTGTTACCACTACAATAATTTATTATTGCCATTATAATCATTATTATTACTTAATAAACATTCATATTTAAGCAAATTGCTGTTGTCAAGCCTTCTCTTAAGTATATTTAACCAAATCTGAAAAGAACTGCTTGGATACATGCTGTGATCCAAGACACCATCATGCATTGGGCCCCAAAATTAGCTTACCCAGACTGGCTACTGTTCTATAATATTATTGGCTTTCATTGCTACAAACTAAATAGGTAATGTCAAAACTAACAGACAAGACAGAATGAAGTAAAGAGTGAGAGAAGAGGGGACAGTTGTGCTTCTGCTACACTCTGGATAATGTAGAGGTGACTTGATGTGCAACATCATTCAGAATTTCAGAAAGTGCGAGAAATACTTGGTTTGTCCGTAAACATTGTGGAAAGTGCAAAATTAATGTTTAAAATCTAACTTGATTGTTCATAAGAACTTATGCAGGGTAGAAATGTCATGAATTACAGACAATTTGCTACTTGGCTGGAGAAATAACAAAATCTAGTTTCTGATGTTGGGTAGAGTGTACGTGACATTATAAATATGACATGGACAAATAGACAAAAGGAGTTGTATGGTTGTAGTGAAAGAGAATGCATTATCCAATGTGAATTTAAATACCACCATAATAAATAGCCCTGTTCAAAATATTAGAAACAAAAATAGTTAAAAAGAAGAAAAAGAAATGCCCAAATGAAGGGCAGATTGTGTAATCTCGTTTCTTCTTTGAACTCAGTGTTGAATCCACAAGTTATTAAGCTATCTATTTTGAAGTTTGCTGGTGTTTCTCGAGCTTGCAATTGAGCTTCTAAGGAATACTTCAGCAGGATGATGTTAAATACGTGAAGGTGTAAGAAATAAAATGCCAAGTGACCTGAATCTCTGCGTCATGCTTGCAGAATGATCGGAGTCTTTCATAATCATAATCTGGAGATTGTGTGCACACTGAAGAATAGAATAGATTGTGAGGAAATAAAGCAGACATAGAAAGACAGTACATGAAGAGATTGTGTAAATATTGAAAATTCAGAAGCAAAATGTATGGCATTATTTCAAGAACGCATTTCAGGTCTACATTTTCAGGGGAAATTAAGAATGCGTAATAAATACTAGCAAACCAGGAATATCAATATATCGTGACTGAATGAAACAAAAAAAACTAGGGAACTGTGATATACTGCATCCCCTGCTTAGGATTTATTTGCAGTATTAAGTGCTAAGACAGAATTCCCAACACCAAAGCTCATCTGCCCGCTGAGCTTCCTTGCATCCACCATATGTACAAAATGTTGCATTTTTCAGGTTGTCATCCTTGACATTTTGTGCACGAGCAGTTTTGATGTGCAGAAACATTCATACATCATAATTAATTTCACAAGATATTCTGAAATTTAATTTTAGAGGCTCAAAAGGAACCAATCCAACTTAAAAGTTAGAAATAAGGAAGACCGCATCAAATAGTGATTTCAACATTTGCAGATGTTGGGAGCAATGTCTCTAAGAGGCAAGTAAGCACAACATTCAGCCAATACAGGACTATGACTTTCTACAACAACTTTAAATTTATTATGTGCACTTAAACTCGCAAATCCAGAAGTGGCTTAATATTATATACAAAAACTAAGCATAACACTGAATGATATGTAACGACACTACAGATTTCTTACAGAAATTCAGCACCCACGAACCAGTTGAACCAAGGGCATTCTTCATCACAACGGATGTTTCTGCACTCTACACTAACACACCCCATGAAAACGACATAGCTGCAACAGCCTCAGTACTCAATACCAACAACTGCCAATTTCCAGACACCATCCTACAACTCATCCATTTCATCCTCAACCACAATGTCTTCACCTTCGACAACCAATTCTTCTTCAACCAACAGCCATGTGGGCCAAATTTGCACCCAGATATACCAACATTTTCATGCACATGTTTGAGTAAGACTTCTTAGCTATGCAAGACCTCCAACCAACAGTATATTCCAAACACATTGACAATTTCTTCCTATGGAAAGTTATCACTTAAATGACTACATAGTGATATCGTCAAGTTTCATCCCGCCATTGGACTTACCATGGGTTACTCTTCAGAATCAGTCTCATTCTTTGACACACGCATCTCTATCAATCACGGACACCTCAGTGCCCCAGTCTACTGCAGGCCCATGGATAAGCTTACGATGTTGCACTTCTCTAGCTTCCACCCTAAACATATTGAAGAAGTCATCCTCTGTGGAAAAACCCTGCACATACACAGGATCTACTCAGATGAGGAAGAATGCAACGGGCACCTAAAGGTTTTGAAGGGCGCAAAGAACAGGATATGATGCTCAACTCATTGATTGCCAGTTCTGACATGCCACAGTGAAAAACCGTTACATCCTCCTCAGTTGACAGACTTAGGATATGACTGATAGAATACCCTTCATCGTCCGGTACTTCTCCAGAGTGGAGAAACCATGCCATGTTCTTTGATGCCTTCAACATGTCATCAATGATGATGAGAATCCCACCAATATCATCCCTACGCCTCCGCTTCTCACCATCAAGCAACCGCCAAACCTTAAACAGACCATTGTTTGCAACCAGCTACCCAGCCTTCAGGACAAATTGGCCACAACACCACACAATCCTGCCATGGCAACCGTTGCAAGATCTGTCCGGGCATCGACATGGATACTACCATCACATGTTGGAACACCAGCCACCACATACACGGCAGATACTCATGTGACTTGGCCAATGTTGTCTATCTAATAAGCTGCAGGCATGGATACCCCGGGCATGGTATATTGGTGAGACTACACAGATGCTACAACAATGGATGAATGGACAACATGGAACAATTGACATAGAGGAATGTTTCCTCCCAGGCGGGGAACACTTCAGCGGTCAAGAACATTCAGCCTCCTATTTTTGGATAAGCATTCTCCAAGGTGGAATTTGAGATGCACAACAACGCAGAATTGTTGAGCAGAGATTGATAGCTAAGTTCCATAGTCATGAAGAAGGCATCAACTGTGATCTTGGACTCATGTTGCACTACATGTGGCCCCACCATACTGTTCTGTATCTGTAAAAACTTCCTTACTGTCCTGTTTTGACACAATCACCTTGCTAAACTGTTATTATCTATCTACCTTAATTAGTTTGTACAGTTTTGGATCACATTATTTTGGTTAGATCTGCAGCATGTGACTCTTACATCTATCATATTATTTCAGTAATTTAGTTTGTCTCCAGCACCATCTTATTTTTATAGTTTTGTAGTTATCTCTCTGCCTCATTTAATAGGATTATAGGTCACCCCTTCACTTGCTATTCAACTGTTGGCACTTTACTCACAACATCTAGCACGCTTGGTCTCCTGCAGAGACTAATTATTCGACACTCCATTCACACTAGTTGTACGATGTTTTGATCTCTCTGCCCTTAGTCTCTCTGCCTATAAATTCTGTGTCTGTGCGCTCTCTCTCTCACTTCATCTGATGAAGGGGCTGCAGTACGAACCCTTGTGATTTCAAACATACCTGTTGAACGATAACCAGGTGTCATGGGATTTCTGACTTTGGTTACGTGCTGACTGAGAACTGAAGAGAAAACAATAATCAGCAGGAACATTTTTGCACCTGGAGACAGTGTCAGAAAACGGGGAGAGGTAATCTTTCAGACTTCCCTCATATTGTTCTTTGTTGTGTGTTTATCTCATTCCAAATGTTTCCATATTACCCCATGGTTGAGTGAAAGTATATTTTCCTCATTCTCGATTGTACATGGACTGTTTTCCACAGATAACAACTGGGTAAACTTATGCATCTGTGTGTGTGTATGTGTGCGAGTGATTAACAGACAGCTTCCAGGACAGATAACAGTTTTTTGCAATTCACTCATTGGGCGTGGGCATCTATGTATGGGTCAGTTTTTATTATACATTTACCCCTTTTTGCCTTTGAGAATGTGGTGGTGAGCCGTCTTTTCCAATTGCTGCCATAAGTATACCCAAATGTTGTTAGGGAGAGAATGCCAGGATTTTGACTCAATGACACTGAAAGAAAAACTGTATATTTCCAAGTCACAGTAGTTTATTTCTTGGTGGGTGGGTGGATAGGAGAGGGGGCGATGGTGGTTCTTGCTGGTTGTGGCCTCCTGCTAGATGAAAGTACTGTCTAAGGAATCATAGTGATTCCTGCATTGCATGTGAGATGTAGTACACCGCTGCTACTGAGCGTTGGTGCTCAAATGTGTGGATGCTTTGGTGCATGTGGACTCGTTGCCGTATTCCTAGATTCTCCCTTGATTGCACATTACTCCAGTATTGCTATGACTCATTGATTCCACACTTAGACCTCTGCTGTTCGTGGACTACATAAATGATTTGGAGGAAATTGGTTTAATTAGTAAGTTTATAGATAATACAAAGATTGGTGGATTTGCGGATAGTGAGGACGATTGTTAGCGGTTACAGCTGGATATAGATCGGATAAAGGCATAGGCAGAAAAAAAAATGATAGATGTGGTTTAACCCCGACAAATGTGAGATGATACATTTTGGAAGGTCAAGTATAGGTGGAAATCATACACTGAATAGCAGAACCCTAAGGAGTATTGATATGCAGAGGGATCTGGCTGTGCAAGTCCACAGATCACTAAGAGTGGCATCACAGGTAGATGAGATAGTAAAAAAGAATGCCCAGGGTATGCTTGCTTTCATTGGGAGGGGCATTGAGTATAAGGCTAGACAAGTTATGCTGCAGCTTTATAGGACTTTAGTTAGGCCACACTTGGAATATTGAATACAGTTCTGGCCACTGCTCTACCAGAAAGGTATAAATGCTTCGGAGAGGGTACGGAAGAGGTTTAGCCAGGATGTTGCCTGATATCGGGGATTTTAGCTATGAAGAAAGGTTGGATAGATTTGGTTTGTTTTCACTGGAATGCAGGAGGTTGAAAGGTGATCTGATAGGAGTTTATAAGATTGTGAATAGCATGTATAGAGTGAAACAGAGACATTTTTCCCAATGTGTAGTGGTCAATTACTAGGGGACACGGGTTCAAGGTGTGGGGGGTGGGGTAAGAGTTGAAAAGAGATATGCAAGGCAGGTTAGTGAGTGCCTGGAATGCGTTGCCAGAGGAGGTGGGGGAAGCAGACACAACAGCAGCATTCAAGAAGAACCTGGGCGAATATATGAATAGGAAGTGAATAGAGGGACACGGATCCTGTAAGTGAAGACAGTTCTAGTATGGACGGGCAAAATGCATTGCCGCAGGCTTGAAGGGCCAAATGGCCTGTTCCTGTGCTGTATTGTTCTTTGTTGTTTGTTCTTAGTCAAATGCGACCTCTATGTCAACAACAATCAGTCTTGCCTCCCTTCCTGATATTTTTTTTAAAGGCTAAGCTTCAATGAAGCCTGATAAAATGTCAGGTGCAGGGCCATTCATCACCTGGTGGAATATAAAATGGTAGTCAATGAGCATATTATTACTGAAGGGTTTCTGTTTTCCTGCACTGTTAATAATACCCTCTATCTCTTAACTTATGATTGGGAGTAGGCTGTTGGGCAATAAATGACCATGTTGGATTTGGCCTGTTTTTTGATAGTGGAACAAATCTGGCAAAAGTTCTACATCGTCAGGTCGATTTCATGTTATATCTGTACTGGAACAGCTTGGCCAGGTGTGCAGCAATACCTGGACAACAAACCTTCAGTACTGGCACTGGAATTTTATGAGGGGTTCCTAGTCTTTTTCAGTATCCAGTTCCTCCAACCATTTCTGATATCATATGAAGTGAATTGAATTGGGTGAAGACTGGAATCTGTAATGCTGTCAACTTCTGGAGGAGGCAGAGATGGATTACCCACTCAGCACTTTCAACTGAATATTGTTGCGAATCCTTCATGCTTGTACTTTACACTGTAACGCTGAGCTCCCTCTCATTTGGGATGGGATATTTGTTTAAATACCGAACATCTTTCAGAACTTGATGTGACATGACTGCAGAACTTGGATCTGATCTGTTGCTTGTGGAATCGTGTAGCTCAACCATATTGCTTGCTGCTAATGTTGTTTGACATGCAAGTAGTTATGATTGCTTGCTTCATCAAGTGAGATGCCAATTTTATAGATGACCAGAGCTGTTCCAGGCATGTTCTTCTGCACTCTCCCTTGATTTTGATTTGATTTGAGTTATTATTGTTACATGTACCAAGACACAAAACAAATGTTGAACAAAAACAGAAGTTGCTGGAAAAGCTCAGGAGGTCTGCAAGCATCCTCATAACTGATGGGAGCTAGGAAAGTGTCTTGTAAATGGAGAAGATAGGGTGGGGAGAGGGAGTAAAGTGTAAATGATAGGTGCGGATAGAGTCAATAGAGAGAGAATAGTTAGTCAGACAAAGGAGTTTAGGGAGGGTTTAAACTACATTGGCAGGGGTTGTGACCCTAAACAGGAAGGCAAGTGCGAGGCTGGGAGGAGATACAATAATCAGAAATAGCAAGTTGAAGAGACAGATCAGGATGGAACATGACAGAGTGAGGAATGCCTGTTGGATTAAATTGCATCTATTTCAATGCAAGAGGGCTGACAGGTAGGGCCAATGAACTGAGGGCATAGTTCGGTACGTGGGACTGGGATGTTATAGCCATTTCAGGAACATGGCTAAGGGAGGAACAGGACTGGCAGCTTAATGTGCCAGGGTACAGATGCTTTAGGCGGGACAGAGGTGGAGGGAAGAGGGGAGGGGTAATTGCATTTTTGATTAAGAGGAGTATCACAGCAGTAGTCAGAGATGAAACAACTGAGGGATCATCCAGTGAGGCTTTGTGGGTGGAGACAAGAAATAAGAAGGGGATGGTGACATTATTGGTGTTGTACTATAGGCCCCCAAAATAGTCAACATAAATTAGAGGAACAAATATGCAGGGAGACTGGGGAGACTTGCAGGAGCAATAGGGTTTTCATAGTGGGGTATTTTAATTTTTGGAACACAGATTGGGACGGCCATAGTGTTAAGGGCTTAGCTGGGGTGGAATTTGTTAAATGTGTTCAGGAAAGTCTCCTTAAGCAGTATATAGAGGGTCCTACTCGTGAAGGGGCAAAACCCGACCTACTCTTGGGACAGGTGACTGAGGTGACAGTGAGGGAGCACTTTGGGATCAGTGGCTATAGTTATATTAGTTTTAAAATAGTTATGGATAAAGACAAAACTGGTCCACAGGTTCAAGTTTTAAATTGAGGGAGAGCTGAATTTTGATGGAATTAGATAGGAGCTTGCAGGGGCTGACTGGAGTAGTTTGTTTGCAGGTAAACGGACCTCTGGCAAGTGGGAGACCTTTAAAAAATATGACAGCTAGAGTTCAAGATCTTTATGTTCCGTGAGGGTGAAGGGCAATGTTGGCAGGAGTAGGGAACCCTGGATGACAAGAAATATTGAAGCTTTGACCAGAAAAAAGGAGGCATGGTTCAGGAGCAGGCAGCTGGGATCAAGGGAATCCCTAGAGATATTTGGAGAGGATTCTGAGAGACAGTATTTATGATTACTTGGGAAAGCACAGTTTGATTATAAATAGTCAGCAAGGCTTTGTGAGGGGCAGATCATGCCTCACAAGCCTTATTGAATTCTTTGATGATGTGACAAAACACATTGATGAAGATAGAGCAGTGGATGTGGTGTATAAGGATTTTAGCAAGGCATTTGATAAGGTTCTCCATGGTAGGCTCATTCAGAAAGTACGGAGGCGTGGGCTTCAGGGAAATTTGGCTGTATGGATACAAAACTGGCTGTCCAATAGAAGACAGAGGGTGGTAGTATATGGAAAGTATTCAGCCTGGAGCTCGGTGACCAGTGGTGTTCCGCAGGGATCTGTTCTGGAACCTCTGCTCTTTGATAAATGACTTGGATGAGGAATTGGAAAAGTGGGCTAGTAAGTCTGCTGATGACATGAAGGTTGGTGGAGTTGTGGACAGCGTGGAGGGGTGTTGTAGGTTGCAATGGGACATTGACATGATGCAGAGCTGGGCAAAGAAGTGGCAGATGGAATTCAACCCAGAAAAGTATGAAGTTTGGAAGGTCGAATTTGAATGGAGAATACAGGGTTAATGGCAAGATTCTTGGCATTGTGGAGGAACAGATGGGTCTTGGGGTCCACGTCCATAGATCCCTCAAAGTTGCCACCCAAGTTGATAGGGTTGTAAAGAAGGCATGTGATGTGTTGGCTTTCATTGGCAGGGGAATTGAATTTAAGAGCTGCGAGGTTATGCTGCAGCTCTATAAAACCCTGGTTGGACCACACTTGGAATATTGTGTTCAGTTCTGGTCGCTTCATTATAGGAAGGATGTGGAAGCCTTAGAGAGGGTGCAGAGGAGATTTATCAGAATGCTGCCTGGACTGGAGGGCAGGTCTTATGAGGAAAGGTTGAGGGAGCTAGGGCTTTTTTCATTAGAGCGAAGAAAGGTGGGAGGTGACTTGATAGAGGTGTACAAGGTGACGAGAGCATAGATACAGTGGATAGCCAGAGACTTTTTCTCAGGGCGGAAATGACTATTATGAGAAGGCATAATTTTAAGGTGATTGGAGGAAGGTATAGGGTGATGTCAGAGGTAGGTTCTTTACACAGAGAGTGGTGAGCATGTGGAATGCGCTGCCGGCAGTGGGAGTGGAGTCAGATGTTTTAGAGACTTTTAAGCGACTCTTGGATAGGCACATGGATGATTGTATAATGTAGGGTATGCAGAGTAGTTTGATCTTAGTAGGATAATAGGTTGGCACAACATCGTGAGCCGAAGGGCCTGTAATGTGCTGTACTGTTCTATGCTCTATATATAGGGGATACAGGAGTTTACTGAAGAAGAAAATTAGGAGGACAAAAAGGGGGCATGTAATACTTTTGGCTGAGTAGATTAGGGTGAATCCAAAGAGATCCTATAAGTATGTTAAAGAGAAAAGAATAATTACAGAGACCCCTCAAGGACCAAAGAGAACATGCACGTTTTGAACCGCATGAAATGGGCGAGGTCCTCAATGAATACTTTCTCCTCTGTATTCACCATGGAGAAAGACATGAAGACTTGGGAACTTGTGTAAGTTGGTGGCGCTATATTGGGGACAGTCCATATCACAGTACAAGATGTGTTGGAAGTATTAGAATGCATGAAGGTGGATAAATCCTTTGGTCCTGACCAGATATATCCAAGAACCCTGCAAAACCCTAGAGAAGAAATTGCGTGGCCGTGGCTGATATATTTGCATCATTGTTAGCCATGTTTAAAGTCCCAGAAGACTGGAGGGTAGCGAATGTTGTGCCGTTTTACAAGAAAGGCCGCAAAGAAAAACCTGGGAATTATAGACCAGTAAGCTTAACATCTGTGGTAGGTAAGTTACATGAAAAGATTCTGAGAAATAAGATATGCGTGCATTTGGAAAGATAGGGTTTGGTTAGGAGTATTCACCATGGCTTTGTGCGTGGGAGATCATGCCTCAAAAATTTGCTAGAGTTCTTTGATGAAGGTTAATGAGGGCAGGGCAGTAGATATAGTCCATATGGATTTCAGCAAGACCTTTGATAAGGTTCCACATGGTAGGCTGCTCTGGAAGGTTAGATCACATGGAATCCAAGGAGACCTGGCAAATTGGATACACAATTAGATTGATGGTAGGAAGCAGAGGGTAATACTGGAAGGATGCTTGTATGACTGGAGGCCTGTGACTAGTGGTGTGCTTCAGGGGTCGGTGCTGAGCGCATTGCTATTTGTTATCTATATCAATGATTTGGATGAGAATGTACAAGGCATGATTAGTTTGTGGATGACACTAAAATAGGCGGCATCGTAGATAGTGAGGAAAGTTATTAGAAATTGCAGCAGGATCTTGATCAGTTGGGGAATTGGACCGAGAAATAGCAAATTAAGTTAAATATAGATAACTGTGAGGTGGTGCATTTTGGAAAGTCAAATCCAAGTAGAGTTTCATGGTAAATGGTGGGGCCTTAAGGAATGTAGTGTAAGACAGGGATCTTGGAGTTCAGGTGCATGGTTCTCTGAAAGTGGAGTCACAAGTAGATAGGGCAGTAAAGGAAGCTTTTGGCACGCTGGCCTTTATCAGTCAGGATATTGAGTATAGAAGTTGGGAAGTTATGATGCAGTTATACCTGAAGTTGATAAGGCCGCACTTGGAGTATTGTGTTCAGTTTTGATCACCTTGCTATAGGAAGGATGTTATTAAACTGGAAAGAGTGCAGAAGAAATTTACAAGAATTTTTGTCAGGACTCAAGGACTGAATTATAGAGAGATGTTGGACAAGCTAGGGCATTTTTCTTTAGCGGGTAGGAGACATAGTCGGGATCTTATAGAAGTGATTAAGATTATAAGAGGCATGGATAAGGTGAAATGCACTCAGTCTTTATCCCAGGGTTGGGGAAGTGAGGAATGGAGGACATTGGTTTAAGAGGGGAAGAATACATGGGAACCTGAGGGGCAACTTTTTTACACATAAGGTAATATGCATATAGAATGAGCTGTCAGCAGAATGGGGGTGGGGTGGGTGTGGTACAGTGGCTCAGTGGTTAGCATTGCTGACTCAGAGCATCAGGGACCCAGGTTCGATTCCACCCTCGGGCAACTGTCTGTGTGGAGTTTGCACATCATTTCTGTGTCTGTATGGGTTTCCTCCCACAATCCAAAGATGTGCAGGCTAGGTGTATTGGCCATGCTAAATTACCCATAGTGTCTGGGGATGGGTCTGGGTGGGAAAGTCTGAGGGTCAGTGTGGACTCGTGGGGCCAACGGGCCTGTTCCATACAGTAGGGATTCTATGATTTCAAGTTGAGGTGGGTACATTAACAACATTTAAAAGACATTTGGACAAATACATGAACAGGAAAGGTTTAGAAGGATATGGGCCAATCGCAAGGAAATCAGCTTAGCTTAGATGGACATTTTGGTCGACAGGAACCAGTTTGGGCCAAAGTGACTATTTCCATGCTGTAGGACTGTATGACTCTGAGTTGACAATGATCCGGCTAGGAGGGTGACTACCTGTTAATGCAGACTGTTAGCAGCTAACAGTAGGTAGTGTATAATGGCAGGCTATGTGATAACAAGGGCAGCATGGTGCCTCAGTAGTTAGCATTCCTGCCTCACAGTGCCTGGGACCCCGGTTCAATTCCAAACTCAGATGACTCTGTGTGTGACGGTTTCTCTACATATCTGTGCATTTTTCCACCGGGTGCTATGGTTTCCTCCCACAATCAAAGACGTGCAAGTTAAGTGGAATTGTCATAGTGTTCAGGGATGTGCTTTAGGCATGGGATAAGCAGGGATAAGGCGGGGGTCTGGGTGGAATGCTCTTCAGAGAGTCGGTGTGGACTTATTAGACCCTTATTAGACCTAATGGCTTGTTTCCACGCTGTAGTGATCCTATATAAGACCTGTGGGGAAGGGAGGTAGGACATGGGAAAGTTCAGAGCCTAAAATTATTAAACTCAGTATTGAACCCAGAGCACTGCAGGGTCCCCAAGTGGTAAATGAGGTGTTGTTATTCCAGTTTACACTGAGCTTTGCTGAGACAGAGATGTTGGCCAGAGAACAGGGTAATGTATCAAAGTGGCAGGCAACTGGAAGTTCAGCGTCCTTTTTTTGCAGGCAGAACATAGATGTTCTGCAAAACAGTCACCCAGTCTATGCTACATTTCACCAGTGTAGAAAAGACAACAGTAGAGTCGATTGTGGGAAGTGCAGATAAAGTGTATTTCGGTCCTGGGATGCTAGGGAGGGAGGAGGTAAACGGGCAGGTGTTACACCTTCAGCAGTTGCAGGGGAAGGTGCCATGGGGCTGTTGGGGGTGGGGGGGATGTTGGAAGTGAAGCAAGAGTAGACCAGGATGTCTAGGTGAGAAATGTCCCTGCGGAAGGTGGACAAGGGAGTGGGGGGGAATATACATCTTGTGCTGGCATCTTGCTGGAAGTGGTGGAAACAATGGCTGATGATCTTTTGGATATAGATGCTGGTGGGGTTGTATGTAAGGACAAGGGGAACCTTATCGCTGTTGCAGGAGGGAAGAGACGGAATGAGGACAGAAGTGCATGAGATGGGTCAGACCCGGTTGAGGGCCCTGCTGGCAATGGTGCTAGGGAATGTTTGGTTGAGCAAGAACGTGGATATTTCAGAGGCTCCCTTGTCAAAGTCAGCCTCATCGGAACATATGGGATGGAGAGAGAGGAACTGAGAGAATGTAATGGTGTCTTTACGAGAAATGGGGTGCAAGGATGCATTTATTTTTGCACACTGGAGACATTTGTTTTGTTCCAGATAAATCACACCTTACATAAGTACATCAGGGTACCAGCACAGAATGCAGACTTTAATGTTGCAGCTACAGAGAAGGTATAGAGAATAATCAAATTTAATATATGAGAAGTCCGCTCATAAGTGTGATAACTGCCGGAAGAAGCTGTTCTTGAATCTGTTGAACCAGTTTATTTAACAATATCTAGTGTTTAACGTTCTCATGCTGATTTTCAAACCTCTCTTTTGGCTGACCCCTTTTACAATTACAAGAAGAACGTATTTCTGAAGAATAGGAATAGGTACGCTATTTATTGAGATATTTCAAACAAAGACATTACCAAAATTTTAATAATCCACTCTGTACAGATAACTAAGTGACCCTTAACATATAATTGAATGGCTAAGATCCCAACCTCTGATGTGCAGAATCCCATCTATCCTCAAAAACCAAGCCAAGAAATAGGCCCTGATCTCAGTTTTTGATGTTTTATTGTCTTAGCTTCCCCATCTGGGGAAACATCCTCCCAGCATAACAATGATTAGCTTCTTCAGAATTGTGCATGTTTCAATGATACCTTGTTTCATTGTTTTAGCTCAACAGGAAGATAAGTCCATTCAAGTGATTATATTGTCATAGGACAATTTTGCATTCCCAGAGTTCTGTCCCATGATTCGATTTGGCAAAAAAGTTAAGGCACTAACAGTCTTCATTTGGCAAACAATTTAAGCCGCACACACTGCTCTAGACATTGTCTTACTGAGCCGCTTTCGAATTTTGTAAACTTATTTAGGTTAGTGGCTGGATGGCTGCTTTGCAATTCACAATAATGCCAACAGAGGGCGTTTAACTCCCACATTGGCTGAGGTTACCATGAAGGTTTCCCTTCTCAACACTTTCTCTCACCTGAGGAATTGCGAACCTCAGTTTAAATCACAAGAATCTTTCATCTTTGCCTGTTAGGGCTGTGGCAACTTTACTTTTTACCAAATTGCAATGCATTTTATAACACAATCTAAAATCCCTTTACCTTTGATAGGCTGATGTGTGAATAAGAAAGAAAAAGTGGAAATGATTCTCCCAACAAACAACACAATAATCTTAAGGTTCCTGTTTTCAGGACATTGTGCTTAACAAGAAAAACAGAGAAAAGAAGTTAATAACAACTGACAGCATAACAATAAACATGAAATAAAGACAGGATTGTTTATGGTCACAAGGGGATTGCACTTTTTCTTTTCCAGAACTGATGTTGTTTTCATGTCTGGTGTTTAATAATTTTGAGATGGAATTTGCAGTATTCGTTCAACGTTGGGATTAGAAGCAAGTTGATTGAACAATCCTCTTCCCCCGGCCTACTTTCCAAGTAAATATTTTTGGGAGGAACTGGATATTTGACTGCTTTGTCACTTCCAGCATGTACAGCCTCTCTCTCTCTCTTTCTCCCTGTCTCTCTCTCTCCACACACACACACAGACCTTTCACTCCACACAATATAACATTGTTTCCCACAAACATACACATACTCTCTTATGCACTAACACAGTATCTCTTAGTCATACTTGTAGAGAAGCACCATCTCTCATTCAATCAACACCTACAATTCACGTACACATATGTAAAAAAAACTCCAAATGTGGCCTGACCAGAGCCTTGTAGAGCCTCAGAAGTACATCCCTGCTTTTATATTCAAGTCCTCGCAAAATAAATGCCAAAGTTGCATTTGTCTTCCTAACTACTGACTCAACCTGCAAATTTACTCTGAGAAAATCCTGGACTAGAACTCCCAAGTCTCTTTGCATTTCAGACTTCTGAATTTTCTCCCCGCTTAGAAAAAAGTCCATACCTATATTCTTCTTACAAAAGTGCATGACCTCATGCTTTCCTACGTGGTACTCCATCTGCCACTTGTTTGCCCACTCTCCTAACCTGTCCAAATCCTACTGCAGCCTCCCGACCTCTTCAATACTGCCTGTCCCGCTACCTGTATTTGTATCTCCTGCAAGCGTAGCCAGAATGCACTCAGTTCCTTTATCTAGATCATTAATATATGAAGTGAAAAGCTGTGGTCCCAACACTGACCTTGTGGAACACCACATGTCACTAGCTGCCATCCTGAGAAAGACCTTTTTAACTCCACTCTCTGCATTCTGCCAGTCAGCCAAACTCCTATCCATGCTAATGCCTTGCCTCTAACACCATGCGTCCTTACTCTTACATCTTACTCAGCAGCCTCCTGCGTGGCACCATGTCAAAGCCCTTCTTGAAGTCCAGGTAGATAACATCTATTGGCTCTTGCTGGTCTGACTTACTCATTATTTCCTCAAAGAATTCGAACAGATTTGTCAGGCATGACCTCCCCTTGATGAAGCTGTGCTGACTCTGCCCTATTTTACCATGCACTTCCACGTATTAAGGCATTTGATCAATTCTAACATTAGAAAAGGAAATTAACTAAGGAAGAATCCCACAGAACGGATGGCAAATTACTGACATATGTTATGGATCAGACTAGACTCCCTCAAGATTGTTTAAGAAGATAGCCTAAACCCTGACATTTTCTTATTTCACATGAAGATGTCAAGTGCCATGTTCCATATGTGCTGTGACTGGTCAAACTAATCGAAGTTATGTGAAACACATTTTATTCAAACACTAATTAAAATGCAAACAAAATAATGAGGCGTTTAGAACAAGTTAACTTTTGGAACACTTAATCGAAGAAGAGATACAGTAATTATTACTAATTAACTGTTTCAATACAGTAACATCCCATAAACACACCCTCTGGCAAAAAGGCAAATTCAGACATAAGTTTTTCCGTGCAGTACTTCAATCTAGGGGGAAAACAAATCAAGAGGAAATTCAGAGAGGTTAGCACCGAGAAGACATTCACCGAAGCTTCAAACTCTTTTGAGATCTAAATATCTTCTTATGCTGCTGAAAAATAAACAGAAACCAGAAATCTGATTGTGAAAGCTGACTACACACATTCAGGTTGCTTTTTTTTTAGAAAGAAGGCCTCCCAAACTGTTTACTCTTTTAGTTCTTGTAGACTTCTCTTTGCCTCTGTCTTACGATCTCTCTTAAAAAAAGATAAAATACGTTATTAAAGTCACAATATCTTCACACTTCCCCCCTTAAAAAGAATGAACCATCAATATACAAAGTTGGCTTCATTTTTAAAATCCTTGGTATAACTCTATTAGTACACTACAATACTTCTTACATTACATTGACTCTTAGCATTCAAATATTCACTACTACAGTCTGTGTCAGTCCATTTACTCCCATTTCTCTTGCCTCCATTTTTCTTCATCAAATTCGTGACAATCCATTGTCAATTATGTTTGCTCGTACTGCCATGTATATAATTTTCAAATTGAATGGCTGCAATAATAAGCTCCATCTAAACAGTGTGGAATTTTTGCCCTTAAATTTCTCTGAAATTTTAATGGATTATGATCAGTACATATAATTGTCTCAGGCAAATTACTGGCAATGTAAATGTTGAAATGTTGTAACACAAATATCAGGCTCAAGGTTTCATTCTCTATCATGGAATATTTCTGTTGAGTATTTAATTTTCTGGAAAAATACCCAATACGTCTTTCTATCTTCTCATCATCTTCTAGTAAGAGCACAGCATCAACACCTACGTCACTCACATAGATAGCCACACCGAAAGGTTTTGCACAATTAGATGTGGATAACACTAGGGCACTGGTTGACACAGCTTTCAAGCTGTCAAATGCCTTCTGTCAGTCCGCTGTTCACTGAAATTTTCTGCACTTCTTCAGTAAATTTGTCAATGGGCTGACCACACTACTAAATTATCATATGAACTTCAGATAAATCCCACTCAACCTCAGGAATTTTAGTGCTTCCCTCTTCGACGAAACTTTGTTTCTACATTCTGTGGGCCATCTGTCCATGTCCAATAACATGGCCCAGCAACGTGACTTGGTTTTTTGCGAAATTACTCTTAGCCAGGTTGATCATGCCTGGCCTGCTTTCCAAAGTTGATCAAACAATTCCAATGAAGTCCCAAATGCTTAGGAGTCACCATGTCGGTGATGTGCGTCACACAATTGGTCATCCAGAAATGACTTTCTTGGTTAGTCTTTGAAATATGCCAGTCCATTTTTCACACTAAATGGCATAGCCAATATCATTCTTTCAGATAAAGGTTCATGCCATTATCATCTAGGTATGCCCACTTAGAACTATAATTGCTTGTTCCATCTTCTCAATACAGTCTTCTGAATGTGGAATAGGATATGAATCAGACTTTGGAACTACACTGAGTTTGTGATTGTTCACTCATAATCATTGGCTACCATCTGGTTTTAGCACCATTAGTATGGGTGAGCTCCAGTCTCTGTAACTCACTTTGATTATGTTGTCTTTGAGCAGGCGTTCAACCTCTTTTTGAACCTGTGCCAACTTCAGAGGATCAGGTCTACAAGGATGTTGTTTAATTAGAACAGCATTTCCTACATCTGCATCATGCATAATTAGATTAGTAATTCCCACCTTATTCCCAGACATCTCATGCAATAGTATTAAATCTTTCAGGTCATTTCGAATTTCCTCTGGAAGGCAGCTCAACAATTTATCCCAATTTCTGAGAACATCCTCATTGACCAATTTAATTTGAAGAATGCTCAATTCAGAATGCTCTTAACTTGGTGTTATGGACTAGACCAGACCCCCTCAATATATCTTAACAAGAGAGCCTAGAGCCTTTTTTTCTTATTATTTAAAAGTTAGATGTAAATTTTTGTGTTCCAGAAGCAATGCAACTGGTCAAGCTACGGACGTTCAGCAAAATACAACTTATTTAAATACTATAATTAAAATACATACAGAATAAAGAAGAATTTGTGTTAACCATTGGGAAACTTAACCAAATAATAGATACAGTAACTATTGTTAATTATGTGTTTCAATATAGTAACATTCAATAAACAGACATTTTGGGAAAAAAGGCAACTTCAGACACAGATTATCACATGCAGTTCTCCAATCCAGGAGAAAAAAAACATCAAGAGAACATTCAGAGAGAATAGCAGCTAGGAGACATTCACTGAAGCTCCAAACTCTTTTGAGACCCCAAAGGCCTCTGCTTAAACCTAAAAACTAAGCAACAAAACCCTAAAAACCTGCTCTGTGAGAGCTGGCCATATCCAGGTTGCTTCCATCGTTCCAACTTAAAAAAAGAACCCAAGGTCTCCCAAATTGTTTACTTTCTTAGACAAGCTTGTCACCTCTGCCTTACGACATCTCTTAAAAAAAGACAAATAACTTCTTAAAGTGGCAGCATTGTCACTCTATGTTGCAACAAATAACACATTTCCTTTTGCATTCCTTCCCTATCAAAATGCCTTTTAAGCATATCTACATGGCACACTCTGTGATGTTTCATTCTATTTGACATGTCAAATGAAACACGCCACCACTTTCAATTTGATAAGATCCACTAAATGTTGCTGTTAAAGGTTCACTGGAAGTAAGTCCAACACATTATCTCCACTAGCAAAATTGCGAACTTTTGATTCCTTGCCTGCTTCTTGTTTCATCACATGCTGTGATACTTTTAAATGCTGTCTAACCAACTCACCTGCTCAATTTAATCTTTTCCTAAAATTTGACACACGTCCGAAAATGCAGTCTATGAGCTCTGACTCATTAATTTCTCCTTAATTAATTAGTGTTCGTCTTACCTCATGCCAAAAATTCAAATGGCTGAATTTGATAGATTCATTTGGTACATCCCTTATTTCAGAAAGTACAAATGAATTCCTTTGCCTCAATCCTCTGAAAAGTCTTAACTATTACACCCTCAACATGATCTTTAAAGTTTGATGCTGCCACTCTGATGTTCCCTGCAATTCTAAATGGTAAGCAGTGTTTTTGAGTTGTTTTATTCTTAGGCTATCTATAACTTCTTTGAGTAATTTTGATATAAAATTTGACCCTTGATCTAATTGTATCTCTGTGGGTAGTCCGTATCTGGTGGAAAATTTGAGTAACTCTTCTATAATCCTTATATATCATTATATTGTGCAATGGAATGGCATCTGGAAATCCAGTGGACACATCTATTATGGTCAAGAAATACCGATCCCCAACTTTATGTTTTAGGTATGGGTCATACGTAATCAATTAAGACCTTTGGAAAGGTTCCTCAGATGCATGAATGGGTATTAGAGGTGCTGGTTTTATCACTGCCTGAGGTTTTCCAATTGACTGAAATGTATGACACATCTGGCAAAATACAAGTGCATCCTTATGCATCCAGGCCAGTAAAAATGCCTTTGTATTTTGGTGTAAGGTTTGCTCACTCCCAAATAATTTTATATGGGTAATTCATGTGCTATCCACAACACCCCTTTCTATAATCAAACGGTAATACAACGTGATGAATGTCTGCCCATTTCTCCATCACCTGAATATGTCTCCATTTCCTCATTGAAACATCGTTTTTCAGATTGTAACATTTTGGGTTACACTCAGATTCTTCTTCTGTGTATGCTTTTTGACGCAACTGCTTCAGCTTTTCATCCTTCTGTTGTAATTCGTTTACATTCTCTAAGCTAAAAATATTGACTTGGTCCTCCAGCTGTTTTTGTTTTTTTTTTCTGAACCGTTTCATCAAACATGGTCTCGGATGGTTCTTCTTTAACTTCCTTAACTTTATTCTTTGGTTTCTCCTCCTCCTTCAGCCTGTGGCTTTGTGATCTTGTTATCATGCAGTCAGGAAAAGTCCCAGAATGTAATTCCTATAGTACCTCAATTGCCTGATTTTCCTCTAAGTTTTCAAACACTGTAGGCAGCACTCCCACCTATGATCTAGTTATATCATTACCAAGGACAAATTGTATTCCTGGAGCTGACAGCCCCTCCAGTACTCCTACCGCTACTTCTGCTGCTACTTTTCCACTTTTCACTGGACACTCCAACCTCAATTTACGTGATGACTCACTGGTTGCCTCACCATGGAATTACCAATTCTTTCTGGCAATAGTCCTTTTGAATTATATATTTCCTGATCTCTCAACTTCAAAGATTGACATACTCCCTTATCTCGTAAAATTGTAATTTCTTTACCTGCGCTTGCTGGCTTATGCGAGTAAACCTTACCTTCATAAGTAAATTGCTTATGAAGATCTAGCACTTAGTTCTTAAAAAGCCTTTGACCAGATTGTACATTCTGGTGCTGCTAAATACCTTCCACTGTGATTTCCTTTCCACTTCACCAAAATTCACTGGCTTATCCTATTTTCCCACATCCCTCTTCCCAGTACTTTTTTCTAAACTACCAACACGACGACTACATGTAGCCAACTTCATTGCCATGAAAACACCTGAACTTTTTGACTTCTCTTTCCCCTCAAGGGTTTCCTTTATACCCTGAGGTAAACTACCTTTATGATCTTCAATGAGATCACCTTTTCCCTTGCCACCTGAGAATTTCTCTTTTCTCCACTTTGTATCCCTCACAGATTGAAATTGATGTGGCAAGCCAAACTTTGATTTATGAACCAGCTCACAATCATCGGCCATTTCAGCTGCCAATCTTGCAGTGTTAACTCTCTGCTCTTCCACATGAGTTCTCATTACTTCTGGCAGTGAATTTTTGCACTGCTCTTAAACAATCATCTCTCTGAGAGCATCATATGTCTGGTTTATTTTCAATGTTATTCTCCATCAAAATTACTTTGCTTTATCCTTTCAAACTCAATGTACGTTTGACAAGGGTCCCTCCTTCGATTCCTGAAATACTGTCTGTAGGCTTCTGGCACTCACTCAGATGCACTTTAGAATCCATTCTTCACCACTTTGTACTCTCCAGATACCTCCTCTGATAGTGATGCAAATACCTCACAGCTCTACCTGACAGCTCTGTTTGGATCAGCAATACCCACATGGTTACAAGCCATTTCATTTGGGTAACCACTGTCTCAAATGTAATGAAAAATGATTCTACACCCTACGCATTGAATTTAGGCAATGCTTGGGTATATTTAAACAGATCCCCACCGGATCGTTTCAACTATGGGTTTGCTCATCATCACTATCCTCCTCACTTAACCTACCTTCTAACTTCATTACCATCATTTTAAATCAACTTTTCTTTCTAATTGCTTATTTCCAAAGTTCAAATTCTTTCTCTTTCTGCTTTTCTTTTGTGTTTTTCTTTCTTCCTTATGCGAGGTATTTTAATCATGATTCAAATTGTTTCAATTTCTTTCTCTCTTTTTGTTCTGTCAGAGCCATTCTTTCTTTTTCTTTTGCCTCTAATTCAAGCTGTTTCATTTGCGATTGACTTTTAGTGATTTCTAAAGATGACAATGTCATTTCTGGTAACATTAAATACCGTGAAATTGCCACAAATATCTCCTCATACCTTGCAGATCCAGGCAACCCAAACTCCAGCTTGTTTGAAATCCGAAAGATTTGTCTTTTTCACTTTTTGTAAAACACGTGAAGTCACTTCTTCCACCTTCAGAAAACTCTTAGAGACTGAAAGAGTCATTTGATACATAGGGCACACCCTGTTTAATCCAACCAAATTCTACATTCGAGAACAGACCATAACACTTGCCTATTGTCACCTTTGACTCCAAAAATCCAAAACCCAATTTGTGATTGTAGATTTCAATCTCGAAAACAACATCCAATTTGTTATGGACCAGACCAGACCCCCTCAAAATATTTTAAGCTGGTAGCCTAGACCTTAACTTTTTTTTTTAGTTTGAAAGGTAGATGTGAAGTGCCATGTTCCAGATGAAATGCAACTGGTCAAACATTCAATGTTAAGCAATAACAATAGTTAAAATATATACAAAGCAAAGAGGAATTTATCATAACTTAAGTACTGGAAAGCTTAACCAAATAATAGATACAGAACCCTATACTGATTATCTATTCCAACACAGCAACATCGAATAAACACACCCCTTGACAAAAAGGCAAATTCAGACACAGATCCAGGAGGGAAAACAATCAACAGAAGATTTGGAGAGACTTGCAGCTAAGAGACACTCACTAAAGTTTCCAATTCTGTTGAGACTCCAGTGGTTTCTTCTGCTACTAAAACCCCCCCCCCCCAGAAATCTGGTTCTGAGAGAGATGGCCACACCCATTCAGACTGTTGAAAAATAACAAGGCCTCTCAAGCAGTTTACTCCAATCATTCTGATGGACTGCTCTGTGCCCCGACCTTGCAGCCTCTCCCCAAAAAAAAGGAGGAAAATATAGCTTCTTAAGTTGACACCATCGTCATACGTGGTTCGGCAGCTGATTGAGTAGCAGGTGTAAAAAAAGCAGTGATAATGGGTAAGTACTCAAATTGAAGGAAATGTGACCTGTGCTGTCACAAACATATCTGCGTTAGGGCTTTAATTATTCACATTATTTATTAACAGTTTGGACAATGGCATAAAAAGTCATGTATCAAAATTTGCTGATGGTACAAAATTAGTAGATAAATGAATTATAACATAATATAAACTAAGAGTTTGGGCAAAATTGTGGCAGATGGCGCTCTATGTAAGAAAGTGTGAGGTTGTCCATTTTGGACTGAGAAAGGATTTACCAGGATACTTTGTGGATGATATGAAGTTAAATACAAAGGATGCCCAAAGACATTTGGGGCTTCTCGTGCATAGATCTTTATAATGCCATGAACAGTTACAATAAATAACCACAAAGGCTAATGGGAAATCTGTCTTTATATCTTGAGAAAGGATTATGAGGATGTTGATATTATGCTGCCGTTATATAAAATGCTGCTTTGACTCTACATGGAGTACTGTGCGTGGATTTGGGTACTATATCGTAGGTTAGCCTTGGAGGTGGCTATCGTAGGTTTAGAAGTTTATAATCTTGAATTCAATTGTGATGATGTGCGTAGAGATTATACAAATTAGATCTGTTTTCTCACGAATTCAGAAAATTAAGCGGAGATCTGATCGATATATTCATGATATGAACAGGAAAAGAGAGGGCAAATAAAAATATATTTCTCTCCACTAATTGGCTAGGAGGCACTGTCTACAAAATCGGGCCACACTGTTTAAGAGAGATGTTAGAAAGCGATTCTGCACACAAAACTTATCAGCTGTTTGAACTCTCTTTCAGAAACGGTTGGTAAAGTTACATCAGTTGTTAATATGAAATCTGAGATGCATGACTTCTTGTTCATCAAAGTAGTAAGAGATATGGGCCAAAGACAGGTTAATGAAGTTAGGCCACAGATCAGCCATGATCTCAATGAATGGCAAAATAGGCTAGACATGCTGAATGCCTACTCGTTTTCCTGTGTTTCTTCGCCTGCTGGCAGCATTTCCGCATCCCTCTTGATGAACTCCTACCTTAACCCCTCACTTAACATCCCACCAATCAGTTCCTTGCTTCTGCACTCCACCCATACCACTATCCACACACCAACTCAACCTGAGTGCATGATCCTTATGTCCAAACTTAATGCACTGAATGGACCAGTTCAATCTGCAGTGGTGAGTTGATGATTTGTTATCCTTATCCTAGGCGGAAAGCAGAATCTTTCACAAGGACACGCTTGTTTTTGGAACTCTCAAGAAAACATTGAAACCCATACATCTTCTATACTGGATGCAGCTTTTCCACTGACAGAACCACAATATACCATCATTTGTATTAACAACTACAAATGGAACAACGTGAACACCATATTCAATTCTTCAATTTTAGGGCACACATTCTTCCCAAAGAAACTAATCAACAGATGTTTCAACTCCAGCTCATGCAGTTCCTGCAGTCTACGTGGTTTCTCCACTGACACAGCATTCCAAACATTTTCCACCTTCTCACTGATTAAGCATACTCGAATTCATACAGACAATACGTCTACAAGATCCATAATCAGCAGCAGAGTACCTCCAATAGGAACAACTGTGCAAATAGACCGTGGCACTCCAACCAACAAAGTCACTCTCCAAACATAATGCTCCTTTATTATTGCCAAAATGATAACAAATCATCGAGTCACCACTGCAGATTTAATTGATCCATTCAGTGCATTAATTATGTATGTCTGGCTAAGATTCATCTCTCTCTCTCTCCGAGAATGCAATGCTCTCTCGACAAATCCCTTCCAAAACATAACCTCTACCTCAGTGCTGCACCTAACAATGTAGCATTGACTAGGTATTAAACATCTGACAGTGCAACACTCCTGTATCACTGAATCTTCCAAGGGAATATTCATACAGTTATGGCAATGAGGACAGTCGGATTAATTGTGTAGCTAGAATATTTCAATTTTGATTGTATATTTGATCTTTTGGAAACAAAGCTGACTGATATAGAGGAAGAGAGAGTGATCCTGATCATCTACACAAACAAGCAAAAATGAAGAAAATATTTGCATTTCTTTGGCAAAATTCACAAACTCACAATTTCTCAATGCTTCCCAGCCTATGCATTTCATTCTATCATCAAAGTTGTTAAGCATGATCTGATTTTTTTTTTCCTGTGATTATGTTACATGCCCACTTCTGCATCAAAAGTTAACATATGTGTGATTACTGTTCTTGTTTTGTAATATGTGGGTGGGCCATTAACTAGAGGGGTGCACAGACCATTCTGACTTGTCATTTGAACCACTTACTCAATGCTAGCAACATGTCTTATTCAGGATTATCCTCCATGTGCAAATACATTGAAACAAATAAAAAGACCCAGACAAGCAAACAGTGAATCAGATGAAATCTCATTAACATCAGGCCTGTACTAGTTTAGTATGAGTGATATCCCATTCGCATGTCTTACAAACATTCATCCTCCAAACCTATCCTGTTATCTCAAACTCATTACCCTTTCCTATTACGGCACCATTGCCTGTCGACTGTGCGCCAATACTTCTGTAATAGAACCTACAAAGCAAATACCTCTTGCTATCTACTTTTTTCTCAACCTCCAATCTCAAACTACAATGCTTGTCACCTTTTAAAACATTTATTGCATCCATTGTTTCTTCATGCTCACACAAGACATTACCGGATTTGTAGTCATCACTGTCAAACATTACACCAAAACATTTTCCAGTCCCCTTTCATCAAATATAAATCCCCCCATTACTGTTCCATCTCGCCACCTACATAATTCTCATTTTGGTAAGTTTTCATTAATTCATTGTCCAAGTTTCAGCATCACACTGTGAGTGGTTCACATTTCCTCACATTGTCAAATTGGAAGATATTAAATGGGCCGAGGTCCAAGTTTCCCACCAGGAACAGAAAGGGAAAATGGTTGTTTTGTGACATGATTGCCAATGGCTAAATAGAGAGGTGTAATAGTAAAGGTAGTTGAGTTAGATAGTGATAATATGAAGGGACAGGTCATAGTGCTGGACAAGTTCCACTTTATTCTTTGGCTCTTTTTACGTTTCAACAAGAACATCTTTTGCTTTCTTTCAGGTCTTAATGTACCTCAGCTACAACAGCACAGAGGCACCCATGTCCATCTGAAATCTTCCTCCCTTCCCTTTCCCTCTGACTCCATCACTTCCTCTGACACAACCTGTTGTTGGGTATGTACCATACCTTCTGATGTTCTGTCCTCTGGTGATGAATGATAGTAATCAGTGAAGGACATAATTTTATCCCTTCACACCCCCAACTCTATGAATGTCGGGTTTGACATGACATCGAACTTTTCTTTTGTCACCTTCATCACTCTTTTGATAGGGCTACTATTCTGCCCATCCAACAGAATTCTTCACCCACCTCCAACATTCTCCCTCCAAATGGACCTCTTCCTATGATCTCCGATTTCTTCATAGAATCATACAGCGTGGAATCTCGCCATTTAGCCCTTTGAATCCAGACAGACCTTACAAATAGCATCGCACCCAGACCACCCCCGAACATATCCCTGTAACTCTGCAATTCCGATAGCCAATCCGCATAAACTAAAAGTCTTTGGACTGTGGGAGAAAACAGGAGTACCCAAAGGAAACCCACGCAGGCATGGGAAGAATACGAAAACTCCACAAAGTCAGTCGCCTGAAGGTGGAATTGAACCTGGGTCACTGGTGCTGTTCGGAAGCAGTGCTAACCACCATGCCGTCCTTATCTTACCTGCACTTGACTTGTGATATTTCCCGGCTCCTGTTACCCGTTTTAACCTATCTTCCTCTATAGTCAGCTTTTTTTTTAATGCTCTTAGATCTGACTCTTTATGCTCTGACTCTGTAATCAAGCCTGTTGACAAGAGTGGTGTTGTTCTCTGGCAAACTGACCACTACCTTGCTGAGGCTGAGCACCAGCTCTCAGGCGGCGTACAGTAACTACATCTCAGCTGAGTATCACTGCCTCAGAGCTACCAGAAGTTCACAAAGACTGCCTTGGAAAACCCATTGTTTCAGCCTGTTCCTACCCCACATAACTTATTTCTTCCTACCTTAACTCATTATTTTTTTAATCCAGTGCCTTCCGACCTACGTCTGCAAATCATCTGAGCCAATATGTCAGTTTCAAAATTTCCAGTTTGTGACCATCAGGCACCTCATCTTCACCATGGACTTGCATTCCTCCTATATTTCCATCAAGATTGATGGGTTTCACTTCTTCCTTGAATGGTATGCTCCTTTGCACCACCATGCTCTTCTACCAGACAGAGTTGTCCTCACTTTGGACAACTTCTCCTTTAACTCATCTCATTTCTTCAGGTAAAAGTTTTGCGCATGAGCACCAGATATGCATGTTTCTTTTTGGGTTACATGGAACACTTCTTAATCCAGTCCTACTCAGGACACTTCCAACAACTCTTCCTGTGGTATATCAATGACATCATCAGTGTTGCTTTCCTCCTTCATACAGAATTGGAAAAAAACCCATAAATTTTGATTCCAATTTCTACCCTTCTCTTAATTTTAACTGGTCCATCTCTGCCTCCTCCCTTTCTCGACATCTTCATTTATATATCTGGTGATAAGATGGCCACTGACATCCATTACAAACCCACTGAATCCCAGACTTTAGTATACTTCCTCATACCATGCTTCCTGTAAGGGCAATTATTCCATTTTCCCAGAATCTCCATCTCTGGCACATCTGTTCTAATGAAACCATCTTATAAAAGGGGAACCTCAAAAATGTTCACTATTTTCTTCAATTGAGGATTCCTCATCACAGTTGTCGAGACACCCCTCAGATATCTCTGATCCATTCCCTGCACATCTGCCCTTACTCCTATCCAATCCAATCACGACAAAGATATGGTCACTTAGTCCTCTCTTTCTACCTACCTACCTCCATATCCAAAGGATCATAAGTTACCATTTCCACCACCTTCAGCAGGATATTGCCGTCAGACCCATATTCCCCTTACATCCCTCGACAACATTCACAGGAACTGTTCCTCCCTGACACCAGCTCCACTCCCAAATGATGGTGAAACTCCAACAGCAACTTCCCATGCAGATGGCGCAAAACGTATCAGTTTACCTCCTCCCTCCTCACCATTCAAGGCCCCAGGCACATCTTCCAGTTGAAGCAACAGTTTACCTCCATCTTATTTGCTGCTCACAGTATGGTCTCCTGTACACTGGAGTGAAGAAGCAACGACTGGGTGAACACTTTGTTGAACGCTTTTGCTCTATCCAAAATAAAAATAAAAAAAAAATCCTTAGCTTCCAGGTGCCACTCAATTCAATAGGCCTCCGTGTTTCTACTTCAAGATTTGTGTCTCAGGCTTGTTGCAGTATTTCTGCAAGACTCAATGCGAATTGAACGAACAACATATTATTTTGCACCTCGGTACCTTATAGTCTTCAAGACGCAAAATTCTGCGCAACACTTTCAGAAAGTGCACATCATACGACTAGGCCCTGTTTTGTACATGTTGTTCCCAGCAATCAATTCACTTTGAACCATTTGCAATTATCATAGAATCCTTACAGTGTGGAAACAGGCCCTTCAGCCCAACCTGACCCTCAGAATATCTCACCCAGACTCATCCCCCTAATCTAGACTTTCCTGAATACTTCGGACAATTTTGCATGGCCAATCCACCTAACTTACATATCTTTGGACTGTGGGACGAAACAAGAGCACCTGAAGGAAACCCACGCAGACACAGGGAGAATGTGCAAACTCCACACAGATAGTCACCGAGGGCTAGAATCAAATCCAGCTCCCTGGTGCTGTGAGGCAACAGTGCTAACCACTGAGCCACCATGCCACCACGCCACCACTTCTTGTCATCACCCATCCACCATTAATCTCTGTCTTGTCTAATTAAAAGCAATGTCTTTGTTTGCCTATCATTCTGACTCTTTTTCTGGGCAAGGTCTCCGTGGGTTGTTACCAGTTACCAGTGGCCCCCGACTCACCCCACCATAAGCATAAATACCACCCATTCCCAACTACTTTCATTTCCTTCAAAGGATCACTGGACTTGAACAGAAAACTATGACATTTTTTTCGCCTACACATGCTACAAGACCTGCTGAGTTTCTTCAGATTTCCAGAGCCTGCAATCCTTTTGTTTTTAAGTTCCACCAGAATCTTTAAACCCTCTGTCTGCTTATTTTTTCATATTTGCCAAAGTGAACAAGTTGATATTTCCCCATATTATGCTATATCTATTTCTTTTTGCACAATCTATTTCACTCTGTGTCTTTTGGAAGATTCCTCAATTTCACCTCTCAATTAATCCTCCTACACATTTTTGCCTGTACTTTTATTATGGATAATGGTCTTGTCCATTGTTCTTTAATTTCCAACAGTTCTGACAATGGGACTTGAAACAAAAGCCTGCAGATCATTAACTTGGAGTGCAGGACTACTAACATATGATATCATCATGCATGTACTAAATAACAAAGTTACTACGATTAATAGCACTATTAACAGTAGCACTATCTGCCTTAACATTTTTTTGTACAGTTTATGAATTTTCTTCTGGATTATACATACCATCCTGGCCTATTATGTTCTTGCTTCAATGACATATTTGAGAACTAAGTGAAAAATTCCGAAACTATGTGCCTAATTATCTGCTTCATTTCGAAATTGATACATCCATGACACCAATGTGCTGATTCTTATGACGAAAGAAGCATACGTGCTAGCAGTGTGCTGTTAACATTGATTTGACCAATGAAGTATATCTTTGTGTGTTTGAATCCCTGCTTAGATTCATTATTGTGCACAGTTCAACAATATATCTGATGCTATTCGTAACTGTCTTATTTGCCAAGCTCAGTTGAATTATATTTATTCACGTGTTTTGTTATTTTGAATGTAAGACTTAAATTACTTTTTCCTTTGTGCATTAGCTATGTTCTTTCTCATATAGAAAAATATTGTAATTTGGCATTCTGGTTATGAGTTGTAAAGTCCACTTTAAGACTTAGCTGTAACGGATCAATTGACTTTCATATTGGTTTAAAATTGGATTCCCCCAAATGAAGATATCAAACAGAATATAGCAACTAACTGTAAATATAATCACTGGTTTGTCATTTAACAGCCAACAGCAGGCTTTTTAAAAAGTCTATTGAAATTGAGGGTAAAACCAACTGTAACAGTAAATAAATAATTCTTTATATTGATTATCAAGTATAATTTAAGGATTCACTAGTTTTTAACTAGCGCATGCTCAGGAATACAGTGAATGGAACGATCAATTGCTTTTCTTAAACACGACCTGAGTATTTGAATAAATTATCTGTTGTTTTGTTCCTCTAGACAGTGTTATTGTAATTCATTATATAAAGCATATATAACATTCCAAACTGATATTATTCCTCCGCGTTTTGTTTTGTAAGATAACAATAGCCAACAGTAAGCTTATTACCTATGTCACAAATATAATCATTTTTGTACACATGTAACCTATTGTCACAGTCAAGCAACTTATTCATTTCTTGATCTAAGACATGAATGACCTACCTTTTCGTTGCAGCTTATATTGCTTACTGTACCACTGTCATCAAAATAAACTTTTTTGCCTCCAACTGTACACTATTAATCAATTCGAGATGCCTGTTATGTTGGAATGAGTGTTTGTAACAGCAAGGAGGAAGGCACTGTTGAAATGTAAGGCAGATTACAGTGCATGCATCAAAGATGTCTCAAAGCACCTTCCCAACAAGGTTGTATGATTTTAAATATCATCACTATCCCAACGCAGTGCATAAGCCAGCAATTTATTATAAAATGAAGTCAAACAACAAACAACGCTCTAATTTGTTTGATTTTTTTTAGCACTGCTACGAGGGGAGAAATTTTGCCGAAGAAAATCAAAGAAATTCACCTGCAACTTTTGATAATGTCAGGCCGGGTGATGCTTACAATGTCTTGAAATACCTAAAACCTGCCTGGGTTTAATATCTCAGCTGAAAGACTACCTCGGAATATGCTGCATTCCTCCAACACAGACACTGTGATTGACATTTACTTTGTCCTTAAAGTTATGGAATGGCATATTGACCGTGTTTTATTTTAACATCGAAATGAAGCCTGAAATGAGGGACAATTAACACTTGATGGCACGGTGGAGCAGAATCAAGAGGAAATGAGTCAGGCAGTCTGCTTATTTTGTGTGATACCTTACCGAACTAAAAAATTTACAACCTACACGATGATTGATTGAACTTTGCTAACAGATCTGTACGTGGATGCTTAACGTGTAAACAGGAAACCCACAGTAATCATGTAAATGATTCTGTACTTTCCATCAAGATATTTTTAAATGCAGCAGATAATTTCCACAGCTGAGCCTCAAGATTGAGCTCCACAAACAACATAAGTCTATTCAAATCTCACAGTGAGAACTTCACCCACCTGCAATGGATCTCGTAACTCTCTGTATGCTGTTCTATCTTTTGCCAGGTTCGACATTTTCCTTCTAATGTAAGGTATATCTGGAGTAAGACCAATGGGAAATCCGGTCAGGTGAAGCACTAAATGAAGTATTCTAGAAAAGAAAAACGTTCTTTAAGTGGTGAAGAATTACATTATCAAAGATCTGTAAATTAGATAAACTTTTCATATTTCGTCGATTGTACATGGAAACAAGTTGAGGAGTTATTTTACTGTTTTGAGTCAATGCTTATCTTTTCACCAAAATGACGAAAACAGCTTTTGTGATCGTATGGAATTGCTGTTGCAGAATATTTCTTTGTGTAAAAGTCAGTGCTCGTTGTCTTAAATTGCAATAGTTGACCGCATTTGACGAATTATTCCTTGGCTGTATGGTATTGTTCTTTTTTTCTTTCTTTCTTTCGTTCTTTCTTTCTTTCTTCCTTCCTGCCTCGTGCTTTTGACATATTTTAGCACATATTAACGTACCAATTTGTAATTAGAATTAGTGCTCATTCTCGAAATGATTATATTTGCTTCACTTAAGCCATTAAATTTGCGTGAACCAAAAGTTAAGTTTTCAGCTAAAGCTTGTGACATGCTCTGTTTTCAAAGTTACTGTCCCTCAGACAACGCTCCCGCAAAGTCCAGCACTTCAGAGTGTCTCCATTGGAAGCACTGTTAGGATGAAATGCCACACGGACTGGTATGCTACGGGAGGTGTTCACTGGTACAAACAGAAGGTTCGAGGAAATCTGCATTTCGTTTACACTGTGAGCACATACTCCACTCCAGCTGGAAGATTTTCTGGGGAAGTTAACGACAAATCGACTGTTTATACGCTTGTGGTTCACAACGTCCAGAGAAATGATTCAGGTGTATATTTCTGTGCTGGTAGGAAATTGTTCCTTGACCCCTTCATATTCGGAAATGGTTCACAATTGCTTATAACAGGTAAGAGTAAAGACAGATTGACGGATTTCACTATCGACACAAAGCAATGTTGAACAATAATTTCATGTTACTTCCCAATCTCATCAGGCCCTCCCAACGTAATTCTTTTATCTCCACCACGGCAAGAAATGTTTTCCATGGAAACTCTCCCATTGATGTGTTTAGTGAGCAACGTGATCTCTAATAACTTTCCCATCGACTGGAATATATCCACCTGGGATGCCGAGGGTTGGACAGATTCTGTGGCAATGGACTCCACTGGAGTCTACAGTATCAGAAGTCACATCAGAGTCCCAGCAGAAGCTTGGAAATATGGTGCTGTCTGTACTTGCTCAGTTCAAATCAGCTCAACTGCAATTCGTAACAGTGAAAGTATCTCATATCAGAAAGGTAAATATTGTCAAAAGCAATTAATGATTAAGTTTAGTGCTAACATTAGACTTTATTGTGAACAATATGACCTTTCATCTTCAAAGTTGCTCCCATTCTTTGCATCGACATCTGATTGCCCAGATATTTACTTCTTTCAAATAACTCAGCCTTACACTCTTTAGCTTTCTCAATTCTGATCATAATTTGTTGAAGCAGACTATTTGCACATAAAGCAGGGTATAATGAACGAGTCTGACATTTTGTTGATCAAAATGGGAAATAATTATTTATTCCCAGTTCGCTAGATTTCTTATTAATGCCTATGAATAGTTTTCTGTTTATCATAGCATTCGCGTTGGAAAAGACATACTTTAATCTGATTAAAACTAAAATAAATTAAAACTAGTGCTCCTGTTTCTCTCAAGCATCCTCCCAAATATTTATTTTGATAGTACTTTTATTAACTGCACCTGCATTCGCATCCCTTTCTCCCGTGCATATTTAAGAAATTTTTATGCTTTCTATCCACGTCCGAGTTTCCAACTCACCCAACCCTCCTCCGCTTCATCATACTTTCATTAGAGCGGCGCAGTTATATTGATCTCTTCTAGATTGATACTGCTTCAGAAGTGGAAAGATATTGTCTAATTCGATTCAATCTATTACTTTTATAGACCGACTTCCTCTTTCAGGACAACAACAGCAATCGATTTTTCAATTCTTTTTATTGGTTCAGGCATTCAGTTCTGTTCTCATCATAGAATTTTTAAAATGAGTTTTATATAGTACGGGTTTATCTATTTGTTACATCAATAGCATATCTACTCATCGTGTTCCAAGTTTTATTAAATCAATATTCTCCGCATGCTATCCATAATTTAGTGTTAGGTATGGTAATTTCCATGCTTCCCTTTTGCCTTTGACAGCCTTTCAGTCTGATTGACCTTGCTTCATTCTTTTTTTCTTTTCTTGTTCACATAGTGTCAAATCGCTCCTTTATTCTACCCGCTTCAAAAATGATTTTTCAAACTTGCAAAACGCCTCTTCAATCTATTAAAAAATAATCTATCAAACATTTCGCCGAACAGAGAAGATTGGGGACTACATAGGTAAAAACAATAACTGAATGGGTATTGGAGAAAGATTGACAGTCTAAGTTTCAAAGCATGTGGTGGAATATTATAAATTTGGAGAGGGCTACTTACGGAGCAAAGTAACGGTTTATGAAACTGGTGGCGGTAATATTTAACACAGTTTCTCTAAACACCCACTTAAATAGTTAAATGCTGAAAGGATATGTAGCGTGTATGAAATTGCAGGAAATCGTGGTAATGTATCTTCCAACAATTTTCAATGGACGCAAATACTTGTATGCTGCAAGTCATATAAAACTGAAAATACGGATGAGAAATTAAGTGACAGGCGCAAAGACATTGTAAACCTTGAAGTATTTTTATTCTAGGCTAAATTCTGGATTCGATTCCGATTGATAGACGTATGCCGAGAGGGATCCAAGTAATTAGTTAGACTCGGTTTAGTGTAGCAAACTTTGAAGAACTCAGTAACCTCATTCTGTGCCCAACAGGATGATGTTTGCAAAGTTATGTTGCTCTATTTGGCGAAAGTTTTCAGATGTGTCTCTATCTTCTTTTCTCTCAGTGTCTCATTCTGTCTTTGTGCTAATTTATTGGTCTCGTGTGTAACTTTAAGGGTTACATTATTTACTGCAGGAGTTTTGTGGATTGCACAATTAGCAGCTGATTTGAATTGACGTTGATGAGTCTCTTGAGTTGCTTGTAAGTATTGGATACTTAATTTGTTTATTTTTAATCATATCTCTGCCTTCTTCAGAGTCGCAACATATCGATTGTTCTTTAATGCTTTATGGGAGTACGTTGCCAATGATTTCCCTTGTCATGATGTTAATTGTCGTTGGTGGATGTATCTACGGGAATTGCGGCTTAGGTAGGAAGTGAACCTTGGTGCTAAAAATTCGTTGTGATCGACATATGCGTTTTGTGCTTTTTGACTTTTCATGTTAATTAACCCAATAATCCATACATTTATTTAACAAAGCTGGTTATTCATTTTACATCAGGCAACCGGAACACAGAAAAGGAATCAACAGATTTTCAAACACGTGATTCAAACCAGGAGGTAAGTGCATGAAAACTGATATAATTTTTCTCTCAAGACGTGTGTTCTCCTTACACCAGTTTTAGAAAACGTTTAATAGAAGCGGTTACAGTGACAAAAGTCGACTGAACATTTAATTGTGATCAGTACGAAGTGGCACAGTTTTCTATTTTGAAAGAAGTGAAATCAACTAAAAACATAGATCTACGTATAGTCAAAATTACACATAGCTACAAAATAAGTATTCTGTCCAATGATGACAGCATTTTATTTCTTTTTGCATTCTGAGAACAGTCGATACAGATGCAAAGAGTATTCCTGACTAAAAAGAAGATAAAGAAATGATCTAGTTGAAATAACTAGATTATTAAAAACATATCATTGGGTGAAAACAGAACTGTTCTGTTTACTCTGTGCGTGTTCCAAAGAGCCAAAAACGTTAAAATGAGCTCATGCAATTTAAAGGTGACAGAGGATGGGTGAGGGAGCTTTCCTTTTTAGTTGTAATCAATTGCAATTTATAATGAGTACACGGAGATAGCAATCTTCTGTCAGATATGTTAAGGGGCCAGTTACTTTAATGGATGTGTATTATAGGGCCCAAAGAGTCAGCAGGAAGTAAGAAGCGTGTAAGAGTAATAATTGGATAATTATACGATGAAATTTCATCTTTCACAACATAAACTGAGATAGTCATAGTATTAAGGGTTTAGAGGGGGCGGATTTCTTGAAACCTATCGAGGGGAGTATTTTGAATTATGTAGAACAAGGAATGGCACACTGCTTGAATCGGCTCTGGGGAAAGAAATAAGACAAGTGTTGTCTGTGAGACTGGGGGTACATTTCAGCAATAGAGACCATCACACAATATGATTCAAATTTGTTCTGGAGAAGGAAAAAATAGCCCTCAAAATATGGCTTTGGATTGGGTGAAGCCAGATTTTATTAAAGTAAAGCAGGATCTGGCCAAAAGTGACTGGGAGCAGGTCTTTTCAGGCAGGTCTACAGCAGAGCAGTAGGGGGTATTGAAAAATGAGCTGGGGAGAGTACAAGTCTAACATATACCCAATAGAGGGTAATATAAGAGCAATATGTTCAGAGAACCTTGGATGTTCAGGACGGAATAAAGAAGAAGAGTGGAGCTTTTAGCAAGTCCAAAGGGAGAAATTCAGCTGTGGCCGTAGAGGAATACAGAAAGTGCAGGAGGGAACTTAATAGAGCAATTAGAAGAGCAAAAAAGGGGGCATGAAGGAGAACTTGCGAACAGAATTAGTGAGAATGCTAAAATACTTTTCTAAATTTTAAAGTTTGTTGAGAAGATTTGTAGCTTGGGTCGTGGATGAGGGTGCAGACTTGCTTGCTGAGTCGAACTGAGCCATATAAATAACAAATGGGACAGAACACTAACACTTTACCGGAGGCACGCTGATGTTACCTAAAAGGATGATGAAATGTTTGCAATCAAACACAGTGGCTCGATGACCAAGTCTGCAACCTCATACTTTGTCTAAGTATATTAAAGGGAAGAGGTTAACCAGTGAAAGAGCAGGGTTCATTAGGGACCAAGGGGGCAACCTGTGTTTGAAACCACAGGACACTGGAAGAGTGTTAAATAAATACTTCTCTTTGGTCTCACTCTGGAAAAGGAGATATTAGAATTCAGGAAAGGGGATTTTGAGGAACTTGCACAGCTCAACGTTTGAAATGAGGAGGTATCGGAGGCTGTGTCAGGCTGAAAACGGACAAATCTCCAGTTCTGGATGAATTTCATCCTCCGCTGCTGTGGGCGATGAGGCAGGTAATTTCAGGGCCTCTAACACAAATTTTCAATTGCTATCTGGCTACAGATGACGTGCCAGAGGACTGGGGGATGGCTAATGTGGTTCCACATTTTATGTAGGGTGGTAGCAATGAACCAGGAAAACAGGTGTTGAATCATATGTTAGTGATAGGGAACTTATGGAGAATATTCGAGAGAATATTTGCACCAGTGTCCATAAACGTTACCATTCGCACCATTAAAATGAAACTAAACTCAAAGCTGTAAACTTTTACAGTGAGCACATTCTGTAAAATGAAAACCTGTCAGACAGAATTAATACTCATATGGAGAATCATGGGTTCATTAAAGACAGTCAGTATGTCTTTTTCAGAGGGAGGTTATGCCAATTAAATTTGTTAGAATCTTTCAAAAATATCATTGAGAGTGTAGATGGGGGATGTTCAGTTGATGTATTTTATATGGATTTTAGCAAAGCTTTTGGAAAAGTCCAACATGGGAGAATAATTGATAAGATTAAAACATATGGAATACAGGGAAACTTGGTGAGATGGAGCAGAAACTGGGCTTAGTAGTGGTAGAAAACTGTTCGAATGATGGGAGACCGGTGTCCAGTGATGGAATGCAAGGATCAGTACGATAAACCTTATTGTTTGTACACATGTGATATAGATGAAAATGTAGTGTGTGTATGTGTGTATAGGTGGTGGGGTTGAGGGGATGTTTAATAAGTTTGCAGGCAACACCAAACTTGGTAAAGTGGTTAATAGTGAAGGAAATGATTGAAGGTTGCAGGAAGGTATAGATAGTTTAGTTAAATGGGCACAGGTTTGGCAAATGATATTTAACTCTGATAAGTTTGGGGTGATGCGCTTTATAAGAAGAAACAAGATGAGGGAATATTGAATGAAAAGCAGGATATTGTGTAGCTTAGCAGAAGAGAAGCATCTTGAGCTAATTGCTCATAGATCCCTGCAGTAGGCAGAGTACGTGAATAAGATAGTTAAGAAGGCATATGGGACATTTACTTTCATCATTTGTGGTGTACATAAGGTCAAGGAGTTAATGTTGGACTTCTACAAAGCGTTAGTTAGATTACAGTTGGAGTACTATGTGCAGTTCTGGTCAGCTCACTACAGGAAGGATGTGATATCATTAGAGGGGGTACAAAAGAGGTCACTAGTATATTGTCTGGGATGGAGAAACTGATCTGTGGGATGGAATTAGACAGGCTTGAATTGTTTTCTTAAGAGTAGAGCAGACTGAGAGGGGATATGATTGAGGTGTATAAGTTTATGAGGGGTATGTACAGGCAGAATAGACAGCAGAAATGACCTTGATTGAGGTTGTCAATCATGAGAGGGTCAGGATAATTCAGAGACCGTTTCAGAAAAAAGAAACTTTTTCACTCAGAGGGCGGGGGGAATCTGGAATGCACTTTTTGGGGATGTAGTGGAGACTGTAAACATTGCAATCCTTACAAAATTGGATGAACGCTTGAAATATCATAACATTCAGCAATATGAGAGAAGTGCAAGAAATTGTGATTAGTAGTAGTTATGCTGGCGCAGACCCATTGGGCTGAATTGCCTTTTCTGCAGTGTATAACTTTATGACTCTATAACTCTTAACTGAAGTTGATGAACAAATGTTGAATTGCCGTTCCCTGCTCCCAAGTTTCTATGATAACAGTTTCTGATTTATTCTACAGACTTCTTATGCTCCCTTGAAATTTAAAGAAGATCCAATACTTTGATGAACGGAGCATTTAAGATTTGAAGAACGTGTGGCATGTTTTCTCTGAATAGGAAGTCACTAAGAAGTATGCTTCAGTAATTTTCGAAGAAATATATTCCTAAGTTTGTGTTGTGTCCATGTATTTTATGACCCATTTGTGTAGAAGTGGATGTTTAATTCATGCGAGGAGCTAACACAATGAAACCTGGAACATGGAACTATTCCACCAATTGAAGATTTCATTATCCTTCACCAATGTAATATCCAACTGTCATTAATGAATTACCATTCCAACGTGGAAATGACCAAAGTAGTAAAGATTCACCTGCTACTGAGGACAGTTTTGTTTCTTGTTATTATCCTTTTAAGTATGTGTATACTGCTGATAAGACCAATAATTAATAAGAATTCAAAATGTTTATTTTTAAGTTGATACAAAGTTTCCTATGTATATATTGAGGATTTTGTACCATCAAAGTTAGATTACAGGGTCTGTTGAAGTGTGTTGAATATTGAAATATTGGAAGAATAACAATACATCTCAAGACCAGAAATGACCGGAAAATTAGAATGGAACATTTAGTTTATTTTGCTGTCTGGAGACTGCTAACTTTACATTGCTAATCGTTACCAATTACTGTTTTGCACGTTACTTATAAATGATCTTTGTGAGATGTATATTTGCATGCAGTCGACACATGCTCTCACTATCATGGTCACAGAGGCAGAGAGTGTGTTTAATATGTTGAATTCCACGTCAATGAAATGATTTGCTTCATTTTTGGTCATGGGAAACTCAATATGTCCAGCAGTATCTGTGGAGAGAGAAGCAGTGCTACCTTTTTGAGTGCAATATGAGCATTCCTTGGAATGTCCACAGTCCTTCAGTTGCTTGCTACAAGCACTCTTCCAAGACTGTAGGCAGTACTTCAAGTGTAATCTGATCAGCATCTTATAAAATTGCATAATGACTTAACAAAATGTATATGCCGTCTTCCATAACATAAATGTCAACACTCCACTTACCAGCATTATTACATGTGTGTCGCTTTTTTAATGCTCGCTAAACATGGGCACTTGACCTGGTATTAAGAACAAAAAGTGCAATACAGGAACAGGCCTTCGCTCGAACAAGGTGCTGCCAACACAGGATGCCTTTCTAAACAAAAAAATCTTTAACTTCTACGCAGCTTGTATCTCTGTTCCCTACCTATTCATTTATCTGCCAAGATGATCCTTAAACATTATTATTGTATCCACCTCCACAACCTCCTCTGCTTGTGCATTCCAGGTATTTTTCAACCTCTGTCGAAAGAAAAAGCCTCTCATGTCTCACTTAAACTGATCCCCTTTTACCTTAAACCTTAAACTGATCCACTTTTACCTTAAACCTTAAACCATTTGTACTCTGGGGAAAACAGTCTGAAACTCTGGAACAGTTGATAATTATTAGTTAATTCATATATTATCTTCTTAAGTATTCAGTAGTCTTTTCATTTGTGTTTGAATTGTGTGGTAACAATAAAGTATGTTTTGCTTGAAGCCTGGTAGTGGACCACATCAGAATACATCTGACAAAAAAAAAATCTTACATCACCTTTACATAAATAGCAAGTTAGTGTCTAGGCTATTTCCTTACTACATCGTGGGAGCTAGGAGTCCGGTCTGATCCATAACAAAATTGGGTCTCATCTGGGATCAAAATCTCTAAATTGGGTTTGGGTTTAGGATTATTGGACTGAAAGACAGTGACTGGAGACAATTCGTATTCTGTTTTAAATGTTGCATTTGATTCGTTTACACAGGGAGTGCCTTGTGTCATAATGGCTTCATGAGAGCTTAAGAGTTTCCTGGGTGTGAAAGCAATCACTTGGAGTGGCTTACAGAACGTGAAGAAGACAGAGCTTGTGGAATTGACGGACGAGCAGAGGTTGGGGTTGCCTTTGTTGTGAGGACAAGGGAGGAAATTGCAGTGATAGCCTAACACTTACTTTTGCCAGAAATGCAATCAGAATAATTGGAAATAGCTAAAATTCTATTGCAAATGAAGCAGTTTGATTCAGATGGCAATGGCAAGGGAAAAAGGAAAAATGAAAGGGGAGGCAGAAATCAAAACAGAGGGATGAAAAGATGCAGCAGAATCAAGAACAAAATAATTAAAATAGCTTGAAACTGAAAAGGAAATGAAGGGTTTGAGTTATGATTAAAAGCAGAAGAAAGAGCTAAAGAGAGAGAAGAAAGAGAGAGAGAGAAGATTTGAATTTCAGAAGTTGGAACTGGAAAGTGACAGTTGACTTGAAATGGTAGAAGTTAATGTAAAAGGTTGCAGCAGTGATGACATTAGTGATAAAGATGAAACCACCATAGCCAAAAGCTTGGTGTGGATCTGTTTAAATATATTGCTGAGGCAATTTCGTGATTTTGCTGAAGGAAGATGGAAGTGTTCAGTGGTGGGGAAAAGACAAACTGAAATAGACTGCAGTAGTGACTGTTTGCATACTTAGAGTCAATGTAATATGTATGTGTTGCACTGTACTGCTAGGCTAATTAAGAAAAAGCCATATTTGTAAATCGATGGTTCATTTTTTAAAAGAAAAGATAGTATGTTAAAATGGCTTTATGAGCTGTACTTTGTCCTGTTTCTTTTATTGCGAATGAAGGTTGAGGCAGAAGTGCCAAGGGATCTGTTTCAAGCCAATAAAGTAAAGAACTTATGAAACCTTTTCTTTCAAGTTGGAACAATAGGAGCAGCATGAGGTGGTGGGGTCAAGCTCTCACAGTACCAGAATTTCAGTTTAGTTTTCAGTAGCTATTAGGGCTTGAAATCTGCAATACGCCTCTACCAAATTGCATTCAGAACACAACACTTGCCTTTTAAAAATAAGAAAATATTGGCATCTAGGCTATCTTCTTAATATATTTTGAAGGGTTTGGTCTGGCCCGTAACAGAATTGCAAACAATTTTCAAACTTACTGGGCTGTTTTAATCCTTTACAATTTGCCTACTGATGTAACAGTTCCACTGCAGAAGTTATCACTCACCTCAGGCTCCTACTTACTGACTACAGCTGTGCCTTCAACAACATAACTCCTAACAAATGCATCTCCCAACTTCAAGACCTAGGTCTCAGCTTCTCTTTCTGTAACTGGATAACAAAGTCCCGATTAGTAACAATAGTTGAAAACACATTCTCCACAATAAACGTCAACACCAGAGCCCCACAAGGCCTCATACTCATCTCCCTGCTATACTCCCAATGCAATCCCGACTGTGAGGTCAAATTCCACCACAACTCCATTGGGATGGGATGATGACATCACCATTATTGGTTGGATCTTCAACTATAATGAGACAGAGTACAGAAAAGAGATTGAGAGCTTAGCAGCATCGTTGAAAGACCACAATCTTTCCATCAACGTCAGCAAAATGAAGGTTCCGGTCATCAACTTCAGGAAGCGGACTGGAGCACACACCCTGTGTCTGCATCAATGATGCTGAAGTGGAGGTCATCCAGAGGGTCAAGACCCTGGGAATGATGATCACCAAATATCTGTTGTGGTCCATCCATGTTAAAGTGGCTGTCAGGGAAGCAGAACAGCGCCTCTACTTCCTCTGCAAGCTAAGGAAATTTGGCATGTTCACAAAGACCCTTACTAATTTTTCTAGCTGCACCATAGAAAGCATCTTGTCTGGATACGTTATAGCATGGTGTAACAACTGCTCTTCCTAAAACCGCAAGAAAATACAGAGAGTCGTGTGCACAGCCCCATCCATCACGCATTGTAGCCTTGCATCGATTGACTCCATCAAAACTTCCTGCTGCCACGGGAAAGCCACCAACATAATAAAAGTCACCTCTCAGCCCGGTTATACCTTCTTCCATTAGGCAGAATATACAAAAGTTTGAATACACTTATGATCAGATTCAAGAATAGCTTCTTCCCTTTCTTTTCAAACTTTTGACTGACCTTCTCAAATGTTAATGTTGATCTCCCTCTCTCTGTAACTGTAACACTGTATTCTGCACTCTGTTTTGCTGCCCGATGCACTTTGTACAGTACATCACTGTATCTTGGTACATGTGACAAAAATAAATCAAGTCAAATTAAATAACTAATTTATTAGAGTTTAAATATAGCAGGATGTACACTAACGTAAACGAGACCAGTATTCTTCATCTTAATTTAGCACATAACATCACACAAGTGCAGAATTTAAAAAAAAAACCTCTTTCACAAAGACAAAAAGTTGCAATTACCGGCTTATAGTGTGCACCACTACCTTGAATGTTGCAAATTGGAATCTACAAACATTACACATGCTGCATCTGTCCAAGTTTTTAATTCAATGACATGTGAAGAGAAAATGCTGAAAAATAATTTGTGTCAGGCTAACTTTAAATTTCTCACTGCTTGCAATAATTACCACGTCCAATTCAAGTATTCACTGTCATCACCACAGCCAGATCAGACAATAAATTGATTTTCTTAATCAATTGACTAAATTCATTTTATTCAATTTTCTTACTTCATCAATTATTAGTTACTTCCTATGAAAGAATGCTTTCAATGTGGAAGAAGTCTATTAGGTCTATCGAGTCCATACTGCCACTCTGAAAAGCATCCCACTTAGATGGAACTCCCTAACCTATCCAAACAAGCCTGCATTTCCCTTGGCTAATCTGCCCAAGTATATCATGGAAATAGTCAATACCCTAACATTTTTCTGATGAAGGGTCTGGGTCCGAAACATCAGCCTTCCTGCTCCTCTGATGCTGCTTGGCCTGCTGTGTTCATCCAGCTCTATACCTTGTTATCTCAGATTCTCCAGCATCTGCAGTTCCTACTATCTCTGATACAACCCTAACATTTAATTTTTTTGACAGGCACATATGAAGTGCTGTTAAAGATAAGATTCAGTTGGACCATCGCTAAACCTTAATCACAGCACACTTTATCATAACAATACAATTAAAACACAGCAAAAGGAAGATTTGGCATTACCTTACTCTATTGAAATACTTAGTAAAGTAATGAATTATTTAGCCACTAATCAACAACAGTTCCAACATAGATAGCATGTCATAAACACACCATTGACAAACACCATTCAGCAACACAGTTATTATTCTCACGTGCTGTCTGTCTCCAAACCAGTAGAAAGAAACAACACAACCAAATAAAAATCCCTTTTGTTTAATCTCAAAAGCAAACTTCTCTGTCTAAGACTTTATTCCAGCAGCTCCAGCAGCCAACAAAAATCTACCCAAACAACGGAAAGGAAAGCTAAAGTCTTTTTGCGACTGTCCGATCCTGACTTCGCCATTTAGTGATTTTTTTTATCTTACATTTAATAATAATTAGAAAAAAAAACACAGGGAGAGCTCAAAGCTGTTTACCAACTGCCTGTATGAAGGAGACATGTTGACACCACTGTGACAACACCCCTCTACAAGAGAAGCAGGATAGAACAAATCTATAAAGGCACAATATCATCACACACCTGCCTTAAGAAAAGAGTTCCCAATGTATAAAGATGGCTTCAGTTTCAAACAGTTTAATCTCACGATAGTAGTGCTCTACATTACTTGCGAAATATATTGACATGCAAATATTCAATAAAACAATTCATTTCAGTCAGTTTCTTCTGTCACAGAGCACCTCCATTTTGCTTCATCACAGTTTATGAAACACATTGGGGATTATAGTCTCTAGTCTTGCCAAATGTCTAATTTGCAAATTGAATCTATGGAACAACAAACTCTATTAAAATCATTTGGTATTTTTCTCCTTAAATTTACCAAAAAAAAGAAAAAAGATCATCAAGGGTTTAAGATCAGTAGACACATTCCTCTCAGAAATCTTACTGGAAACATGACTGTTGAAATGTAGCGACGTCAATAACAAACTCAAGGTCTCAACGCTGCATTATTTCCATTCACGTTTTTGGAACAATACCGAATATGTTGTTTCTATACACTCATTGCCTTGCATTAATAATCAACGTGAACAGATGTACGTTATTGGGTGTTGGTGAAGCCAGAGCGGTGCTCAACACAGTTTTCAGGCTGTCAAATGCTTTCATACATTGATGCGTTCACTGTAATTTCCTGCACTTCCTCAATAGGTCAGTCAGTGGCGCAACAACACTACTAACATTTGACACGAATTTCCGGAAAGAAAAATCACTCAGGCCCAAGAATCGCAATCCTACTCTCTTTGTCGGGAAATGACATGGAAATGGGAAATTTCCCAGCCACCCTTGTTTACACATCCAGTGCGGCTATCTGTTCATGTCCAATACTATGGCCTAGGAACGTGATTTGGGCTTTTGTGAACTCGCTCTTACCCAGGTTTATCACCAAGCCCGTCTCCTAAAGTCATCAAACAATTCTGCCAGTTGCTCCACATTTTCCTTCCATGTGTCTAAAAAAGACTACCAGGTCATCAATGTGCACTGTACGGTGGCTCAGTGGTTAGCATTGTAGATAAAGCAACGATTCCTAGTTAAATGTTCCACTACAGTAACATGCGTTAAACATACCGCTTGGTAACCAAGGAAAATTCAGACACAAATTCATACATGCAGTTCTCCAATCCAGGACAAGAAAAAATTAAGAGAAAATTTAGAGAAAGCAACAGCCAAGAAACACTTACTGAAGCTTCCAACTCTTTTAAGATTCCAAGAGCTTCTGAAGTTACTGAACAGCAAACAAAATCCAGAAATCTGGATCTTTGAGAGCTGGACAAACATATTCAGGCTGCTAAAAAAAGCCGAGCCTTCACAAATTGTATACAGAAAGCGTCTTATGCAGCTATTTTGATGCCTCTGCCTTAGAATCTCTCTTAAAAAAATAACAGGACAAAATAATCTTTTAAACTGACAGCATCATCACAAAAAAATATAATTTGTTTGTCACATCTTCTCAACACAGTTTTCCAAATATGGAATAGGGTGCAAATTGGATTTTGCAACTGAATTGACTGTGATAGTCCACTTCACCATCATCAGCAGTTCCTCACAAATGAGGATGACTCTTTTCCACTCTCTCTGGGTCCGTAGGAGGCTTCACAGATTGCTACTGGAGGCTCTGTTACACTTGAGGAAGATGGTGGTCACTGGAAGGGGTGATGGACAATTGGTGTGGCAGTGCACTCCTTTTGCTATTTTCACCTGACTTCCATTTTTTCCCGAAGGCAAGTTTCGACATGCTCGATGCATTCCCAGATGGTCCTCCTCCAGTTTGGATGGTCTTTGTCCAGTGATTCCCAGGTGTTTATGGTAATGCTGCACATCACCATTGAAACCTTGACTGTATCACTGAAGCCCTTCCTGTATCTACCTGAGGCTCGCCTGCTATTTTGAAGCTGGAAATAGAGCACCTGCTTGGGGAGTCTTGCGTCGGCATGCAGACAATGTGCCCAGTCCAGTGTAGCCGACAAACACTGACCAGTGCTTTGATGCTGGGGATGTTGGCCTGGTCGAGGACGCTGGTGTTGGTACGTCTTTCTTTCCAGCAGATTTGCAGGATCTCGTATCGGTAGAATAGTCACATTGCTCTAGTACCTGGAAGTATCTGCTGTAGACAGTTTACATCTCAGTCTCCTCACACAATCGTTGGGTACCATTTGTTTTGTTAACATCACTGCTAGTGAGCTCCATTTGCTGCAACTCACTTTGGTTATGTCATATCTGAACATTCTTTCAATATCGTTTTGAAACTGTGACAGTATTAGTGGGCTAAGCCTACAAGGATATCGTCTAATTGGAATAGCATTTCCTATATCTACATCATGCACAATCAGATTAGCACTTCCCAGTTTATTGCCACATACGTTTCCATTTGATTGTAATAACTGGTTCTTCACTCTGAGTCGTAACAAGTAGTACATTCTTCTTTTTTACTTCCTTATACCATCTGAGAATTTTCACATGACACAATCTGTGAGTTTTCCTACAATCTGGTGTGCTTATCAAATAATTCACCTGACCAGTTTTCCTTTCAATTTTGTTAGCCCACTAATCTTTGCCTCTTGAAGGTTTACCGGCCACCGGTACAAAGAACAAACAGCACAGAACAACACAGTACAGGAACACGCCCTTTGGCCCTCCAAGCCTGCACCGACACATTTTGCCCTTTCATACTAAAAATGCCTTCACTTACACGGTTCCTATCCCTCTATTCCCTTTCTATTCCCATGTTCGTCCAGGTGCTTCTTGAATGCTGCTGTTGTGTCTGCTTCCATCAGATTAGCTTGCAAAGCATTCCAGGCCCTCACCAGCCTTTCTGTGAAAAAGGTGCTTCGCACATCTCTTATAAATTTCCCCCGCTCGCACCTTGAACCTGTGTCGCCTAATAACTGACCCCTTCACCATGAAAAAAATCCCCATACTCTCCATTCTACTCACGACATTCACAATTTTACTAACTTCTGTTAGGTCACACCTCAACTTCCTGCATTCCAATAACAAGAAACCCAATCTATCCAAAGTTTCTTCAAAGCTTTAAGTGGTAGTAACACTAACAGTTTTTCCCCACTAGAGAAACTATGGATCTCTTGCCTGCTTCCAGGTTCGTTACTCGCTGTGCTATTTTTAATTGCTTTCTCGCTAACTCAGCCACTCTATATAATATGGGCAATATAATGTCTCCATGAAAAAAATTGACAAATAATCCAATAACATAATATCTGAACACTGACTCACCATCTTTTTCTAAGTTAATGTAACTCGTTCCCCCACCTCATGCCCGAGTATGAACTCAACTGGACTGAATTCAGTTGATTCGTTCGGTGCATTCCTTATTGAAAAGAGAATAAATGTAATTACTTTTTCTAAATCCTCTGGATACTCTCGACGAGAGGACCTCAACAGAGTATTTAAAGATTAATGCTGCCATTCCGGATGGCATAGTGGCTCCGTAGTTAGCACTGCTGCTGTGCAGCGCCAGAAATCTGCGTTCGATTCCAGCCTCGGGCAACTGTCTGTGCGGAATTTACATTCTCCCCGTGTTTGTATGGGTTTCTTCTAGATGCTCTGGTTTCCTCCCACAGTCCAAGGATGTGCAGGGTAGGTGGATTGGCCATGCTAAATTGCCCATAGTGCTTGGGGATGCTGAAGTTAGGTGGGTTAGACATGGGAAATCCAGGGATAGGGAGTTGGTCTGCATGGGATGCTCTTCAGAGGGGCGGTGTGACTTGTTGGGCCGAATGGCCTGTTTACACGCTGTGGGGTTCTATGATTTCAATGCTCCCTGAGATTTCAGATGGATTTCAATTGTTTTGTTCCAAAGACATCCATTATTTTCATGGATAACTGATTTAAAGTCCGATTGTATCTCTGTGGATCGTACTTAAGTCGCAAAAAAAGTAATTCCTCTATAATCCTTTAGCTGTAAATTGCTTCATTGAATGGCCTCTGGAAATCTAGTGGACGCAACAGTTATCATCAACAAATACTGCTTCCTGCTTTTCTGTTCAGATAGAGGTTCTACACATTCGATTAAGACTGTTGTAAATGGTTCCTCGAACGCAATATGAGTAAAGGGTTTTTTTTTATAATCACTCTCCGAGGTTTTCATATCATCAGAATCTGTGACATATTTGACATCTTTGTGGTTCAGGCAAATAAAACTTTTTTTTTGGTGTACTTTGGCTTGAGTTTTCTTCATTCCAAAATGAACTGCGATTAGTAGCTCATGTACTACCCGCAAAACCTTCTTTCAATACCACTGGAAATACAACTTCATGAAGTTCTGTCCATTTTTCATACACCTGAAAAGGCATTTGTCTCAATTTCCTCATCAAGACTTCATTTTACAGGCAGTAACATTCTGGGAAATACGCAGGGAATTTTCCATGGCGGCACCCCATGTGTATTAATTTCTGGACTACTTTCAGTGCCATGTTTTTAGCGAAAGTAGGACTAAGAAGATTTGGCAAGTGAATGCGTGAATTGAGAGCTGCTGCAGGGGTCATGGGTTTGGATTCTTGGATCGTGGGGATATCTTCTGGGGCAGAGGTGACCTGAACAAAACGGATGGATTGCACTTGAACTGAAGGGGGACAATTGTCCTGGCCGGGACATTTGCCAGAAATACTCAGGAGAGTTTAAACTAGTCTGGCAGGGAGTTGGGATCCAAAACAGGAGGAAGATAACAGCGAAGGCTGAGGGCAGTACAGAGGTTAATGAGAGCAAGTTAAATAGTAAAGGCAGTGCTGGTAATCCCAACTAGACAGGGGAGGCAAGGGCACAGCAGGAAGCAAAAGAAATCTGGGTTCAACTGTGTTTATTTCAATGCAAGATACTTGAAGGTAAGGCAACTGAACTTGGGGCATGGATAAGTACATGGGACTGGGATATTATTGCTATTACAGAAACAAGAGTGAGGGCAAGACAGGACTGGTAGCTCAATATTTCGGGTTACAGATGCTATAGAAAGGACAGAAGGGGAGGCAAGGTTGGGATTGATCAGGGAGAACATCACAGCAGTATTGTAATAAGACAATCTTGGGGGGTTTATTTACTGAGTGTATGCAGGTAGAACTTAGAAATAAAATGTGAGAGAAAACTGATAGCATTCTACAATAGGTGCCCCAATTGTTAGAGGAAGTTTGAGGTTCAAATATGTAAACACATCGCATATAGCTGCGAAAATAATAGGGTTTTAACAGTAGGGAATTTTAATTCTCTGAGCATTGACTGGGACAGCAATAGTGTTAAGGGCTTGGATGGAGACAAATCTGTTAAGTGTTCAGGAAGAATTTCTCATGCAATATGTAGATGGTCCTACGAGAGATGGGGCAAGATTTGACCTCCTCTAGGGAAATAAAACGAAATAAAAAGTGTTAATGGACCACTTTGGGGCCAGTGACCATAATTCAAACCATTTTAAAATAGTAATGGAAAATGATAGCTCTGGTCCAGAGGTTAAAGTTCTAAATTTGGACAACGTTAATTTAGATGCTGTTAGATGTGGTGATGGTGACTGGGGGAAGCTTCTTTTTGCAGACAAAGGGATGGCTGGCAAATTGTACGCTTTCAGAAGTGAGTTAATGAGAGTTCAGGGCCAGCATGTTCCTGTCAAAGTGAAATGTAAGGCTGGCAGGATTAGGCAACCCTAGATGGCTACAGTTATGAGGCCCTGGTCTTAAAAAAAGAAGGAAGTATATGGTATATATAGGCAGCTGGAATGAGGTGAAAATCCATGAGGAGCATAGAGAGCGTCGGAGCACACTTAAGAGAGAAATCAGGAGGGCTAAAAGGGGAAACAAGATGGCTTTTGCAGATAAGGTAAAGGAGAATCCAAAGATCTTCCACAAGTACATGAAGGGCAACAGAGTAACTCGGGAGAGAATAAGGCCCCTTGAAGATCAACAAGGCCATCAACGTATGGAGCTATAGGAGATGGATGATATCCTAAATGAATATTTCTTGCCAGCATTTACCATTGAGAAAGGAACTCCATTGCTCAGATTCGTCTTCTGTGCATGCTTTTTGATGATACTGCTTTATCGTTCCATCTTTCTGTTATAATTCAGTTAAATTTCCTGAATTAAAATGGATCACTTTGGCATCCACCTGTTGTTGCATTCTTTTTCTCACTCATTTGATCAAGCACAGTTTCTGAAAATTAAGTTTTAGCGTCCTCAATTTTACTCTTTTTCTTCACTGCCCTTTTCAGCCTGGGACTCTGTGACCTTGTTTACACGCAGTGGGGAAAAATCCCAAGATATACTTCCTGTGACACCTTAGTTGTTTGATTTTCCACTGGCTTTTCCATCACAGTAGGCATCGCAATGGTCCAGTTCCACAATTCTTGGGGATAAACTCTTTCTGGAAAAGAGAATTTCTCTCTTTCCCTTGAACCACATTACTGTTGTTTACTGGACTTTCCAACCTCACTTACATTATGGAACAGTATTCTTCTCATCATGAATTTCACATATTACCATCTTTTCTGACAATACTCCTTCTGAATTACTTATCATATCAACTCTTACTGACAATGATTGACTTGCTTCTGTATTTCCTAAAATCTCAAAAATCTTAACATTTCTTTACCTACGTCCTGTTACACCTGAGTAAACTGTACTCGCACAAGTTAACACTTTGAAGAGGTCTGGCACTTTCGTATCAACCAGCGCCTGAGCAAAATGCATATTCATTTGTGGCTTTTTTGCTTCTACCGCGATTTCTGTCACCATTTTAAAAACAAAAGTGGCTAGTGTCATTTTACAACATCCGTCCTCCCAGTGACACTGTGACTTCATGTCCTACTTTATTACAGTGAAATTAGGTACTTATACTACACTTTCGCTGCCCAACTTCACCACGACCAGCACCCAACTGTGCCCCCACCAGCCCCGTGTTATTTTTTTAAAGTGTGGTAAGCTATCTTTATTTCATTCAATAAGATTTATTTTTGGCTTACCGCCTGAGGATTTCTCTTTTCCCCAATTTCTATCTCCCACAGGTGAACTTGATGTCAGAAGTAAGACTTTGATTGATGAACCATCTCCTAATCATCTGCCAATTCTGCTGCTAATCTTGCAGTTTTAAGTCACTGCTTTTCCACATGAGTTCTCATTAATTCAGGAAGCGAATTTTTCAACTCGTCAGAAATAACAATCGAAGCGTGTCATATGTCTGGTCAATTTTCAGTGCCCTTATATACCTTGTCTTATCCTTTCAAATTCTTTGTATGTGTAACCATATTCCCTCTTTCGATTCCTAAAATCTTGTTGTGGGCTTCTGGCAGTAATTCTCTGCACTTACTATAGTTTTTTTTTCCGCTTCGTCATACTCCTGAGATACCTTCTCTGATAGTAAAACAAAGTCCTCACTAGCTCTACCTACCAACTTTGCTGAACCAAGACTACCCACAGGGTTAGTGACCCTTTCATTTGTACAGCCACTTGCTCAAATGAAATGAAAAATGCTTCTATATCTTTTTCATCAAAAAGTGGCAACGTTTTGACATACTTAAGGAGATGTTCAGCAGGCCTTTTAGTTTGCCATCCTTGTCGTTTTCACAACCCTTTACCTTTATCTCTGCTATTTTAAGTCCATTTTCTCTTTTCAGTACCAAGTTCCAAAGTTCAAAATCTCCCACTTTATCCCTTTCTTCTGCTAGGGCTATTCTTTCTTTTTTTCTCTTTCCCACTTGCTATCGCCTCTAATTCAAGCTGCTTCATTTGTTTTTAGGTATTTGCAATGTTTCCAATTGCATTTTTGGCAATTGTAAATGCTGAGCCGTCAAGGTAATTATCTCTTCTTTACAGATAGACTGAGGAAAGACCAACAAAAGATTGCCTGCCAATTCCAAAGCTTTGCCTTACTCACCATCTGTAAGCACCCACAAGTTAAGTCTTCCATGCCTGATGAACTTTTAGCTGCTGAAAAGCCTTTAATTCTAAGGTTTTGGAGTAGATCTGTAGCTCGGGTTGTGGGTGTTGAGGTTGGTTGGCTCGTCGAGCTGGTTTGTTGTTCCGCAGACGTTTCGTTACGTGCTTGGTAACATCTTCAGTGCAGCCTCTGATGAAGCGTTGGTGTTTTTTCCCGCCTGCTGTTTAAACTCTGGGGTCCATTGCGATGAATCGCCTCACTTCCGGGTTTCCTCCGTAGTGGAATGTATATGGGGTCGAGTTCACAGAGACAAGCATGAGAATTCCTGGAAGCATGGCACTCCACGAAGCAGGCTATTAATAAACACATTGAACTCGACCCCATATACATTCCACTACGGAGGAAACCCGGAAGTGAGGCAATCCATCGCAACAGACCCCAGAGTTTAAAAACCAGGCGGGAAAACACACCGACGCTTCATCAGAGGCTGCACTGAGGATGTTACCAAGCACGGTAACGAAACGTCTGCGGAACAATAAACCAGCTCGGCGAGCAAACCAACCTCAACAGCCTTTAATTCACAAGGCATTTCCTATTTAGCCCAACTGAATGCAATTCCTCCTTCATGTCTTCGTAATTACATTTATTCAACTGCAATTCCATTACATCAGATTCAATCTTCTCCCTCTCAAACTGCTGGGTGAATTCGTTGATATTATAATCATTTCCCCCGAGGGATTCTTTCAGCTTTAGCTGCCTAATCCTGTCTAACTCCTTACATATCACCAAATCCAAAATTGCATGCTCCGTATTGGGCTCAAGCTCCTTCAAAAAAGACCTACACATTCCACAAATACCTTTTCTTGGAACCCGCGACCAATCTGGTTTTTCCTATCCACCAGCAAATTGATCGATTATTGTAGCAGCGCTTTTTTTACATGCCATTTTTATTTTCTGGTTGATCTTGTTCCCCACATCTTGACTGCTGCTAGGAGTCTTGTGCATAACTCCCATCAGGATCTTTATATCCTTTGAGGTATTTCAGCTCTATCCACACAGATTATACGCCTCCAACTGCATAGGACTTCTTGCTTTCAATTTGTTTTTGGTTTTTACTAAGAAATTAACATTATCACCATGGCACATCTGCTTGCCCTTTTGATAGATCATGTATTCTTGGACATTTAGTTCCCACCCCGATCGCCTTGCTATGATAGCCACATCATTGTACCTGCCAAATTCAATCTACACTATAAGCTCATTTACCTTATTTGGTATGCTGCATGCTTTTAAGTGCAAGACCCTTAGGCCTGCATTGAGTGCCCCCTTCAAGACAGAAAAGCATAGGCCTGCTAGCCTTACCATGGTCATTGGTAAGCTTTAAGTGTCAATTAACAATGTTGAGTTGCAAAGTACATTGCTGTGCATTGAAAAACAGGACTGAGACAGTTTGGCTTCGTCAAAGGGAAGTCATGCCTGATAGTCTGTTAGAAATCTTTGAGGAGGTAATGAGAAAATTAGAAAAGAATGAGCGTGATTTATTTGGATTTTGAGAAGGCCTTTGACAATTTCCTAGAGAGGACACTGTTAAATAAGATGGATCTTTGGTGTTAGCAGGGAGGTACTGGTATGAATAAAGTTTTGGTCTGGCAGAAGGCAGAGAGGATGGAGCTGGTTACTAGTATTAAACAAATTCTGAAAGAACCGCGGATGCTGTAAATCAGAAACAAAAACAGATGTTGCTGGAAATGCTCGGCGGGTCTGGCAATATCTGTGGAGAGCAAATAGAATTGTTCTGAGGAATGGTCACCAGTCCCAAAATGTTAACTCTGACTTCTCTTCACAAATGCTGCCAGACATGCTGAACTTTTTTTTTTAGCAACTTCTCTTTTTGTTTCTGGTAGCTACTATTGTTCAGCAGGGCTCACAGCTATTCACATTTTATGTTAACAATCCAAATGAAGGAATTGTGGACGTTTTTGCTACGGTTTCAAATGGCTCAAAGATAGGTGAGGGAGACGAACTACAGAAGGACTGTGACATGTTAGGCGAATGGGCAAAGAATTGACAGATGACAATAATGTGGCAAAGTGTGAGAAGAAGAATCAAGGTGTAGACTATTTCTTAAACTGGAAAGGCTTCAGAAATGTGATTTACAAAAGGATTTGGGAGTCATAATTCAAGATTCTCATACAGTTAAAATGCATTTTCTGTTGGTGAATAAGAAGGCAAATGCACTGTGGGCATTCATTTCAAGTGAGCTAGAGTACAAGCACAAAGGTGTATGTATAAGGCTTTGTTCACGAGGCATTTTGAATTTTCTCAGTAGTTTTGGGCTCTGTATCAAACAAACATTACTCCTGCATTAGAGGGTATCCAGAGGTCGCTCATAAGAATGATCCTGGGGCGGAAGGACTCTTCATATGATGAGGAGTTGACTCTGGTTCTGTACTCAATGGAGTTTATGGAGTTTAGAAGCATGTGGGTGGATCTTATTGAAACTCACAGGATACTGAGAGGCCAGGATTGTGCGAACATGGAGAAGATTATTCTACAAGCAGGAGAGAACAGGACCCGAGTTCACAGCCTCACACAGATGCTTTAGAACTGTGATGAGGAAGTATTTCTTCAGCCAGAGTGTAGTTAATCTGTGGAACTCATTGACTCAGAGATCTTTGGAGTCCATGTCATAGAGTGTATTTAAGGCAGACAGAGATAGTTTTTTGATTAGTAAAAATGTTCTAAGGTTACGGGGAGAAAGCAGGAAATGATTATGGCATCATAATCAACTAATTGTTTCATTGTAAACAATATCAAATGACGCTGTTTAACATTTTAATAGAAATGAAAGCAGCTGAAATACAGATCTGGATATTTAATGTGTGTCATATAATTACAGAATAATGAGAAGTTTGAAATGTTTTCATTCCAAGAACAGATGATGCAGTTTGGAAGATGGTGTAAAGAAGACACAAGCATGATATAACTGTGATGACTGGTCTGTTTAAAACACATTGTCAAGCTAAAAGAGAGAAATGTTTATACTGCTGCAGTTGTATATACTGGGGACAAAATCTTAACATTCCATCATGAAGTTCAGATATGTCACGTAGTGGGGAGTAGTGATCTGAAAAATCCTTCATTTTTAAATACGTTGAGGCCAATGTTGATTTGGAAATAATGGTGGATATATGCTGACAAATAATTGTATAACTGAAAAGCAAATCAATCCTAAGTATTGAATTGCCGCATTTTCTCCTTTGTTTCAATTATTATAAGAGATTCTGGTTTCTTCCATGACCCTTTATGATCACGTGGCCTTTACTAACAACAGGGGGACCATTCAAGACTTGAAAAACGTGTCTCATGTTTTTAATCATTCCCATGCCAGCAACGGACATTTTTAAAGCAATAATTGAAGAAACACTTCATCGATTTTCTGTCCAGCCAGTGAGCTTTGAGATTTGTTCTCCAGGAAGTCAAAGTTTAATCAGAACAACAACTTATGTAATGGAATCTACAGTGGGAACCTGTTTAACCAAACAACGATTTCATTATCAGTGAACAACTTAATATCCATTTGTCAATTATGAATGATCTCTCCCAACAAGAGTGCCAAATAGAAACGATTCTGTTACTGCTGAAGATTGTTTTGTCTTTGTGTTTGTTATTTTTTTCAATCATTTGGTCATCTCTTATAAACCCAGCATTTATTACGCATCCCAAATTGTTATTGAGGTGATATTACGCAAATTTATTTCAGCACATTTTTTTAGAGAATGCACAGTCAAATTTTATGTATTTTATTTCATGAAACGTCATAGTAATGATGGCTGAGTCTGACTTAGATAACTTATGATGGGCGGTAGAATTGCTATTCTAGCGTCTTTGCAGTGCAGAATATAGAAATGAATTCATAGGCTTAATGTAAAAAAAAACATGATTATTGGAAATGTTCGTCAATTTTGTTCAGTTCAACATACCTTTGATGATCCCCACTGTCTTTTTAAACTTAGAAATAAATAAGGTTTGCTGACATCATAACAGTTTGGATTCATTCCCCAGATAACGACAAATCAAATGTCTTCGACTTTTGACACAGTTCAAAACCAAAAGTGCCATCAAAAGCTATGTGCCAAATTAAAGAATTATTATCTGTGGAAGAACGACAATTCAAATATGTCACCTCTCACATTAAAATGATGCCCTCGAGTTTTGATCTCCCATATCCTAAGTGGGGGAAAAAAGAAACTTTGGCTTTTAATCTAATCTATGCTCCTCATGGTATATGCAATTAAACAGGTCAATCTTTGCGAATGTTGCCCAAGACCATTTATGATAACAGGCTGTTTCACACGCCAAATTGTCCTGATTGATGCTGACTTCACTCCACGTCTCTATCTATGTCCTTGTGCTGAGCGAGAAGTGAATGATGTAACATGGAATGTGGTTGAATCCATGACAATACGCTAAAATGGTCCTGCACTGGTGTTCACAATTTACGTCAATACTTGATTTTATTTATCACATGGCAGATAAAAGTAAAACTTCAACGCTTATCCACTCCTTTATCTGTTCAGCTGTTTGATCCTCTCTTTGGGCTCTATCTCCACATATTGTTTACTCCTCCCCCTCCGCCACCCATGTTCTGCATCAATACCTACTTTTTCCTAGCTACCATCATATCAGAAGAAAGGCCACTGGACCAGAAATATTAACATTTCTGATTATCTCCACAGATGGCGCCAGACCTGTTCAGTGTTTTCCAAGAATTTCTGCTTTTGTTTCTATACTCCAGCATCCACAGTTCTTTCCATTTGTAATTAAAGCAATTCCTGGAATATCTGTGAGATTTTTTTGGAGAAACTTGTCGTAGAGCCCACTAGGGAACAGACAATTCTGGATTTGATGATGTATCATGAGGGAGATGTGATCGCAGAGCGTAATATGGTAGAATTTTCCCCGCAGTTTGAGAGGGAGAAGCTTGACATATCTAACTGTATTACAATTGAAGAAAGAAACCTACAAGAGCTTAATGCCAGGAATTTCTTGTGGTAATTTTGGGAGGCACAGAAGATATTCATCCCAAGGAAGACAAAATGTACAATGGAGAGTATGAGACAGCCATGGGTGCATGTGAATTTAGGGACAACGTAAAAGCAAAAGAGAAAACATACAATATGATGAAAATAAGAAGAAAGCCAAAGGATTGTGAAGTCTTTGAAAACCAGCATAGGATAAGTAAAAATATTAAGGCTGGATTGGGAGTTGGGGGGCCAGTGTTGGGGGTGGTAGTGGGTGGGTGCAACGGTGAGATGAAATATGACAGCAAGCTAGTTAGTCATACAAAAGAACATTGTAAGTTTTGTTCATATATTGAAAAGGTAAGAGATAGGCAAGAATGGTCATTGGACAATTGGAAAATGAAGCAGTGGAAGGGGCACTGGCGAACAAAGAAATGACAGTGGAACTAAAGTGGTATTTTGCATCAATTTTTTTTCACATTGGAAAATAACATCAGAATACCAGAGCTTCAAGAGTGTCAGGCGGCAGAGGTGAATATAATGGACATCATCAAAGAGAAGGTGTTAGAGAACCTGTAATGTCTGAAGTTGTATAAATCACCCGTCATGGAGGAACTATGACCCAGAGTTTCGAAGGAGATCGCTGAGGAGATTGTGGAGGCATTAGTGGTGATCTTTCAGCAATCACTGGAGTCAAGGGGAATCCCAGAGGACTGGGAAATGATTAATGTTATACCCCATTTAGGAAAAGAGGGAGGCAGAAGACAGGAAACTAGAGGATGGTTAGCCTGACCTCTGCAGTTGGTCAGATATCAATCTTTATTATGAAGGGTGAAATTGCAGAGCGAATGGTAGTGCAGTGTAAACTAGACAGGAATCAGCGTGGCTTCGTCATGGAAGGTCATGCCCAACAAATCATTCAGAGTTCTCGTTTGTTCTTTTGCTCTTTGTTCTTTGTTTTGTTCTTTGAGAAGGTAATGAGCAAGTCTGAAAAAGGGAGCCAGTGGACATGATGCATTTGGATTTCTAGAAGTCCTTTCACCAGATGAAGGAGGCTGTTAAATAATATCAGCTAGGGTGTTCAGGGTAAGGTATTGCCATGATTAGAGGATTGGTTAACTGGCAGGGTGTGGAGATAAATGTGCCTTTTTCAGGGTAGCAGCCAGTGACGACTGAAGTTCTGCCAAGTCAGTGCTGGATCCACAAATATTCACATTAGACATTAACGATATGAATGAAAGAACTGAGGGTCTTATTGCTAATTTTGCAGATGATACAGATATAGTTGAAGAGACATGAAGTGTTGAGGAAGTAGGGAGGCTGAAGGTGGATTTGGACAGGCTTAGGGAGTGGCCAATTAAGTGGTATATACAATATGATGTGTGAAATTGTTAGTTTATACACTTCTATAGATAGGAGGAATAAAGACATAGACTATTTTCTTAATAGGTAAAGATTTCGGAAATCTGAAGCACAAAGAGACTCGGGAGTTCTAGTTCAGGATTCTCTTGAAGTTAACATACAGGTTCAGTTAGCAGTTGAGAAGGCAAATGTGTTGTTAACATTCATTTCATAAGGGCTAGAGTACAACAGCAGGGATATTCTGCTGAGGCTATATAAGGCACTGATCAAAATACATTTGGGAATATCGTGAACAGCTTTGTGCAATAAATCTAAAGAAGAAAGAGCTGGGGTTCGAGGGAGTCCAGAGGATGTTTACAAGAATGATCCTGGAGATGAAGGGCATATCGTGCAAATGGCATTTGAGGACTCTGGTTCTGTATTCAATAGAGTTTAGAAGAATGAGGGAGATCTGACTGAACTTACATAATATGCGAGACCGAAATAGAATAGATGTGAAGATATGTAGAAGATTTTTCCACTGGTTGGACAGACAAGGACATGAGAACACATCATTAAAAGTGAAGGGACGACTCTTTAGAACAGAGGTAAGGAGAAGTTTCTTCAGTCAGAGGATGTTCATCTGTGAAACTTATTTCCACTCGAATGCTGTGGAGGCTAAGTTATTGAGTACATTTAAGACAGAGATGGATCACTTCTTGTTTGGTAATGGGGTCAAGGTTTACAGGGAAAATGCAGGAGAATGGGTTTGAGAAACATGATCGAAAGATGGAGCAGATTTGATGAGCTAAATATCCAAATTCTGCTCCTATATCGTTTTAGTACTGTAGTCTGGTGAACACAGCTTTTCATGATGAAACTATAAATTCAGCAGCAGTATTATGGCCTTCAGGGCAATCATGTTCTCTGCCCATTATATCTGCTGCCCTCCAGTGTAACAATTGTTTTACGGCTTATGTATTCCTCCTTCAAGTGACTCCTTAAAATTCCAATTGGTTTTCTCTGTTGCACTGATTCTATGTTCCAGAACCTGATTATGGATTTTTTTTGAGCTAAAATAATCTTTATTTCCCTAATACCGGCCTGTGGTCCAGTACACTCGTCTCCAGTCCATGTCAATGTCTCAGGAACCAGATCTGGTGCGAAAACATCTTGTCTCACTGCCATAGGAACGATGTCATTAAACTTGATTTTGTGCAGAAAATATTTACTAGGATCTTGACAGAGTTCAAGGGTTTGACTTGTAGGGAAAGGCTGAATAGACTGGGGTTGCTACCCCTCGAATGTCGGAGGTTGAGAAGTGACCTTATAATTTTTTTTAATATATTCATGAGGGGCATAGATATGGTGAATAGACAAGGTCTTTGTTCCCAGCATAGGGCGAACAAAATAAGAGGGCACAGGTTTATGTTAGGAAGAGCAAGATATAAAAGGGACTGAGGGGGAATGTTTTCTCACAGACGTTGGTTGCTTTGCTTTTATTATTCATTACTGAGACAAGGGTGTTGCTGGCTGGGCAGCATTCATTGCCCATCCCTAATTGCCCAGAGTCAACCATATTGCTGCCACATGTGGTAATGAGAGAAGTTTCCTTTCCTAAAGGACATTAGTGCATGGGCTTTTCCCCTGAAAATTGGCTCATGGTCATCATTAGGCTTTTAATTCCATACATTTTTATTGAATGCAAATTCTACTGTCAGCTGTGGTGGGTTTCGAACGCAGAACCTGGAATTCAGGTCTCAGGATTGGTAGTCCAATGGCAATACCACTAGGCCACCACCTTCCCATGCACAGAATGAGGTGTTAGAGGAAGTGGTGGAAGCTGGTACAATTGAAGTAATTAATAAGTATCTGGATGGCTACATGAATGGGACTAGTTTGGAGGGATATGGACCAAATGCTAGAAAATGGGACTGGATTAATTTAGGATATCTGGTCAGTATGGACGAGCTGGATCGAAGGGTCTTTTTTCATGGTGTACAACTCTATGACTGTACGACCAGAATATTAACAGAGGATACTAATTCAGCAAACAAACTTCTAATTAATAATAAATTCTTGATGGAGACAGAACTGATTATAGGGATCATGAGCAAGTGAAACTTGGTTTTCTGTGCTGAACTTGTCGTCACAGTGTGGGGGTAGATAAAGAACCTGGAAGGAGATGTACTTTTCCCTGTTTCAGTATTTGGTTCCCAACCATTGAAAGATGATGAATAAGTAAGGATTAGTGTAATATTTGTAAGTTATTTTCTCTGAAGCTGGAGCAATGCCCATCTCTCTAGTCATCTGCTCCACGGGTCAAATATTATGTTGCAGTTACCATGATGGCAAATTAAGTACCTTATCTAAGTCAGACTTAACCAAAGTATCCATCAACTACAGCTTTAAATACACATATTTTTGTATTATTATCAATGAAAACTTAGTCAATAAATGAGCAATAAATTCTGAACATACATTTTCAGTTATAGAGAATTGCATATGCCCAGTCAAATAAATATCCAAAAAAGCATAAAAGCAAACGCAAACGTAAACTTTTTCCCGGAAATTCGGGTAAGGTAAAGTGTCCTGCGCATAGTGTGACACCCAGAACTACAAAACATTCTAATGATATGTGGCTAAGTGTAAAAATAAGGTTAAATAATGAATACCAATGTATGGTTCAAGGAAAGGAAAGGAACGAGGGTAGATGTATGCCTTATTAGATAAGAGGGTTGTCAGAAGTATCACAGCTGTGATTGAATGACAGCATTCAAGGTATATCAGAGATGATGGATGGCAGGTTGCGAACTTGCGTCAGGATAATAAGAAACTAAATTAGTGTTATTGCTGTAAGTAGGACAGTTGATTGCATCATTGAATATGGAAGTAACGATTGCTAACATCCAAATCATTGAGCTTTATTGGTGGAAGACAGATCTGGCAGAGCTATTAAAATGAAGGGAAGACATTTCCTTCCAATCTGATTTTAAAAAGTATAAAATCAAAATACAGCGTGCCCCAGCAGGAGACCAAGATCAAAATGAAAAATTTGAGAATTGGAGGTGTGCTGGGGAATCTGAAAAAAAGTAGGTCAACATTGCTACGCTAAAACTGTGACAAAATCAGATAATACAATGGACACAAAAGTACTGTGCACAGAATAAGTAAGGATTAGTTTTTACAAATCGACGTCAAACAGCGGAGGTGATGTTGGAGTGCGTGAAATGGTTTGCAGTATTTTTTTAAAGTCAGGTCACAATTTAAGGACTGAATGTTTTCCATGTTTGATTGCTGCTCTTGCAAAATAAGTCATTAGAATTTAAAAACAGAGACGGGCAGGAGGTTTGATAGGGCAACGATAATCGGCATGGGCAGAAATATAAAAAAAGAGCTGTCTTCAGTACTCTAAGTGACTAGGAGTGCTGCTGGAGTCAGATTTGGGGGAGATGGGTTACGTGGAGAGCAAACTTTTTTACTTCAGGCGCTGTAGAAGAAACAGTGCTCAAGCACAACATTAATGCGAATGCTGGAGCCATTGTTTTTGTCACAAAATGACGTCAGACTCGTGAAAGGTGAGGGCTAAATTTAAAATTTAACAAGGTCAACGTCAAAAAAATCCAGCTATCATGACTTGATGCTTTCAGCGTGTGTATGGAAATAGAGAAAAGAAAGAAAAAGGGAAATTTATCTTGAGAATGAAAATCATTCATTTAAGGAATTGAGGATATTCATTTACAATACAATCAACAATTATGAGAACGCTCATATTAGGTTCTGAGATCCAAGTCCATTTTCTAATGGAGGGAGTGTACGGATAGATTTAAATAGTTCTTATTCTTTCATGGAGTGACTATGCACTGAAAACGAATAAGACACATTTGCAATTGAAAACAAGGAAGATGGCCAAAGCGATTTAATGGAAACTGCAACTGGTGTAAAGGTAAATAGGTAAGTAGGTAGGTAGGTAGATAGATAGATAGTTAGATAGATAGATAGATAGATAGACAGATAGACAGACAGACAGACAGATAAATAGATAGATAGAAAGAGCACAGTGTGGAGCTGGAGGAACGCAGCAGGCCAGGCAGTATCAGTGAAGCATGGAAGTTGACGTTTCGGATCAGGGCTCTTCATTTTGTGAACATACATTGTCAGTTATAAAGAATTGCACATGCACAGTCCAGTAAGTGTCCAAAGAGCACAAAAGCAAAGGCAAATGTAGACTTTCTCCTGGAAATTCGGGTAGTAGTGTGACATCCAGAACAACAAAACATCTTTACTGCTCCTCTCATGCTGCCTGGCCTGCTGTGTTCCTACAGCTCCAGACTGCGTTATCTCTAACTCCAGCATCTGCTGAGTTTACTATCTTCTAGATAGATAGCCAGTCTTCCTTTTAGTCCTGACTGCGATCCAGTATCCAAATGCAATTCAGTTATCTCTCTTCCAATCACGTGCATCCATCCTTCCAGACATTTCTTCAAGCACAATTTGCTCTATGATACTTACTGCCGCATCTCTCCACATGTTGAAGGATTGCAACAGCTCCTGATGACACTTGAAACCCAGGACAGCAAGGAAGCTACATTGTACTTGTCCCGAAGCATTTCCCATCTTGTTACGTGTTACATCATTATTTATCCTTTTTTAAAAATCACACATAGAAACCAATTTACGTTTCAGCACCAGAACTGCAAACACAATGAGCACTACCACTCACCAGCTATGGAATTCAAATATTTTTTATATATTCTGTGTAAAACATTATTGATAACTAGACTACAGACATTTCTCTATTGCAATGGCTACCAAGAGAATGACCAGTTTTCAGAGTTTGAAGATAATCAAAGGTAGAAAGCTAAGGTTAAGTTTTGTAAAATTCATGTCCTTGCTCTGATTTTATCACTATATTCCGGGCACTGAGGTCTTCAGTCGTGATGGCTGTGGAAGATGAGGACGTGTGTGGAAGAGAAGATTTTGTCTCACTATCGATCAAAGTATCACTTCCTGAAGAATGGAGGTTTGATATGTTAGAAAGTTTTTCAAATGTGGATAGACCTTAAAAATAGAGAGACAGATATGCAGGCATAGCTCAGCGGTGTGTAATAATAATCGGTAGTAATAATAGAAGATTCCAAATTCCTCAATATTAATTAGGATGAAAAGCGTGTGATTGGCATAGAGGGAGCATAATTCTTGAAATGCACGCAGGAGAAACGTTTTTAAAGACAGCATGTAGAACATCAACGATAGACGGATTGGCATTGGACCCATTTTAGACAAGAAAACTGGCCAAGTGTTAGACATGACAGGAGGGGACAATTTCAGTGATAGTGACCATAACGCAATCAGACTTAAAGTAGTCATAGATAAGGACATACATGACCAGGAAATAAAGGTTATGAATTTCGGAATATGAATTTTAATTTGATTACGTGGGATCTTGTAATACAGAGCAATAGTGAAAATGTGGGCTCAACGTTTTCATACAAAGCTGAACAGTGGAACGAATAAGGTAGAGAACCCTGAATGTCAAGGGATGTGCAGAATTAAATACTGGAAAAAGAAGCTATTTGTAAATAGGCTCAAAATAGTCTATGACATAGAGAAGTATATGACGTGCAGCAATTTGCTTTAAGACAAAAGAGGGGAAATAAAAAAAAAATTACGAATGGCTAACTTCACGGAAAATTTAAGTGCGATTCATAAATGCATGAAAATGGTGCCAGGCAAATCATACTGCCCATTAGTAACGAAAGTGTCAGAATGTATTTGGAGGCAGAAGATATAGATGAAGTTTCAAATAAAATGTTTGCATTGGTTTCACTGTAGAAAAGGATGATGTAGGTAAAGGAATCGGGAAGGGGACTGCAATATACTTGAAGAAAGTAGATTAAAAGAAAACAGATATTTGCAGTTTTAAAATGGATGAAAGCGGATATTGGGAAGCATCAGAGGGGCATAATTAATCTTCTATGGGAGAGGCAGGATTAAGTAACATGGCTTTGATAAACGAAATACTGTCTAACAACATTGATTGAATTTTTAGTGAGGTGATTAGCTGCGTACATGAGGGCAATGCAGATCATGTAGAATACATAGACTTCAGTGATACTATTAACAAGACTTAGTATGGCAGACTGGGAAGTAGTTAAGAGTCGCTAGGATATTGGGGAATTTGGCAATTGAATCCTTATCAGACTTCATTAGGCAGGATGCAGTGGGTGATAGTCGATGGGTGTTCTTGTGACAGGAAGCCTGCGTTCAGTGGAGTATTAGAGGATTTGGTGCTCAGTCTTCTGATGCGTGATGAATACATTAATGATCTAGACTGAATGCAAGAAGTATGATAACTACGTTTGCAGTTGGCACGAAAAATGATAGTGTTGGAAATAATTAGAGGGAAATCCTTCGAGTAAAGAATGCTATCAGATCGATAACAATAACTTTTAATAAGTGAATGATCAGTCGAGGGTTGAATTGGGAGTTTCACAGTTCAATAGAGCAAGTGGTGAGTCGAGGTTTCACGATTAAAAACAGTGAACGCTGAGCTGGGTAGCGAGGGGCTTCTGGAATATGGGGGCAAAGCTTCAGTGTCAATGTCACAGAGTGAAACAGGCAAGACAAACCAGCCGACTATTATGTTATTATATACAACATTTTACAGTTTTGTATTATTTTAGCTATTTTTACAGTAAAGTTTTAATACTGAAACTCTGCTTTTAATGCTAATTGTTTCTAAAGTTTTATTTTTGTTTTAAAGTATATAAGGGATTTAAGGACGTCTGAGTTAATATGATTTCAGTTTAAAAGTAATCCAAACGTGTAAAAGATTTAAAAGATGGAAGTAGAACTCAATATTATGCTGTGCACTTGCTGCTGTACGTGAGAAGTTGGATCAGTTCTAGTGTCCGAGGCCAGCATATATGCAGGGACTGTCTTCAGCTGCAGTTCCTGGAAGACTAAATTTCGGAGCTGGAGAGGCAACTGGGGAAACTATGGAGCATTCGCAAAGCAGAGAATATTGTGGGTAGCAAATACAGAGAGATGGTCACTCAGCAGGCGAAGACTGCACAGGTAGTGAAAGACTGGTGATAACTAGGCAGAGTAAGAGGACTAGACAGATATCTGTTCTCAATTTATGTTCCGCAGTCCTCTTCAGACAAGAACACAGGGAAATGCATGACAGAAATGTGGAGGTTGTTTAGGGAGCAGTTGCTGCTAGTACTGGATCGGTCCCACTGAGGCAAGGAAGAGATGGTACGGTGAAGGAACCTTGGATGAGAAGACATGTGGAACATGTCGTCAAGATGAAGAAGGAAGCTTACTTAAGGTTGAAAAAGCAAGGATCGAACAGGGCTCTAGAGGTCTACAAAGTAGCCAGGAAGGAACTGAAGAATGGAATTAGGAGATCTAGAAGGGGACATGAAAAAGCCTTGGCGGGCAGGATAAAGGAAAACTCCAAGGCGTTCTATGCTTAGATGAGGAACAAGAGGATGGCCAGAGTGAGGGTAGGGCTAATCAGAGATAGTGGACGGAACTTATGCACGGAGTCAGAGGAGGTAGGGGAGATCCTTAATGAATATATTGCTTCAGTATTCACCATTGAGAGGGACTTTGACGTTTGTGAGGTCAGCATGAAACAGGCATATATGCTCGAACAGGTTGATGTTAGGAAGGAGGATGTGCTAGAAATTTTGAAAAACATGAGGATAGATAAGTACCCAGGGCCAGACGGGACAAAACCAAGGTGCTGCCCCTTTGGTGATGATATTTGCATCCTCACTGTCCACTGGAGTAGTACCAGATGATTGGAGGGTGGCAAATGCCATTCCATTGTTCAAGAAAGGGAATAGGGATAATCCTGGGAATTACGGACCAGTCAGTCTTACTTCTGTGGTGGGAAAATTATGGAGAGGATTCTGAGAGATAGTATTTATGATTATTTGGAAAAGGGTAGTTTGATTAGAAATAGTCAGCATGGCTTTATGAGGGGCAGGTCATGTCTCATAAGCCTTATTGAATTCTTTGAGCATGTGACAAAACACACTGATGAAGGCAGAGCAGTGGATGTGGTATATATGGATTTTAGCAAGGCATTTGATAAGGTTCCTCATGGTAGGCTCATTCAGAAAGTAAGGAGGCATGGTATTGAGGGAAATTTCGTTGTCTGGATACTGAATTGTCTGTCTAATAGAAGACGTAGTAGATGGAAAGTATTCAGCCTGGAGCTCAGTGGCCAGTGGGGTTCCATAGGGATATGTTCTGGGATCTCTGCTCTTTGTGATATTTATAAATAACTTGGATGAGGAAGTGGAAGGGTGGGTAAGTAAGTTTGCCGATGACACAAAGGTTGGTGGAGTTGTGGTTAGCGTGGAGTGCTGTTGTAGGTTGCAACGGGACATTGACAAGATGCAGAGCTGGGCAAAGCAGTGGCAGATGGAATTCACCCCAGAAAAGTGTGAAGTGATTCATTTTGGAAGGTCGAATTTTCATTAAATACAGGGTTTATGACAGGATTCTTGGCAGTGTGGAGGAACTGAAGGATCTTCGGGTCCATGTCCATAAATCCCTCAAAGTTGCTACCCAAGTTGATAGGGTTATAAAGAAGGCATATGGAGTGTTGGCTTTCATTGGCAGCAATTGAGTTTAAGAGCCGCGAGGTTAAGCTGCAGCTCTATAAAACCCTGGTTAGGCCACACTTGGAATATTGTGTTCAGTTCCGGTCACCCCATTGTAGCAAGGAAGCTTTAGAGAGGGTGCAGAGGAGATTTACCAGAATGCTGCCCAGACTGGAGGGCAGGTCTTATGAGGAAAGGTTGAGGGAGCTAGGGCTTTTTTCATTGGAGCAAAGAAGGATGAGAGATGACTTAATAGAGGAGTACAAGATGATGAGAGCATAGATAGAGTGGGTAGCCAAAAACTGTTTTCCCAGGGCAGAAATGACTATTACGAGGGGGCATAATTTCATGGCGATTGGAGCAAGGTATAGGGGAGATGTCAGAGGTAGGTTCTTTAGACAGAGAGTGGTGGGCGTGTGGAATGCGGTGCCAGCAGTGGTAGTGGAGTCAGATACTTTAGAGAATTTTAGCGACTCTTGGATTGGCACATGGATGATACATAATGTAGGGTATGCAGGGTAGTTTGATCTTAGTAGGATAATATGTTGGCACCACATCGTGGGCCGAAGGGCCTGTACTGTGCTGTACTGTTCTATTTTCTACGTTCTATAGTGCAAGGGTCCTATGTGGCTATCCGTTTCAAAACAGATATACCATTTTGGATAGTTTATGGGGAATGGCCTCTCAGAGAACAAACTCATTGCAGAAACTCTAGGCTTGAAACGTCAGCCTTCCTGCTCCTATGATGCTGCTTGGCCTGCTGTGTTCATCCAGCTCTACACCTTGTTGTCTCAAACTCATTGCAGGATGTTTGGACCCACTGCATAGGAGAGGATGAAAAAGAGCTGGAATTTTATACTAATATGGAATTCAATACCAAGGGGAGCACATGGACGGTTCTCCGCATGCAAACGATACTCCAGCATGGTATCGTACCTCAAAGGAACATGGATGTCTCAGAGTGACTACAGAACACTCAGAAGTGGAGGCGTGAACAGCCGGTAGTCATGGAACACATTGACATCAATACCCTAAATGAGAGAAAGAGATGAGATCTTGAAAGCAGAATATTGGAGTTGTGAATTGCATGAAAATATAGGATCAGAAAGGTCGTGATCTCGTGATTCCTACTAAGCCACGTGTTTTTCACAATATAAGTATCAAGATATCTGATGAAAACGTGGCTGAAGAGATGGTACAAAGGTAAGGGTTTCAGATTTGTAGAGTAATAGGAGTCAAGCTGGGAAGGTGATTGTAGTGCAGGCTGGAGGTGTTGAACATGGTCAGGATAAGAACTGATGTCCTAAGTAATGTTTTAGTGAGTGTGTTTGGGGCGGGTTTCAAATGAACAGCAGGTGGATGGTAACATCGACAGGGATATGGATGATGGAAAAATAAAAATTAACAAAAGAGATGAAAGGAGTAAGAAAGGTGCTAGGTGGTAATAGTTCAGAACCAATGCGGATTGGCCTAAAAATGCCAAAAAGACAGAGCTTAAAAGTTTTTGAGAAGATTTGTAGATTTGGTTATTGATGCCGTTGTTGACTTGCTGGCTGAGCTGGTAAATTTGTTCGCAAATGTTTCATCATCATACTAGATAATATCATCAGTGCACATCTGGTGGAAGTGTGGGTATTTTGTCCCACTTGATATTTATGTGTCCCAGTTTGCTGGAATGGGTGGCATCACTTCTCGATTTGTTTCTTAATGATTGGCATATGGCGTCCAGCCCTACATGTCTGTTAATAGAGTTCCGTTTTGAGTGTTAGGCCTCCAGGAATTCTTGTGCGTGTCTTTGCTGGGCTTGTCCTAGGATGGGTACTTTGTCCCAGTCTAATTGATGTCCCTCTTTGTCCATATGTATTGAAATAAGTGCTGGTTGTCATGTCTCTTGGTAGCTAGTGCGTTCATGAATCCTGATGGATAGTTTCCTTATGGTTTGCCCTATGTAATGCTTTTGGCAGTCTTTGCATGGTATCTTGTAAATCACATTGGTTCTCGTAGTTGTGGTTGTCGAATCCTTTATTCTCGTCAGTAGCTATATTAGTGTAGCTGTCAGTTTGTGAGCTACCATGATTCCTAGGGGCGGAGTAATCTGATGGTCATCTCAGATATGTCCTTAATGTATGGTAGCGCGATTAGCATCTCTGGGCATGTTGTGTCTTCCTGTTGTGGTCTGTTGTGTAGGTATCAATGGACTAAGCTTTTCGGGTAACCATTGTTCCTGAAGACGTTATATAGGTGTTCTTCCTCAGCTTTGCATGACTCTGGGATGCTACTCCATTTTGGGTATTGGGAGGATTGCAAATGTAATTGAGTACCTGATCCATACGGGTGGCCTTCCTGTGTACGTTGGGCTGGAGCTCACCGTCGGCCATATATTCAACCATTACGTCCAGAAAGGGAAGTTTGTTGTTGCTCTTCCTCTTCCCGTGTGAATTTTATGCCGCTGAGGATGTTGTTTATAAGTGAACGGATTTCCTCCAGTTTAGAGCATTTGATAACAACAAAGGCATCATTCACATAATGGATTCATTGTTTTGGTTGGATGGTGGGAAGGGTTGTCCGTACCTGTCTTTTGCATTATGACTTCCGATATGAATCCTGATATTGGTGATCCCATAGGTGTTCCGTAGGTTTGTCTGTATACCTTGTCTTTGAAGGCGGAGTGGGTTGTGAGGCACAGATCCAGTGGTTTGAGGATGCCGTCTTTGCTAATGGTGTTGGTGTTGTCGGGTGTCTGTATCCCTGGTCTGTCTAGTCGTGAGCAAAGAACAAAGAAAATTACAGCACAGGAACAGATCCCTAGGTCCTCTAAACATATACCGACTTGCTGCCCATCACAATTAAAACCCCCTCCACTTCTAGGGACTGTATCCCTTTATTCCCATCCTATTCATGTATTTATCAAGACGCCTTTAAAAGTCACTATTGTACCTGCTTCCACTACCTCCCCCTCCCCGGCCCCAGCAGTGAGTTCACAGTACCTACCACCCTCTGCGTAAAAATTTGCCTCGTACATCACCTTTTAACCTTGACCCTCGCACCTTAAACTCATGACTCCTGCTAACTAACTCTTCCACTCTGGGAAAAAGCTTCTGACTGTCCAGCCTGTCCATGCCATTCACAATCTTGTAGACCTCATTCAGGTCGCCCCTCAACCTCCGTTGTTCCAGTGAGAACAAATCAAGTTTCTCCAACCTCGCCTCATAACTAAGGCCCTCCATACCAGGCAATGTCCTGGTAAATCTCCTCTGTACTCTCTCCAAAGCCACCACATCTTTCTGGTAGTGTGGTGACCAGAATTGAACACAATATTCCAAATGCAGCCGAACTAAGGTTTAATAAACCTGCAACATTACCTACTAATTTTTAAACTCAGTGCCCTGACCGATGAAGGCAAGCATGCCATATGCCTTGTTGATGATCTTGTCTACCTGCATTGCCACCTTCAATGACCTGTGTACCTGCACACCCAGTTCCTTAAGGGTTACTCTTAAAGGTTTTGCCATATCCTGTACATTTTCCATCTGGATTAGACTTTCTGAAATGCATTACCTCACATTTTACCGGATTAAACTCTACCTGCCATCTCTCCATCAAGGTCACCAACCGATCTCTATCCAGCTGTATCCTGTGACAGTCCTCATTGCTACCTGCAATTCCACCAACCTTTGTATTATCCACAAACTTACCAATCAAACCAGTTACATTTTCCTCCAAAACGTATATATAAACAAATAGCAAAGGTCCCAAAACTGATCCCTGAAGACCGCTACTAGTCACAGCCCTCCATTTAGAAATGTATCCTTCCACTGCTACCCTCTGTCTTCCATGACCGAGCCAGTATTTAATCATCTTGCAAGTTCACCTCTGACCCCATGTGACTTTACCTTCTGTATCAGCATGCCATATGGGATATTGTCGAATGCCTCACTGAAGTCCATGTAGACAGCGTCCACTGCCCTACCCTCATCGATCATATTAGTCACTTCCTCAAAAAACTCAATCAAGTTTGTGAGACATGACCGCCCCTTCACAAATCCATGTTGCCTCTCGCTTATACGCCCACTTATGTTCAAGTTGGAGTAAACCCTGTCTCGAAGAATCCTCTCCAATAATTTTTAAACTCAGTGCCCCGACTGATGAAGGCAAGCATGCCATATGCCTTGTTGATGAACTTGTCTACCTGCATTGTCACTTTCAATGACCTGTGTACCTATACACCCAGTTCCGTAAGGGTTACTCTTAAGAGTTTTGCCATTTGCAAGACTAACCGTCCTGTAATTAGCTGAATTATCCCTGCTACCCTTCCTAAACAAAGGAAAGACATTGGCAATTCTCCGATCCTCTAGGACCTCCCCTGTAGCCAGTGAGGACACAATGCTTTCTCTATTGTTTCATTAGCTAGGGTGATGTTTATGAATGTTTATGAGATTTGCACCACAGAAAGCCGAGACATATAAAAAGCAACAAAAACAAGGCTGCTGGAAAAGCAAGCAGTACTGGAGGTGCACTGATGATTTTACCTAGCATGGTTACAAAACGTTTGTGAACAAACTTACCAGCTTGATGAGCAAGTCAACAACCACACAGATATTAACGCACTATATTTTAATGCATGGACGATTGACAGTAAAATGGATGAACTGAAAAAAAGAACAAAGACAAAGAACAGTACAGACCAGGAAAAGACCCTTTGGCCTATCCAAACTACACTAACACATGACTCCTTCCTAAACTACAAAACATTTCCCTCTGCACTGTTCTTATCCCTCTATTCCCTGTTTATTTTTACATCTGGCAAGATGTATCTTAAACCTTACTGTATCTGCCTCCATCACCTCATTTGACAGCGCATTCCAGGCAATTAACAGCCTCGGTTTAAAACAATCTGTCTCTCAAATCTTCTTTAAACTTGTTCCCTTGTACTTTAATGAAGGGGTTAAATGGTAGAGAATTCATGCATATTTAAGCAAAATAAATGACAATGATTCTCGTAAAGAGAAAAAAAAATTGTTCAGAGTTAATTTAAATCCCAACATAAGAAACAGCTCTGTCTAAAAATGAGAAAAAAACCAAACATCAAAAACAATATTCAAATATCTGAATGCCAAATAAAAAATCCAAATGAGAGACAAAGGCCATTATTTAAGTTTATTAACTTAAACTTAATTCCAGAAGTCGTTAAGATAGTCAATCAATATTTCTGAAAGTTGGATTGAGATTCACTGGAGCACTGCAGGAGGTCGTGAGCAGAATACCAGTGTCATGTTCGCAGACTGGGTGGAGCTGTCACATAAATTTGACACCCAATCTCCATTTGGTCTCCCCATTGAATAATTGAACACAATGTGGGAAGTTGGAGCCGATGCAGAAAAGTAGTGAGAATGCATGGCAAGGTTGAGTAAGGGGCGAAATACATTACTAATATGGACTGAAGTGGTTCAAAGGAGTAGCTCATGGCCATGTTGTCATGAACAATTAGCAATTGGCAATAAATGTTGGTTAAGCTAGGGAAATTTACATGCCTTTTATGCCTTTGAGGGGAAAAAATGAACAGCTCAGCCTATTTTGTATCATGGTTGAAAGCAATTAGACTCCTTGTACAGACACTGAATAAAACTTGTCATTAGCATTAAACTTCCTGCCTTTCATTTTTACAATTACGCCCCCTTGCTGTTGACCCTTTATCTAAGGGAAACTGTTGTTTTCTATTCACCCTGTCAATGACCCTCATTATGTTATACACCTGTATGAAATCCACCCCACACAACCATAATCCCTACACCCAAAACTGTTCCAGTCAAAAGAAAAGTACCTGAGCTTATCCAGCCTCTTTAGAACTGAAACACTCCAACCCAGACTACATTAGGGTGAATATGCAGTGAACAGAAATGTACACTGTACACCAGCTGTGGCCGAAACAAGTGTTCTGCACAGCTCCGTTATAGCCTCCTTCCTCTTATATCTGGCACACTTGCCTTCATCTGACAGAGCATTAAGTAGAATAGCTGGGACATCGTGTTACAGGTGCGCAAGTGATTGATAAGGTCACATTTGGATTACTGCGTGTAATTCTGATTGCCTTGCTAGAGGAAGTTATTAAATTGGAAAGGTTGTTAAAAAAAGATTGATAAGGATTTTATTGAAACTGGAAATCTTGAGTAATAAAGAAAGTCTGGATAGCTTGATACCTTTTTTGATCTTGAACTTAGGAGGCTGACAGGTCACCTTATAGTGGAAGAAAGATGGTGGCAGAGTATGATGCTCCATTTGGAACACCTCTGCTCACCATTTCCTTAAACCTTTCCCCTCTATCGTCTCACCCACCTCGGAGTATAGAGTTGCAGAGGGCTGGAGTGAGCGGGCTAAGATCCAAGGCAGGCCAGAACAAGCAGGCTGAGACACACGGCGGGCTAGAGTGAGCAGGCCAAGACCCGCTTGAGCACAGGCTGAGGCCAGCAAAGGACCAGAGCGAGTAGGTAAGACCCACTGGAGCAGGTGGGCTGAAACAGTGGAGAACTGGAGCGAGCAGCGTGGCCTTGAACTCAGGGGCTTGCAGTCAAGCCCTGTGAGCTCCAGAACACTGCGCGCAATGAGCCCTGGAGCAGCACATGGGTCGCAAGCCTGGAGTAGTGCAGAGAATAAGCCCCACAACAGCACATGGGGAGCAACCCCCGGAACAGTGCATTGCAGTGAGTCCTGTACAGAGTCCTGTACAGTCTTTACCTTAGAACACTGTAATGTGAACACCTCAATATATTTCCAATTTTAACTTATTTTCAAAAGGATCCCGTTCTGGCAAAACAACAAGCTGTCGGAAATGGGGGAAACAGAAGGACCATCACAAGCAGGGCTGAAACCTTTCCAGATGCGACGGGACCAGATCACTGCAGAGGATGGCCTATTAGGAGCAGGAGTGAATGTCCCAAGAAAAGGTCATGGTCAGATACTGGCTGAACTCCAACAGGATCATCCAGGGGTTTCCAAAATAAAGATGTTTGGAAGAAGTTATGTTTGGTGACCAGGATTGGATGTCGACATAGCTGCATTGCTAGGGCAGTGCTCAGAGTGCCAACAAGGACAAATATTTGCCCGAGCAACACCCCCACATTCATGCGAATGGCTGGGTAAAGCTTGGAGTCGGTTACATGTCCACCATGCAAGTTGTTTCATGGGCTCAATGTTCCTGGTGAGTGTCGATGCCCATTCAAAATGTTGGGTGTACATAGAGCTCATTTGGCAAAGTCAGGGATGATGATTGAAAAACTGTGAGCATCATTTACAATACACAGGCTCCCAGAAGTTTTGGTCATGGACAACGGGGTGTCATTTCCCAGCAGGGCGATTGAGTACGTCCTAAAGTCGAATGGCATTCAGGATGTTCGAAGAGATCTGTACCATCCATCGTCCAATAGTCTGGCAGAAAGAGAAGGCTTTGAAGGCGGGCTTAAAGAAACAACCTACAGTTTCACTCCATACCAAACTGTCCGGGTTCCTGTCTGATTCTAGGGCCACCACTCTGCAACTACCGCGATAACTCCAGCAGATTTGTTGATCAGGAGAAGACTTTGCACCAGATTAAACATAATATTCCTGTACCTGGCGGGGAGCATTAAACGATATCAGCAGAGCCAAAGCCAACCGCATGCTTCCTCTAAGATAGAGAAAGACAGTTTACTTTGGAGAAGTAAGTTTGGTGCCCGAATCATGGAAATGTCCCAGCATGGGCAGGAGGTTAGTTCAATGCAAGGTCAGGACCCATGACATACGAAGTTCGGGTCGGTGAAGTGGTCCTGAACAAACATATCAATCACCTCAAAGCTGCTATCATGGAAATGGAGCAGAAGCAAATTATACCCGTCCCTTCAGAACAACCAGAAAGATTGTTAGGAACTGTGGGCTCTTCCCCTCTAACTTGCGCTGAGGGTACTTCACAATTCAAGGTGGATGCATCCTCAATACCGTTACATCAGAAGGTGAAGAGGAAACTCTCCTGAAACGCTCTCAGCATAAGAATGGGCTACTGAGCCGTACAGACTGCCCCAGGCCGAATCAGAGAAAATGTACCTGCGGTGAAAACTTCCCAGAAGAAGCTATAAGAGAAACAACGACGTTCCGGGACTTGTGGGTAGGTCGGGTGGTGATGTAGGCCTGTTATTTTTACCAAGAGATCCTTGATGGGAGTTGTTACCCAGGCCAACCAGGGATCCCTGGCTGACAAATATAAATAGGAGATCCAGACTTCTCTTCAGTCTAGAGTTTGGCTTTGAGCTGGCTCATCGGAGCCAGTGCAATGTAAATAAGGGGTTTCTTGGTGACGGGATACTGGTCTCTGTGTAGTTATTTCACGTGTATTTATGAAAATACAGTAACATTTGTCTAAATCGCCAGAAGCCGGCACCATTTTAATTACATTAATTATAAAAATAAATGACAAATGTCGCTTTTTTTTCCCATCCATGGCTGAATGATTTCCTAAGTAGATATAGCAAGCCGCCACACTTGATCTGCCAAAGCTTTCCGAAGTCTGCAACATCAAGGTAAAAGGACTCTGAAGCAGCCCGTGACCCCCGGTGACTGGACCCAAAACGATGCCTCTGCCAAAGCTACAGAAACTCCAGCTGCTGCCATAGTCAGGAAACTGTCACAATTCTAGAGGACCAGGGCTCATCTCAGCTTCTGAGAACTGATTGATTGTCCAAATTAATTCCCGAGAACAGAGAGATCATTTGCTCCACCACTGCTGCAAACGCTGCCAAAACATCAGAGGAAAATAATAGAACCCAATTCACCAACACTGGAACAGTTGCTTGGTATAGCTGAAGGACCTCCTTCTCCAGTGTTTTGATTAATTTCCCACTCACATTCACAATTCGATGTTGCAGGAGTGCAGACTTTAAATCTGATCAATTGATTGTGCAATCGCTTAGCTCTGACTATCAATGGCTGCTAATGTTGTTTGGCATGCATGTTTGGTAACTTCACCAGTTTGACATATCAGTTTTTAAAAATGGCTTTTGAGCTCCTAACATGCCCTTCTGCACCTCCATTGAACTAGGTCTGATTCCACTAGCTTGATGGTAGTGGAATATGCTAGACTATGAAGTTGCAGTTTGTGTTGGGGAGTACAATTCTGCCGCTGTTGCTGGCTCACAGCGCTCCACGGATGCACAGTCTTGAGTCACTAGATTTTTTCGACCCTGTCCCATTTAACACGGGGGTACTGCTGCACAATATTAGTGGCTCAATGGTTCAAGATTCTGTAGACTTCACTTCTACAAGAACTGTGCACTTTGACCAGTACTGTCAATGAGAGATGCGTTTGCAGTTTGCAGACTGAAAAGAATGAGTACAAGTATGCTTTTCCCTGTTGTTGGTTCCATCACCATTGGCTGAAGACAAAATTTAACAGCCATTTCCTTTTCGCCTCGACCAGGCGACCTGTAGTCCTACTACTAAAACTGACATGGTGATGGACACTGAAATCCCTCACCCAGAGTAGAGTCTACAACCATGCCACTCTCAGTACTTCCTACGAGCGTTGTTAAACATGGAGGAGGATTGATTTGTAAGCTGAGGGAGGGCGATAGGTGGTAATGATCAGGAGATTTCATTTGCCATGTTTAACCTGAAGCTGTGACACATCCTGGTGTCCGCTGTCAATGTTGAGGGCAACATCCTCCCTACTGTATATTGCTACACTGCCACCTGTATTGGGTCTGCCCTGCCGAGGGACAGGATATATCCAGAAATTGTAATTGTAGTGTCTGGGACGTTGTCAGGTATGATTCCATGCGTATGAATATGTCAGGCATGAGTAATCTGCTTGAGTATCCTGTGAAAAAGTTCAACCAATTTTCGCATTATCCATCAGATGTTTGTAAGGAATACTTTGAAGATCAACAGGGCCTTATCTGCCATTGTCATTTCCAGGACCTAGGTCGATGCCAGGAGGCATCTGGTTTTATTGTTGAAATTCATAACGATTGATGCAAATGAGTGGGTTGTTTGGCCATTTCAGAGGGCAGTTGAGAGTCAAACAAATTGCTGCGTGTCTGGAATCACATGCAGGGCAAACCAGGTGACTTTGGAAAATGTCCTACCCTGCAGGATATTCGCGAGCTAGCTCGATGTTACCTGACAATAGTCAAAAAATTCATCGTCATGAATTCAAATTCTGCCATCTGCTGTGATATAATTTGAATACAGTCCATAGAAAATAAGCTGAGTTTCTGGATTCATAGTCTAGAGATAATACCACTGTGCCATGAACTCCCTCCAATTCCTCAGATTATCCTCACATATTGCACCTCAACATGAGGTGATCCGTATTCATCACACATTAACTCGGTCCACTAACATTCCTTCCTTTCATTTTTCCTTCCCTCAACAAACTGACATTAATTTATCATCTCATTTACACTCAGACATTGGAAATGAGTTCATAGTTACTCAGATCAGTAAAGTTGGCTTGTAAGGTGAGGAATGATTCCAATGTCCATTTTCCCATTCCAAAATAGAATGGGGGAAGCGGCTAAGAATGAGGGTGATTGTGAAGAACCAATTAAAGAGACGCAATAGAAAGAGAAAGTGGAAAGGGTAATGTTATTTAAAGGGAGAGTCAGTAATGATGAATAACGGGTAGATGTTGATAAGTTGAGGTTGAAAACCGGCCTGGCCAATGGTTGAGGTGATTTGGAATTGGTGCGGAAGATTGTAGGGAGTGGAAAAATAATTCAAGTGAGGAATCAAGTGTAGATAGGCAGCAATGTTTCAAAGAAGGAAGTGAGTGGTTTAAGATTACTGATTCGTAATGGGGAGGTGTAAATTGATAGAGTGCTTTTGGATGAATGCAACAGATTGTGCAATGAATACATTGATGAGATGGTGTATAATCGTGAAGAAAACGGTCACTCAGGTTTATTTCGAACAGAGTGTTGATGATGATTTGAATTGGCAGTTGAAATGTGTTAAAGAATTGTCAGTGTGGTGACTGAATTACAGTGCTTGATTCATGTGGAAGGAAATTGGGAAAAGGCACAAAAGGTAGTTTTCAGACTCATGCTGAAACAAATATATGTACAGCAGAATTTACTTGGCTATTGCTCATTTTGATCATGAGATGTTATGTTATTATTTGTTTATGTATTAAAAATCAAATTATTGTACAGTTGTTTCCCTTCTTAGCATTATCTTTCCCTATACAACAAGCAGATCGCACTGGCATCATTCATGAAACTTTAGCATTAAAAAAAATCGCTGTCATTATATTCATCCAAAGACCAATTGGAATGTTATTGCTAGCTTTCTGGTTAGAAATATAAAATTATTTGATAGCAACAAATATATTGTTTCATGTTTTTACTTGCTTAAACCTCATATACTTTATCCATGTTCACTTCAGCACTTGGCTGAATTTTATTCTGTCGTGTATTCGAACAATCAATTCATTGTCTTAGAAATGGCATGACTATGTCTCAAAGTTTCTGTTACCTATTTTCCTCCATGCAGTATTTATCGTTATTCCATCATTTTTCATTCGTGCATCTATTTGTCAAATAACAAAATCCAACAGAGGCTTCTTACTCTTATAGTACTTGTACTTGAAGCCTATTATATTATTACATAAAAGTACTTATTAAACACGCATAACAATCATTTTATGTTCCACTTGTATTCTTTACTGAGGTTAATTTTTCATATGCAGACTTATGTGCGTATTTGTACACTTGTCACAGGCAATTAAATGATTTAGACAATGCTTAATCCAAAGCATAAATGGTTGACTACTTAATTGTGACTTGTATTATTTTCTGTAACTAAGCAAGCAAAGTCAAATAAATTATGCAGAGTTCAGCCATAGATTTTTATGTCAATTTCCATTCCTTGTTACGTTGACAGCAATGGTTATCAACGAGACAGAGAGAAACATATCGGACAATTGATGCAGACCTGTATTTAGACAGCGACAGTGACTCAAATGGCATAAAGACATGAAGAGTAGAAATAAAACGTCGCCACTTTCTTAATGCTGATTATATGGTAGCAAACGTTTGCAAAGCAAGTTTGTGCAAACAATGACGTCCAATAACCAAAGACTCTTCCTCCAATTATGTGTTATAGGGATATTGTGTACGGGAAAATTGTAGAAACTCTCCTGATAATTTCGAGAATGTAGTTCTAATATGATATTTTATGATAACTGAAAAGCCAAGTAGGCTGTATCGATTTAATGTCCCAGGTGAAATGATACCTTTACAAGTGCAGCACACCCGTACCCTAAACATTGCAATTGTCTTTTACATTGTGCTCAAAATTTTGGAGGAACGCATTAAATTAAGATATTTACCTCTCAAGCTAATCTTCTATCCACTGAGTGACATTCGACACCAGATTAGGGGAACAAAGAGCAGATGCAAAATGGAACGAGGGAGGCTATGTTCTGCGTGAAAAGTTACTAAAAGACGGACACAGTTTTGTTACAAAACGTGATGATTTCCTTCATTCATGCACGAGGTTCGAAATGGCTATATTCTGGACCAATACAAAATGTTTAGCACCAGGCCACTTCTTGCTGCCCATACAAAATTCAGTGTAGAACAGTTATTTTTGTTCTCATTTTGTACCGCAAACCACCTTTCTAACATATTGAAACAGAATAGTTATCAACTGACCTTTGCAGAAAGATTTATACATGGATGTTTATCGTGTAAACAGGAAACCCACAACGATCCTGTGCATTGCTGTACTGTTTCCATTCAGCTATTTGTAAACGCAGTACATAATTTTGACGGTTGTGCTTTTCAGCACGTGGCGCCTCAAGGTTGGGCATTAGGAGAAAAAAGAACAGAAGCAGGCAGTGTGAAGATCAGAGCGAGAAGATCGTCTGAAAACAATGAATATCTTCTGTATCGGTACACTTTTCAGTCTTATGCCAGGTTAGACTTTTATGCTTTTATTCCAGACTATTTCCAGGGTAAAGTAAATGGGTAGTTTCATCTAGTGGAACATAAAGTGGCTTTAACTTTAACAGCAGTATCATATTGAACAACTGTATTATCTAAAATGGTGTAAAATTAACCAACCATCCACGTATCATAGATACTATTGGGATGAAGAAAAACAAATAGACTGATGAATCTACATAGCATTCTGGACTAATACGCATCTCTTTACCAAAATGATGAATATAGGTTATACGTTTATTATGCAATTATGGTTTGCAGAATCGTCCGTTGAGCGAAATTGTCTGCCAGTTTTCTTAGATTCAAACAATTAATATTTGAGTTTAGTTACTCCCCTCCTTTCTCCCTTCATTCCACCCAGATTTCCCTTGATTAGTTCCATTTTTGCAAAGCCTGTATTTCTTGTGACATGTTCTGTTTTAATAGTTACTGCTGTTCAGAAAGCTCTCCCACAGACTCCTCCATTACAAACAGTTTCCGTTGGAAGCACGGTAATGCTGAATTGCTACACTGGTTGGCAAGCAACTGAAGGTGTTCACTGGTATAAACAACAGCTACGAGAACATCTGCAACCTGTTTACGTTGTGCACAAGCACTTGGCTCCAGAAGAAAGATTTTCTGGAAAAATTAACGACGACTCGAATATTTATACTCTTGTCATTCGGAATGTCCAGAGAAATGATTCAGGTCACTATTACTGTGCAGCCAGGAAATTTTATGGAATGCCCTACAAAATAGGAAATGGATCAAAGTTGTTTATAACAGGTAAGACTTAAGACTGGTTCACTCATTTCATCATAAATTACCAGGAAGTTTGAACTATAATTTTGTGTTAACTCTGGCAGTCTCCACATCACTGCCAGTGCTGTGTGTTAGTGAATTAAGAATTAGGATACTAAGGATTATGATGCTAATAGCACAGATAGTGCAGGAATTTAGATTCCTGGAACACTGAGACTTATGCAGAGTTGATGGATTTTGTAAAGGGATGGTTGTGTTTGAATAGAGGTGGAGCGAATGTCCTTATGAAATGTTGTGCTACTGTCACTAGGAGGGATTTAACCTAAATTGGAAGCGGTGTTGGAAACAAAAGCGAATAATTGAAGAGAATTCTCGGGTCCAATTTACTTGGGGTTACAGTTGGCACTAGTAAATAGAATAACAAGATAATAGCTGAGGACGGAGATAGGGAGAAAGAAATGAAATCTAATATAGATCTAACATACTTGGCGTATAGGAAATACGATTCAGGAGCCACAGAAACGACTGCTATATCGAAATACAATGCTGTGACAATGATATAGCACTGGCTAAGAGAGGGAAAGACTGGGTTTTAAATATTCCTGGATATATATTTTGCCAAAACAAAGGATAGAAAATGTAAGACATGAGGAGGAGTAGAACTATGTGTTAAGGACGGTATTTCAGTGTTTTTCAGAGTGGTCAACAAGTGAACTTGAGCTAAGGAATATTATTGGAACAAGTACATTGATTGGTGAAGCACAGAGATAATCACCTCGAGGAGAAGATTTAGAAGAGCAAATCTGCAGGAAATTTCCAGGAAAATACCAACATTTTAGAAGGCATTTGTTAGCCAAATATAAACTGGGTTACTGGTCATGTACGGGACAACGAGAAACAGGGGTTCCTATAATGTATTCATGACAGTTTCCTAAAAAAAAGTGTTTGTTCAGTAAAAAAAGAAAATGAATGATCATTGAACGTGGTCCTTGGAAATGAGGTGGGAAAAGTGGATCAATTGCTGTTGAGCAAACATTTAGTACTCAATGGTATGTATATTATAAGATTTGGTATGGTGAAATGAAACAAGTTGGCACAATCCAAAGTGAAAACAAAATCAGTTAGTGGAGAAGTAGACATTTAAATGGGGCAAAAACAGTGTTGTGCAGAATTGATTGGAAAAAAAAGGTTGGTGGAAGCAAAAAAAAAGGAGAACAATAAGACTATAAGATACTGAAGCAAAATCATTAATCTTTCCTCACATATAAGGCAACATACTGCTCACAATATCCAAAATGAGGTCTGTCCAGAGCCTTGTAGAGCCTCAGCAGCACATTTTTGCTATTGTATTCTAGTTTTCTTGAAATGAATGACAACATTGCATTTGTCTTCTTAACTATCAAATTACCTGGATGTAAATCTTGAGAGAATTCCGAACAGGGAATCCTAAGTCTCTTTGCACATCAGATTTCTGAAGCCTATTCCATTTAGAAACATAGAAACATAGAATATAGGAGTAGGATGAGGCATTTGGCCCTTCAAGCCTGCCCCACCATTCTTCACGATCATGGCTGATTATCCAACTCAATAGCGTAATGCTGATTTCTCCCCATTACCTTTGATCCCATTCGTCTCAAGTGCTATATCTAGTCGTCTCTTGAATACATTCAATGATTTGGCGTCAACTAATTCCTGCGGTAATCAATCCCACAGGCTCACCACTCTTTGGTGAAGAAATGCCTCTTCATCTTCATCCTAAATCATGGTGGCGTAGTGGTTAGCGCTGCTGCCTCACAGCCCAGGGACCTGTGTTTGATTCCCCCCCCGGGCGACTGTCTGTGTGGAGTTTGCACGTTCTCCCCGTGTCTGCGTGGGTTTCCTCCAGGTGCTCTGGTTTCCTCCCACAGTCCAAGGATGTGCAGGTTAGGTGGATTGCCTATGCTAAATTGTCCCGTAGTGTCCAGGGATGTGTAGATTAGGTGGGTTATAGGGGGATGGGTCTGGGTGGGATGCTCTTGGGTTGGTGTGGACTCGTTGGGCCGAAGGGCCTGTTTCCAACACTGTAGGGATTCTATCTATGAAATAAATCGTCTACCCCGAATCCTCATACTGTGACCCCTATTTCTGGACACAACCAGCATTGGGAACATTCTCCCTGCATATACCCTGTCCAGTCCTGTTAGGATTTTAAGACCATAAGACATAAATTAGGCCGAAATTAGGCCATTCGACCCACTGAAATTGCTCTGCCAGTCAATCATGGCTGATAAGTTCCTCAACCCCATCCTCCTGCTCTCTTCCTGCAACCCTTGATTTTATAAGTCTGTATGAGATCTCCCCTCATTCGTGTGAATTGTAATGAAAACAACCCCAACCTAGTCAATCTCACCGCATATGTCAAACCCACCTTCCCCAGAATCAGTCTGGTAAACCTTTGTTGCACTGCCTCGACAGCAAGAGCATCCTTCCTCAGAAAAAGGACATTAAAATTGCACACAATATTTCAGTGTGATCTCACCAAGGCTCCGTACAACTGCCAAAACACACCCCTGATCCTGTACTCAAAACCTCGTGCAATGAAGGCTAACATACCATTTGCCTTCTTTGCCAGCTGCTGCACCTGTATGCTTACATGCAGCGACTGGTGCAAACCGTCCTGCTGCACACTCCCCTCTCCCAATTTACGGCCATTCAAGTAGTAACCTGCCTTCTTGTTTCTGCTTCTGATGTGAATAACCTCACATTTATCCAAATTATACTGCATCTGTCAACGAGTTTCCCACTCACCTAACCTGTCGGGATCATGCTGAAGGATCCCTGCATCCTCGTCCCAGTTCACCCTCCCACCCAACTTGGTGTCATCTGGAAACTTGGAGATGTTACATTTTGTTTCATCATCCAAATCTTCAATATATTTTGTGAATAGCTGGTATTCCAGCACCGATCACTGTGACCCCATTAGTTACTGCCTGGCAATTTGAAAAGGACCCATTAATTCCTATACTTTGCTTCCTCTCTGTCAACCAGTTTCCTAACCATCTCAATATCCCCCATTCCCATATATTTTATTTTTGCACATTAATCTCTTAGGTGGGACTTTGTCAAACACTTTCTGAAAGTCCAAATGTACTACATCAACTGCCTCCCCTTGTCAACTCTACTAGTTACATTTTTGTAGAATTCCAACAGATTTATCAAGAATGATTTCCCCTTCATAAATCCGTGCCGACTCTATCTGATCCTGCCATTGTTTTCTAAATGCTCTGCTATAAAATCCTTGAAAGTAGAAACAATAATTTTCCCCACTGTCGACGTTAGACTTACTGGTCTATAATTCCCTATTTTCTCCCTAGCTCCCTTTTTGAATATTGGAGTGACATTAGCCACCCTCCAATCTGCAGGGACTGTTCCAGAGTCTATGGAATCCTGGAAGATGACCACCAATGCAACAACAATTTCTAGAGCTACTTCCCTAAATACTCTGAATGTAGATTATCAGTCCCTGGGGATTTATTAGCCTTAAATCCCAACAATTTTCCCCGTACTATTTCTCTACTAATTTTGATCTCCCTCAGTTATTCCCTCTCACTAAATCTTGCATCCTCCAACAATTTTGGCATCTCATTTGTATACTCTTTTGTGAAGACATAATAGAACATAGAACATAGAACATCACAGCGCAGTACAGGCCCTTCGGCCCTCGATGTTGCGCCGACCTGTGAAACCAATCTGAAGCCCATCTAACCGAAACTATTCCATTATCATCCATTATCATAATCAACGTATGTATTCAGTTCCTCAGCCATTTCTTTGCCCCCTATTATATATTACCCCATTTCTGTCTGTAGGGACCTATATTTGCCTTTACTAATCTCTTTCTTTTCATGTACCTATAGAAACTCTAAGCGTCAGTCTTTATGTTCCCTGCAAGCTTACTTTCCTACTCTATTTTCCCCTCTTAATCAATCCTTGATTTTTTTTTTTGCCGAATTCTAAACTGCTTCCAATCCTAAGATTTATTATTTTTCTTGGCCAATCTGCGTGCTTCTTCCTTGGATCAGAAAGTATCTCTTATTTTCTTTGTAAGCCGTGGATTGGCCCACTTACCCATTTTACTTTCGTCACAGACAGGAATAAATAATTGTTGCTGCAGTTTGCCTTGAATGTTTGCCATTGTCTATCCACTGTCATCCTTTGAAGTAACTCTCCCCAATCTATCAATGCCAAAGCACACCTCATATCCTTGTAGTTTCCTTTATTTAGGTGCAGTACCCAAGTGTGCGAATCAGAAACCTCACTCTCCGTCTTGATAAATAATTCTATCATTTTTTTTTGGTCGCTCTTCTCGTTGGGGTGTCAAACAGCTAGATTGGCAATGACTCCCTTTCCATTGCACAACACCCAATCCAAAATGGCCTTCTGTCCAGTTGGTTCGTCCACATATTGGTCAAGAAAACCATCCTGTATACATTGCGGGAATTCTACCTCTGTGGTATTGTGGCTAATTTGATTTGTCCAATTTATGTGCAGATTAAAATCACCCATGATCACCCATATTTCCTTATCGCATATACCTCTACTTTCCTGTTTAATGCCATTCTCACCATCACCACTGCAGTTTGGGAGTCTATATATCACACCTACTACTGTTTTTTTCCACCTTGGTACTTCCCAACTCTACCCATCCAGACTCCACATTTTCAGAGCTGATATCCTTTCTCACTATTGTGTTAAATTCGTATTTAACAAGCAATGCCACTCCAAAACCATTCCCCTTTTGCCTGTACTTCCTAAATACTGAATACTCTGGGATTTTCAGGTCCCATCCTTGGTCACCCTGCAGTCATGTCTCTGTAATCCCAATTATATCGCACCTGTTTACATCTATCTGCGTGATTAATTCGCCCACTTTATTGCATGGTCCATGCATTAAGGCACAAAACATTAAACTTGTCCTTTAACAGTCACCTCCTTAGAAAATAGTCTATGCCTGTGATATTCCTCCCATAGTGGATAACCTCACACTTTCCCACATTCTATTTAATCTGCCACTTCTTGGCACAATTGCCTAGAATGTTCAAAATCCTTTTCAAACTCCCTGCTTCCTCAACACTACCTGTGCGTCCATTTGTCTTTGTTCCATTAACCAGACAGTTATTGTATAACATGAATAGCTGTGGTTCCACACAGGTGCCTCTGTTACCGGCTGCCATCCTGAAAAATATCTCTTTATCCTTCCTCTCTGCCTTCTGCCACTCAACTACTCCTCTATCCATGCCAGTGCTTTGCCTCCTTCAAAGCGGAGATGGACCAGGTACAGTCAAGGCATTTTTTTTTAATGAGATGAGCGGACAAACAAATTATGAGTTCCCTGGATGGTAAAGGAGATAGAAATTTATTTTAGATAGAAAAATGTTGTTCTCTTTGCAGGTTATGAGGCGAAATTAAAAGTAAGAACCAAGTGCGATACTGCAGTTTTAGCAGGGAGTTGGAAAAGCAAACAAAATAAGCCAAAAGTAATGACAAGAAAATACTAGAGAGTAGCAGAAGAGGGAATCCCAAAGTCTCCTATAGGCACATACAACATATTAGAATGGTTAGTGGATGAGTAGCATCGATTCGAGTCCACAAAATTTGTTTACACATTGACATGGAGCATAGCTGAGATGTTAAATGAACACATTATAACTTTACAGAAGAGGAGGATGTTGCCCTGGGCCATAGTGATAGAGGAGGAAGTTTTGTCACTATAAGGGATCAGAAGGAATTGTAAGCTGTAAGGATGACAACAAAAGGACATTGACAAGGTGTTAGAGTGAGCAGATAGATGGCATAGAGAGTTCAATGCACAGAAGTGTGAGTTGAGTCACTTTGGTAGGAAAAACACTGAAATACAAGAAAAAATAAATAGTACAATACTAAAGCGCGTGCAGGGACAGGAGGTCCTAAACGTGTATATGCACACATTATTGAAGGTGACAGGACATGTGCAGACAGAACAGTTAATGAAGAATACAGTAATCTTTCGTTTTATTAATTGGAACAAAGGGTACAAGAGCAAGGAAATGTATCAGCATTTTGTAACATTGTAGGTGTCACATTATAGGAAAGTATAGAATGCACTGGAGATAGGGTAGAAAGGATTTACAAGAATGCTTCCAGGAATGAGAAACTTCGATTATGTTGATAAAAAGAAGGAATTCGGACTGTTCTCCTTGGAGAAAAGAAGGATGAGAGAAGACTTAATTGAGGTTTTCAAAATCATGAGCAGCTTGGTAGAGTAGATGGGAGAATCTTTCTCCCACTCATAAAAGGAACATAGACTACCTGGTACGATTTCAAAAGAAACAAGAGTGTTGTGAAAATTAAACTTTATTTCACACAGCGAGTATTTAGGTTATTGAACGCATTGGCTAAAAATGTGGGAGAGACAAGTTCAATTGAGGCATTTCCAGGAACATCAGATGATTTTTTTATTGGAAATGTTGTGCCAAGACACGCAGAAAAATAAAAATAGGAGTGTACAGCTAGATTATGATGCTCATTTGAAGAGATCATGCAGCACAATAGGCCCAACAGTCCCTTTCTGCGTTATAGCAATTTTGTGATTCTGTGATGCTTCTCCAACTCAACAGAACCCCCAGCCATCTTTCTCTTATCACTACCGCTGGATGAAATGTTTCATATGGAGGCTATCACATTGGTGTGTTTAGTAAACAACGTGCTCTCTGATTCATTTCCCATCGGCTGGAATATTTCCACTTGGGATGGCAAGCATTCAACACATTCTGGGACAATCGTCTCTGCCGGAGGATTTGGTATCATAAGTCACTTCAGAGTCCCAATGGAAACATGGAAACATGTCGCTTCCTGCACTTGCTCAGTTCAAATCAATTCAACAGAAATTCTTGCCAGCGAAGTTATCTCCTATCAAAGAGGTAAATGTTGACATAGGTGACGCTAATGTTTAATGCTTAACCAGTAAAATGTTGCTCCTTTTTCGTATCCACTTCTGATTATCTGGACTTTTACAGCTTTCATTCCTCAATGCTACACTATTTAGCTGTATGAATGATAATTTCAATCCATTTGAACAGGACATTTATGTATGTTAAGGTATAAGAAATAATTCTATGCTTTCACTAAATAAAATTGGAAAATACAGCTGTATTTCCAATTTGCTGCTTTCCCATTTAATGCATACGAATCTTCATCTGCGTTTCTAAAATAAAAGTCTCATTCTGGAAACAGACGATTTGGCACAATAGATAAGTCATTATTCCTATTCCACACAAATATTGGTAATGCCATCATCACATACCTACATCCACATATTTTGTGCTCCCAAATGCACCAAAGATACCTGATGCCTACTGATCTCCAATATATCAGATCATCTTTAATGTAAATATTTCCAAATGCTGAGCACCACCTGAGAACAGAAGTTATCGACTCATATCCCAGTTCTGATGCAGGAGTGATGACATTATATGGGAACATAAAACAGAACAGTATGACACAGGAACAGGCCCTTCAGCTTACCATGTCTATGCTGACCATGATTCTATTCTAAACTAATCTAGCACCACTGTTTCACAGCGCCAGGGACCCAGGTTCGATTCCTGCCTTTGGTGACTGTCTGTGTGGAGTTTAACATTCTTCCCATGATTGCATGGCTTTCCTTCAGGTGCTCCGGTTTCCTCACAGTCCAACGACGTGTAGGCTCAGTGGAGTTATCATGCTAATTTGTCCTGAAGTATCCAGGGGATTAGCCATAGTAAATACAGGGTTATTCAGATTGTCGGGGACTCGGTCTAAGTGGTATGCTCTTCATAGGGTTACTTTGGACTCAGTGGGCCAAATTTCCTCTTTCCACACTATGATTCTATGATTCGACCATCTGTCTACTTAATGTCTGTGTGTCTCTATTCTCTGCTTGTTTATGTGCCTTTGCAAATGTCTCTTAAACTTTGCTAACGCTTCTGCTTCAAACACCTCCTGTGGCAGTGTGTTCCAGGCACCTGTCACATTCTGTAAAACATTTCCTCACCCACAACTTTCAACTTTACCCAATCACGTTAAAACTGTTCCCTCAAGCATTTGAAACGTCCATGCTGGGAAAGAGACTCCTCCATCCAAACCATCCATTTTTTTTCTTATAAGTTTGTATAATTCTATCAGATTGCTCCTCAGCCTCCATGCTCCAACAAAAAAAAATCCAATTTTTGCCCACCTCCCCTTGTAGCTAATACGTTCCATTTCCAGGAAACATCCTGGTAAATTTCTTCTACATCCTCTCCAAAGCCTATCAGAACTGCATACTGTAAGCCCAACGTTGCTTGACAAAAGTTTTAAACAGTTGGAACACTGCTTGCCAATTTTTTTTTCCATTCAGTGCCCTGACTGATGAAAGAAAGCATTCTGTGTTCCTTCTTATCACCTTTATCCACTTGTGTTGCTGCAATGAGGGAGCAATGAGCATGACCTCTTTTCGGTTCAGTTTTCCTCAAGAGTAGAAGTATCTTCCCCTATACTTTTCTGTCAAACATGGCCATAGTTAACAGCCATCTGTCAGGACACCATTTTTACCCATTGCTAGAGGGAGCAAAAAAGCCTAGATTTTTCAATCATCTTCATTGTTTCAAACGTTGTAATCTGGCCTCACCGAAAGAAATTTTTTTTCACAATCTGCCTAGCTTAAATATCCACTTGGTACATCGAGAGCATTTCTAGTCAGCGAAATCAGAGTTTGATTGAATCAATATTCTCTTGGCTAACTCCATAAGTTCATTCCTTTGAATTAATGTGAATTTGAAGGTGGGACTTTAGTTCACTTGCATTTAATATTGTTAATAAGCGATGTGACCTTTTTTTTAAACAGTGGTGAAAATTCACTCTTCTTCTGCCCTCAAAGCTAAAAAAAATGAAAGATTCAGTGCAGCTTCCTTAATCTCCTTGACCAAATTATACTTCTGAAATATATCGCTCAGCAGAGAAGAAGAAGAAGATCATTTCCATAATTATAGATGTGTTAAGATGTAATGAGGTCTGGATAAAAGTCACTTTTCCAAATGGAGCTGCATGTGACAATAATTTATGCACGAAGTTTAGTTCAAAATATTATTATTGATTTGTGAAACTAGCATGGAAAATACTTAACAGAATATTTGTTGACAGTCATTGCTGCATGGCTAGTTAAATGTTTGAAGGAGATTTAATTTGTATGAAATTGCAGCAAGGCTTGGTACAGTGTCTTCGAAGATGTTGGCATATAAACAATTTATTGAATGTTAGAAACTAAATCTGAGAACACGGATGAGAATTTGGAAGACGGGGAAGAAGCAATCAGCTTTTTCAAATGGATGAATTTTAAATTGTATCATTGGTGGAAAGATTGAGAAATTGCCTTAAAGTGGGCAGATTAAATTGTAGCTAAGGTTTTAGGGTAGATTTGTAGCTCGGGTTGTGGATGTTGTGGTTGGTTGGCTCGCCGAGCTGGCTTGTTGTTCCACAGACGATTCATTACTCTGCTGGGTAACATCATCATTGTAGCCTCCGAGGGGAGCGCCGTTGTGTAGAATAGATACAGATAGGTGCAAATATATCTAGAGAGGTTCGAGTAATAATTTTGCATTCACGTATAAAGAAACTAGCAAAATTTGAGAATTTTATACTTTCAATCCAAGTCTAACAATCGAAGATTTCAAAGTAATGTTTTTTCTATACCATTCCTTTCCACATGTATCTCAGTTTCTGAAGAAGTGTCCAGACTCAAAACGTTAGCTTTCCTGCTCCTCTGATGCTGCCTGGCCTGCTGTGTTCATTGAGTTCTATGCCTTGTTATCCCAGACTCCAGCATCAGCAGTTCCTACTATCTCTCACATTTCTTTTCTGTCTTCTCATTTTATTCTGTCTTTCCATTATTTTCTGTTTATTATTGGTGTTTCGTATTTATTTGAGTTTCTGGGCTTTCGGCGATTCTGACAAGAATAATATTGTGTCCCTATATTCTGTTACTCTGAATTGGGATGGTGAGAATTCAAGTAACTGATGGCTTAATGCTGGACATTTAATGGTATCTCTGTCTTCTTCAGAGTCATGGTGGACCCATTGCCAGTTCATGTATTATTGGAGTTCATTGGTGATACTGCTCCCTCTCATGACGTTAGCTGTCACAATTTGGATTTACAGGAAATGTGATTCAGGTAGGATGTGTCAATTGTTGCTGGAACTACATCATGCCATATACCCCAGGTACAGAGTCAGTAAGTTATTCGATGTTTAAGTTAATTAGCTGAAACACGTGTGCCATTTTGTGGTGCAGAGGTAATGCACCCTTGGACTGGGAGGCACAGGCATAAGATGGACATATTCCAGATGTACAAAGAACAAAGAACAAAGCATCAAAAGAACAGACCCTTCTGCTATCCAATCCTGAGCCGCCACGTTTTGCCCTTCCACACTAAAACTGTCTTCACTTAAAGGATCCCTATCCTTCTATTCACTTCCTCCTCATGTATTCATCCAAGTGTTTCTTGAATGCTGTTGCTGTGTGTGCTTTCACCACCTAGGCGTGCAACACATTCCAGATATTCACCACCCTTTGTCTGAAACAATTGCCTCGCACCTCACTTTTAAACATTCCCCACTCACGCCTTGAACCTGTGTACCCTCGTAATTGACCCCTTCACCATGGGAAAAAGCCTCACGCTTTCCACTCTAACCATTCGCAATCATATTGACTTCTATTAGCTCGTCCCTGAACCTCCTGCGTTCTATTGCAAATAAACCCTTTCCAAAGCGTCCACATCTTTCTGGTTGTATGGTGGCCAAAACTGCACGCAACATTCCAAGTGTGGCCTCTAAAGTTCTCTAAAGATGCAGCATAATTTGTTCGTTCTTCTATTCAATGCCCCTTCCAATGAAAGCAAGCATGCCATAAGGCTGCTTTTACTACCTTATCTACCTGCGCTGCCAACATCAGTGGTCTGTGGACTGCATGCCCAGACTCCTCCGTACATTAATACTCCTAAGGGTTCTGTCATTCAGTTTTCAATTTCCACCTCTACTTGACCTTCCAAAACGTATCATTTCACATTTGCTTGGATTAAACTCCATCTGTCATCTTTTTCTGCCTATGCCTCCAATTGACCTCTAACCTGTTGTATCCTCTGACAATACCACTTGCTGCTATGCAGAGGGACGTGGGTGTCCTTGTGGATGAATCACAGAAGGTAGGTCTGAAGATACAACAAGTAATTAGGAAGGCAAATGGAATTTTGTCCTTCATTGCGAAAGGGATTGAAATAAAAAGCATGGAGGTTATGTTGCAGCTGTACAAGGTGCTGGTGAGGCCACACCTGGAATACTGTGTGCAGTTTTGGTCTCCTTACTTGAGAAAGGATGTACTGCCACTGGAGGGGGTGCAAAGGAGGTTCACTAGGTTGATTCCGGAGTTGAGGGGGTTGGCTTATGAGGAGAGACTGAGTAGATTGGGATTATATTCATTGGAATTCAGAAGATTGAGGGGGGATCTTATAGAAACATATAAAATTATGAAGGGAATAGATAAGAAAGAAGTAGAGAGGATGTTTCCACTGGCAGGTGAAGCTAGGACAAGAGGGCATAGCCTCAAGATTAGAGGGAGCAGATTTAGGACTGAACTGAGAAGGAATTTCTTCACCCAGAGGGTTGTTAATCTATGGAATTCCTTGCCCAGTGAAGTAGTTAACGCTACTTCAGTAAATGTTTTTTTAAAAAAAGGTAGATTTTTTTTGAACAATAAAGGAATTAAGGGATACTGTGAGAACGCGGGTAAATGGACCTGAGTCCACGAAAGGATCAGCCATGATCTTACTGAATGGCGGAGCAGGCTCGAAGGGCCAGACGGTCTACTCCTGCTCCTAGTTCTTATGTAAGTTCTTATGTTATCCATGACTCCGCCAATCTTTATGTCATCCACAAACTTACTAATTAGACCAGCTACATTTTCCTCCAAATCTTTCATATAGATTATGAACAGCAGAGGTCCCAGCACTGATCCCTATCGAACACCACTAGTCACAGCCGTCCATTCTGAAAAACATCCCTCTACCACTCCACTCGGTCTCCTATGACCAAGGCAGTTCTGCATGCCAGTTCACCCCGATACCATGTGACTTCACGGTTTGTACCAGTCTACCTGTAATTGCCAGGATAATCTCTGCTACCCTTCTTAAACAGTTGGACAACTTTGTTTATTCTCCAGTCCTCTGGGACCTCACCTGCGGCCAAGGAGGATACAAAGGATACAAGGTTGTCTGTCAATGCTCCAGACATTTGTTCTCTTGCCTCCCTTGATATTCCGTGATAGATCCCATCAGGAGTTGGGACTGATTTACCTTAATACTTTTTTAACACGCATGACACCTCTTCCTTTTTAATAGTGACTTGGCTTCGAGACTTGACACTCCCTTCCTTAACATCATCTTCCAACAATTTCGTGAATATCGATATAAATATTCCTTTGGGCCTCACCTACCTCTTCTGGCTCCATGCATAGATTCCCTCCTTTGTCCTTGAGTGGGCCAACTCTTTCCTTGGCTGCTCTCTTGCTTTTTATATATACATAAAAAGCTTTGGGATTCTCCTTAATCCTTTCTGCTAAAAACAAAAAAAAATTAGCTCTTCTAACTCCTTATTTAGGTTCTTTCCTACTTTCCTCGTATACTTCAAGGGCTTTGTCAGTTCCCATCCTCCTAGATCTTACGTTTTCTTCCATTTTCTTTCTGACCAAGGTCATAACATCCCTGGTCATCCAAGCTTCACATAACTTGCCAGACCTATCCTTCATTTTCACAGGAATGTGCAGCTCCTGAAGTCTTACCAACTGATATTTTAAATACTTCTACATGTACAAACAGCCGCTTTCAGTCAAAATTCTTCAATTCCTGCATAACACTGTTATAGTTTGCCTTCCTCCAATTTAACACTTTCACTCGAGGATGCTGTTATCTCTATCCATGAGTATCTAAAAACTAACGGTATTATCACTATTACTCCCAAAATGTTCCCCCACTGAAACTTCACTCACCTGGCCGGTCTTATTTCTGAAAACCAGGTGCTGTATAATCCCTTCCCTCATTGGACTGTTTACATATTGTGTCAAGAATCCCTCCTGAATGGTCCTTACAAATTCTGCCCCATCCAAGCCCCTAGCATTTAGTGAGTCTCTGTTGACATAGGTGAGGTTAAAATCATCCACCAAAACCCTGCTCTTTTCACATCTTTCGAACAAACCCCTTCAAAATATATTAAGAAAATACCCTAGACCCTACCTTTCTCTTCATCTAAAGGTAAATGCAAGGTGTTGCATTCCAGATGCAGTTCAATTGTTTGAAATACTCCATGTTAAGCAAAAAGGACATTATTCATACACTGTAGGTAAAATAGAGCAAATCAAAACAAAAGAAAACAAAACAACTGATTTAGTTGTAACTTTATCGAAATACATAACAAAATACTCGATATGGTAACTGTTACTAATTTACTGTTCTAATATCGTAACACCCCATAAACACACCCTTCACAAAGGTAAATTCAGAAAAAGAAAACAGACTGTCTCACATGCAACTCCAGGCTTAGAAAACACCAAGGGAAAACTCTGAGAGTGCAGCAGGGAGAGGTGTGCTGCTGCTTCCAATCCTGCTGAGACACCAGCAACAACTGCTGGAATCTAAAACTAATCTCTTCGTTTTGTGGGAGCTTGAACACGCACATTCAAACTTCGTCTACTGTTCCAACTTTAGAAAAAAAGCTAAGACTTAAAAACTATTTATAAGTTGTTAATAGACAGCTGGAATCTCTGCCTCAAAACCTCCATTCAAAAAATACAAGCCTCTTAAAGCCGTGGAATCACCAAAATGAGAAAGAATAGTTTTTACAATACTTTAAATGCTAATTTTCTTTCTTTGTTTCAGGCAAATGGAAGAAGGAATCATTCACGGATGCCGGACCACGTGATTCAAAGCAGGAGGTAAATGCAGGAAGATTTTCTTTTTTCTACAATTGCACTTTAATTACCCTAGCTTCATAAAGGAATGTTTGAGAAAGATGACTAGCATGAAACAATTATTCTAAAGGTTTCAGTGTGAACAATACCAAATGGCAATGTTTAACATTTTAGAAGAAACTAAAGCTGTTGAAAGTATACACACAGAAACTTAATGAGTTAATTAAATGAAGTTAATTACACAAACATACAGAAGGAATGTTCCATTCAATGACGACAGGTTTTAAATGGTTATATTCTAAGAACAGATGATGCAGGTTTGAAGATAATTCCTGGTCATAAAAAAGATGAAGGTGTAAACTAGTGAGAAATTAGAGATGGAATGAAAAAATAAGTTTATGGATGGCACGAATTTTGACAAATATTTTCATATTCAGGAAAAAAAGGTTTTAGATTATAGTGAGATAGACAAACGTTCATCAGATGGTCAGATGATTACCAGATGGAATTTAATCCTGAAAAAAAAAGGACGAGGTGATGCACTTTTAAAGAAGTAAAAAAAAGGAATCTTCACCGAAAATTAGGATAATAGGAAGCTCAGAAAATCAGAAGGACTTTGGCGTCCTTGTCTACAGATTCTCTGAGGCTCATGTACAAGTTAACATGGTAGTTCAGAAGGCATACGGGACGCTAATCATTTTCAGTCATTGCATAGATTATAACAGCAGTGAAGTTATGTGGGAACTGCACAAAACTTTGTTTAGGTCACATCTGGACTACCATGTGTCATTCTGCTCATCGAATTATAGGAACCATAGAACTAAAGAAATGATACAGCGCTGAAGGGGGCCATTCAGTTCATCTTGTCCATACCAAACCAAAGATACCCAGACACACTTTCTAATTGCAGTTGCGTGCACCCCGCACACAGCCCTGCAACTTATAGAACTTAAAGTGCAGATCCTTTCAAAAACACTTTAGGGTGTCTACTCAGACAGTGAATTGTGGTCAAGCACCACCCTCTTCAAAAACATTTTTCCTCATATCCAATCTAGTCCTTCTCCCATTTGTCTCGAATTTATGAAACCTGCTTTTTGAACTCCCTGCCAAGGGAAACATTCTCCTCCTATCTACTGCACCTGTACCTCTCACAATTTTGTATACATTAATCTTGTCATCCGTCAGCATTCTCTGTTCCAAGGAAGATAACCCGAACCTTTCCTCATGACGACAATCCTCAAGTCCTGGCAAAATTCTCGTAAATCTTCTCTGCACTATTTCCAAAGTACTTATGTCTTTCTTGTAATGTGGTGACAAATATCTTATACAGTTTCATCATTTTCTCCAAACGTTTCTATTCTACAGCTCAGCCAATGAAGACGACATTCCATAATTACAAAACACATTGATGAAGGTTGAGCAGTGGATGTGGTGTATGTGGAATTTAGCAAGGCATTTGATAAGGTTCCCCATGGTAGGCTCATTCAGAAAGTAAGAAGGCATGGGATTCAGGGAAATTTGGCTGTCTGGATACAGAATTGCCTGTCCAGTAGAAGGAAGAGGCTGTTAGTAGATGGAAAGAATTCAGCTTGGAGCTCAGTGACTAGTGGTTTTCCGCAGGGATCTATTCTGAGACCACTGCTCTTTGTGATCTTTATAAATGATTTGGATGAGGAAGTGGAAAAGTTGCTTAGTACGTTTGCCAATGACACAAAGGTTGGTGGGAGTTGTGAATAGTATGGAGGGCTGTTTTAGTTTGCAACGTGACATTGACAAGATGCAGAGCTGGACAAAGAAACGGCAGATGGAATTCAGCCTGGAAAAGTGTGAAATGATTTATTTTGGAAAGTCGAATTTGACGCTAAATACCCGGTTAATGGCAGGATTCTTGGCAGTGTGGAGGAACAGAGGGATCTCGGGTCCACGTCCATAGATCCTTCAAAGTTACTACGCAAGTAGATAGGGTTGTTAAGAAGGTGTATGATGTGTTGGCTTTCATTGGCAGGGGAATTGAGTCTAAGAGCTGCAAGGTTATGCTGCAGCTCTGGTTAGACCACACTTGGAATATTGTGTTCAGTTCTGGTCGCCTCATTATAGGAAGGATGTGGAAGCTTTAGAGAGGGTGCAGAGGAGATTTATCAGAATGCTGCCTGGACTGGAGGGCAGGTCTTAGGAGGAAAGGTTGATGGAGCTAGGTCTTTTCTTATTGGAGTGAAGAAGGATGAGAGGTGATTCGATAGAGGTGTACAAGATAATGAGAGGCATGGATAGAGTGGAGAGCCAAGGTTATTTTTTTCCCAGGGTTGAAATGACTATTACGAGAGGGCATAACTTTAAGGTGATAGGAGGAAGGTATAGGGGAGATGTCAGAGGTAGGTTCTTCACACAGAGAGTGGTGGGCGTGTGGAATGCGCTGCTGGCGGCGATGGTTGAGTCAGATACATTAGGGGCATTCACGTGACTCTTGGATAGGCACATGGATGATAGTAAAATGCAGGGTGTGCAGGGTAGTTTGATCTTAGTGTAGGATAATGGGTTGGCACAACATCGTGGGCTGAAGGGGCTGTACTATCCTGTACTGTTCTTTGTGCTATGTTCTATAATTATCTTTTCTAATTCATTCACTGAAAGTGGGCGTTGCTGGCAAGGCCAGCGTTAATTGCCAATTCTTAATTGTCCAGAGGGCAGTTCAGAGTCAATTATGGTACATGTAGACCAGACTAGGCAAGGATGACAGATTTCCTTCCCAAAGGGCCATTAGTAAACCAGATGGGGTTTAACTTCTGAAAACGACAATGCTGTCCTAATCATCAGTAACCTCTTAATTCCAGATTTTATATTAAACGCAAATTCACTGCCTGTCACGGCAGCATTTGAACTTGTGTCTCAAGAGTATTAATAGTCCATCGATAATACCACTAAGGCCATTTCTTCCCCATTATGCCTTCGTTATAAACTCATCTGCCTGTATTGCTACCTGTAGGGACCTGTGCAGATGCACATCAAGATTTGTCACCTCAGCAACCCATCTCAGAATGTTCCCATACTGATAGACATCCCTAAATGCATTACTCCATACTTATCAGAGTTCAACTCCATCTCCCATTTCCTTCCCACTAAAACCAACCCATCTATATCATTTGGAGCTTACAACTATCCTTTACACTATCCGCTTTATGGCTAATTTTTGTGTCGTCTGCAGGTTTCACAATTGCATAATTTCATATAAAACTCATAGCAGGGTTTGCAACACCAAACCCTGTGGAACACCACTTGAGACAGCTTTCCATTCACAAGGGCTACTATTAACCATTATCCTTTGTTTCATGTTTTTGAGGCAACTTTGGATCCAATTCACCACATTACTCTGTATCCCTTGGGCTTTTACTTGCTTGGCCAGCCTACCATTTGAGACCTTGTCGACTGCCTTACTGAAATCCATGTAAACAGCATCCGCTACACTACCCTCATTAATCTCCTTTTCACTTCCAAAAATAATTCAATTAAATTTGTAAGGCATGACCATCCTTTAATGCAACCATACTGAGTATTCCTAACTAGTAGATGGTGTTCTAAGTGACAGTTTACCAGATCTCCCAGAATTTTTGTAACAATTTTCCTGCCACCAACGTAGGGCAAACTGGCCTATAATTGTTTGGCATTTCATTCGTACACCTTTTCGACAACAGAATTAGATATCCATTCTCTCTGTCCTCGGGCACCTCACCTGTGTCTAGTGAAAATTGAAAAATAATCCACAAAGCATCTGCTATTTCCTCCCTGACCTCCTTTAACATCCTAGAGAGCAATAAATTCAGCCCTGGTGACTTATCAATGTTAAAGGATTCCAGTGACAGAGGAAGTGTTCGATTCTGGTATGATTACAACATTTAAATCACACCTGGATGTGTATATGAATAGGAGGGTTTTAGAAGGATATGGGCCAAATTCTGGCATTTCTATACACACACCACCTTCCCTTTCACATGCATGAAAAATGCCTCTTAGGTCCCTTTTATATCTTTTCACTCTCACCTTAAACACATGCCCTCTAGTTTTGGACTCCCCCACCTCGGTGATAAAGACCTTGCCTATTCACCCTCTCCATGCCCCTCATGATTTTATAAACCTCTATAAAGTCACCCATCATCCTCTGACCTTCTGGGGAAAATAGCTACAGCCTTTTGAGGTTCCCCGTATAGCGTGAACCCTTCAACCCTGGCAAGATCATCGCAAACCTTTTCTGAACCATGTCCAGTTTCACAACATCCTTCCTATAGGATAAACACCAAAATTTCATGCAGTACTTCTAAAGCGTCCGAGTCAATGTCCTATGCTGCTGCAACATGACCTTCCAACTCCTTCACTCAATGCTCTGACCAATAAAGGCCAAGCATGACAATTGCCTTCTTCACTATCCTATCTACCTGCAACACCACTTTCAAGGAACTATGAACTTGCACTCCACAGTATCTTTGTTCAACAACACTCCTCAGGACCTTGCCATTAAGACTATAAGTCCTGCTTTGACTTGCCTTTCTAAAATGCAGCACACCACATTTGTATCAAATAAAATCCATCTACCACTTCCCGGTCCATTGACACATCTGATGAAGATCCCGTTGTACTCTAAGGTAATCTTCTTTGCTGTCCACTACACCTTCAATATTAGTGTAATCTGCAAACTTACTAAACATACCTCCTAAGTTCATATCTAACTCGTTTATATACATAAAACAAAGTGGTACCAGCACCAATCCTTGTGACACACCACTGGTTACAGTCCTCCAGTCTGAAAAGCAATGCTCCACCACCACACTCTGTCTTCTAGTTTGGCCAGTTCTGCATCGAAATAATTAGTTTTCCCTGTATTCCATGTGATCTAACCTTGCTACCCAGTCTACCATTGAGGAACCTTGTCGAACACCTTGCTGAAGCCCATATAGATAACATCCACCACTCTGCCCTCATCAAATCTCTTTGTTACTTCTTCAAAAACCTCAATCAAGTTCGTGAGAAATGACTTCCAACGCACAAAGCCGCGTTGACTATTCTTAATTCGTCCTTGTCTTCCCAAAGACATGTAAATGCTGTCCTTCAGGATTCCCTCCAACAACTTGTCCACCATTATATCAGGCTGATGGGTCTGTAGTTCCTTGAATTTTCCATAACAGCTTTCTTAAACAGTGGTACAACATTAGTCAACCTCTAGTGTTCCAGCACCTCACCTGTTGCTATTGAAGATAAAAAAAAATCTCAGCAAGGGGCCCAGCAATCTCTTCCTTCAATTTCCAAAGAATCCTAGTGTACACCTTATCAGTTCCCGGGGATTTCTCCACCTTTATGCATTTTTAGGTTTTGAACACTCCTCCTCTGTAATAATGGGCATTTTTCAAGATATTATTATTTATTTCCCTATGTTCTATATCTTCCATATCCTCCTCCACAGTAAATACTGATGCAAAATACCGATTTAGTATTTCACTTGTCTTCTGCTCTTCTACATGTAAGCAGCCTTGCTGATTTTTAAGGGACCGTATTCTCTCCCTAATTACCCTTTTGTCCTCAATGTATTTGTAGAATCTCTTTGGATTCTTCTTAACCATAATTGTTTCAAGGGTCCCTATTTCATGTCCAATTTTTATCCTCCTGATTTCTGTCTTAAGTATTTACCTATTGCCTTTATACTCTTTCAGGGATTCATTCGATCTCTGCTGTCTATACCTGACATATACTTCTTTCTCGTGACCAAAACCTCATTTCCCCTAGTCATCCAGCATTCTCTACATCTGCCAACCTTGCCCTTCAGCCTAACAGGACCATACTGTCTCCGGAGTCTTGATATCTCAATTTTGAATGCTTCCCATTTTCCAAGGTTCCCTTTACCTGTGAACATCTGCTCCCTCCGCACCCCCCATTAACGTTTGAAAGTTCTTGCTTACTACCATCAAAATTGGCATTCCTTTAATTTTTTAGTTTAATTTTTAGATCCGGTATATGTCTTGCACCTCTATTTTAAAACGAATAGAATTATGCTCGCTGGTACCAATGTGCTGCCCCATTGACATATCACTCATCTACCCTGCCTTATTTCCCAAGAATAGGTCAGGTTTTGCACCTTCTCCAATAGATGCATCCACACACTAAATCAGAAAATGTTCTCGTGCACACTCAACAAATTCGTCTCCATTCAGGCCCTTAGCGTAGTAGCAGTCCCAGTCTACGTTTGGAAAATTAAAATCTCCTACCATAACCACCCTATTATTCTCACAGATAACTGAGACCTCTTTACAAATTTGTTTCTCAATTTCCTGGTGACTATTTGTGGATCTGTAGTACAATCTCGTTAAGTTGATCATCCCTTTATTTATTTTTTTATTTTTTTCTCAGTTTCACCCAAATAATGCCCTCGGACATATGCCTAGGAATATCCTCCCTCAGTATACCCGTTATGTTATCCTTAATCAAAGCACTACTCCTCTTCCTCTCTTGCTCAACTTTCTCTCCTTCCTGTAGCATCTATACCCTGGAAATATAACTAATCCTGTCCAACCCTGAGCAACGTTTCCGTAATTGCTATGACATCTCACTCCAATGTTTATAACCATGCCCTCAGTGCATCTGTCTTACCTGTTAGGCCTCTTGCATTGAAATAAACACAGTTTGATTTATCAGTCCTATCTTGTTCACTACTGAGTTCCTGCCTGCCATGACTAACAGATTTATTCCTTTTCTCAACTGTATTAGTCTCAGACTGATCTCTTTCCTCACTATCTCTCTGGGTCACACCACTATCCCTTCCTAGTTTAAATCCACCCGAACAGCTCTAGCAAACTTCCTTGCCAGTATATGAGCCACCTTCTAACTCATGAGCAATTCGTCCTTCTTATATAGGTCATTTCTATCCCAGAAGAGATTCAAATGATCCAAAATGTGAATCCTTCTCCACTGCACCAACTCCTCAGCCATACAATCATCTGTTCTATCCTTCTATTTCTACCCTCACTACCATGTGGCACTGAATTGATGCCCTCAACTGCATCTCCTGCATTTGACACTGTTGTTGCTCTCAACTGCATCTGCTGCGTTTCCTGAACTTCTGCCCTCAAAACCCTCCCTATACAACAATAAGGATAGAGTCCTCCGAGTCCTCACATACCACCCCGCCAATCTCCAAATCTAACGCATCATCCTTCACCAGTTTCACCACCTGTAATGAGATCCCACCACCAAAAAGATATTTCCTTCCACACCCCAACTGCTTTCCGTAGGGATTGATCACTCTGCGCCTCCCTCATAAACTCCACACTCTCCTCACCAACCTTTCCAGCACACCTGACACCTTGCCCTGCGACTGCTGGAAGTGCTACACTTGTCCCTACACCTCCTCTCTCAGTTCTGTCCAAGGCCCTAAACAATCATTCCAAATTAGGCAAAGATTCAGTTGTAAGTCTTCTAACCTGGTCTATTGCAACCGTTGCTCCTGATGTGGTCTCCTCTATATCGGAGAGACCAAGCACAGGCTCAGTGACCAATTCGTGGAGCATCTGTGCTCTGCATGCTCCAATCAAGATGACTTTTCTGTTGCCAGCCATTTCAATTATCCCTCCAACTCTCTTGGTGATATGTCCATCCTGGGTCTCCCCACTGTCAAAATAAGGTTACACATTAGGAGGAGGAACAACACCTTACATTCCTCCTCAGGAGCTTGCAGCCTAATGGCCTCAACACAGAGTCCATCAGCTTCAAAATATCCCCACCCCCAGCCTCATTCCATGTTCAGCCCATACTCGCATCCTCACCTCCTTGACCTGACACAACCTGTCCATCTTCCTTCTCACCTGTCCGCTGCACTCTACTACGCCCCCAACTATAACTATCTTGCCCACCTTCCCCCAGCCCTTCTTTTTTGCTGAGCTCCCTTCCGCCTCCCCAGTTCTGACGGAGGGTCCAGACCCGAAATGTCGATTTTCCTGCTCAACTGATGCTGTCTGACCTACTGTGCTCCTCGAGATCCATAGCTTTTCAATAGCATTCTGATGTCTCACTGTTGGATACAGAAACATCTGTCCATATCTCTGACTTGAGAGGCCCTTGTCGCAATTGATCACTTGGAACCCGACGTACTCCTCAGTAGATTAGAACCAGCCCTGATGCTAGAAACCTTGCTGCTAGGTTACATTTTCCCTGAGCGTCCATCACTGTCTATATTTTCCAAAACAACATACTTGTTTGTGATTGGAATAGTCACAGGAGACTCCTGCACTACCTGGCTTACTCTCCTACTTTTCCAGGAGGTCACCCACCTACCTGACTGAATCTTCAGTTTATCTCCCTTCCTGCAACGGCCATCCATCACACCCACTAGCTCCCGTGAATTCATCATTGCCTCTAACTGCTGCTCCAATCAACCCGCATGATCCAATAGGATTCGCTACCGAGCACACTTCCGGCAGACATAATCGTCAGTAACATAGAAACGTTCCCTAACGTCCCACATCCGACAGAAAGAGCATGTCACTCTAATAAAGGCCATATTTGCACCTCAACAATCTACAGAATCAGAAAATAGCACAGCCTTATTGCTCTAAAAACACTGTTCAATACTAACTTAGTACCTAGGTTTTATAATTTTAAAGTTTAATCAAGAGTCAGATCTCAACAGAAACATATGATCAAAAAAAAATACACTCTGGACTCTATTATAGATTTACAAAAAGATACCTAGCCACTGAGCTGCTCCCATGCAGTGATCTCACCTGACAGGTTTATCCAAGGTCAGCTGTGAATTTCGCTGTTTGTTTATTTTTCATAGACGAATTCCGATGCCCAGAGGTCCTTGAAATCATACAGTAGAAGCAGTAGGTGTAAAGGCTCACGGCTGGGTCAGACTGCAGTCTAGTTTTCTTTCTACATTGATTCTCTTGCCACCATGTGGTCACTGCCTTGGTCTTCCTTCCTCCATTTTTTTTAAAGTGCCATTGTTTTGATCTTTCTGTCCAAAATTCTAAAACAGTGCATTAACTTACGAAACAGTAATTACTGCTCCTAGAATTCAAGGAAATCAGCTCTAACACTGAAAATACCTCAAGAAAGGTGCAGCTCTTACAGGCAAAATATTTTCCCATCCTCCATCTTGTCATTTTTTAAACTTGATCCCAATTCTTTCTATATTACTCGAGGTTATCTGCAGTGTCAATTTCTTTTTCATTTTATGTGACTTTCATAAGTTTTTTTTTCTGCTTAATCTTCCCCAGTACTTTTATAGACAAATATTATGGTCTAGATTTGGCATGCTTATTTCTTGAGAGAACATGTCTGTTTTATGCCCAAAGGATCTCATTTACTAGAGCTTCCCACTAGTTCATCACTGATTTATCCTTTAGCAGTCCTGTATGATCCAATGCAGCCAAATCAATTCTCAGATTTGTAAAACTTGCCTCCCACCAGTTTAAAACTTTTAGTCCTGGTTTAACTCTGCCCTTTTCCATAATAGTACAAAATGGAACTGACTTATGGTCACTATGTTCGATATGGTCACCTACTGTCAGATGGTCAATCACTTACCCATTTTCATCTCCCAAGACTACACCTTGAGAATTGTATCTCTTTTCGTTGGGATTGTCATGTATTGCCTATTCTTTTTTAAAAGAAAGTTTCCTAGACACGGTTCATGATTTTTTCAACCTCAATGCCTCATATATTGTTTTAACTCTATTTGCTATTGGGGTAGTTAAAAAAAGTCTCCTACTGTTATTGTCCTGTTATTCGTACAGGCCAAAATTTGTCTAAATATATGTTGTTCTGTCTCCCTCTCACTATTTGGGGGTCTGTAGTGTACTCCTAGCTGTGTGACTGGCCCCATTTTTTTATTCCTAAACCTAACCCAAAAA
>NC_063377.1:5073616-5132403 GCF_021869965.1 Rhincodon typus
CCTTTCTGAAGAAGGGTCGAGGCCCGAAACGTCAGCCTTCCTGCTCCTCTGATGCTGCTTGGCCTGTTGTGTTCATCCAGCTCTACACCTTGTTATCTCAGATTCTCCAGCATCTGCAGTTCCTACTATCTCTGAAGCCTTGTTTCTTAATCCGTTGGGTATACCATTTGTTGAGTTTTTAACCAATAATGCTGCATCCCCTCTCCTTTTAGTAATCCACTATATTCTGCCTGAAAAATCCACATCCACTGCCAATTTTGCCAGTGCTTTATCCAATTTTCCATAATAGCAAAGTCATTGTGCTGCAGGAAGGAAATATAGAACATAGAACATAGAACAGTACAGCACAGTACAGGCCCTTCGGCCCACAATGTTGCGCCAAACTTTTACCCTAGTCCTAAGGTCTATCTAACCTTCACCCCTACATTATACTATCATCCATATTCCTATCTAATAGCCATTTAAATGCCCCTAATGAGGCCGACTCCACTACCCTCTCCGGCAATGCATTCCACAACCCTACCACTCTCTGAGTAAAGAACCTACCTCTGACGTCTCCACGATATCTACCTCCTTTCACTTTAAAACTATGTCCCCTCGTAAAAGTTACCTCCACCCTAGGAAAAAGTCTCTGGCTGTCTACTCTATCTATACTTCTGATCATTTTGTACACCTCTATCAAGTCACCTCTCATCCTTCGTCGTTCTGAAGAGAAAAGCTGTAGCTCTCTCAACATTTCCTCGTAAGACCTTCCCTCCATTCCAGGCAACATCCTGGTAAATCTCCTCTGCACCTTTTCTAATGCTTCCACATCTTTCCTGTAATGAGGTGACCAGAACTGGACACAATAAATATATCATGCTGAATTCACCTCCGCAGTCACAGAAGCATCTGCCTATACCCCTTACTATTGAAGCCAATCACTAAAACCCTGTTGCTCATTCCCCTCCCCTTTGTGCAGTGGAACTGCGCTTGTTGGTATAAACGTGGCTGTTGCTAATTTCCCCTGAGAGGCCAAACACCCAATAGTATCCAAGGCAGTATTTCTGTTTGAGAGTGCGATGGCCACAATGGATTCGTACATTTCCTCCTTGATTGTCTTAATTTATTTGATGGGCACCCATCCCTTTCTGCCTGTGTAATCTTCACCTGATGTAACCAGCTGGTTAAATGTGCTTTCCACTAATAATGTCGTTGCACTGAAGGGGGTGCAGAGGAGATTCACAAGCGAGTTACCTGGGATGGAGTAGTATCGCTATAAAGTGAGATTGCACAGTCTCTCATTTCCTTTAGAGTGGAAGAGGCTGAACAAAGACTGAATTGAAGTGCATAAGATAATGAGCAGCATGGTCATATTGGAAAGGAGGCAGCCATCCTACCTTAATTGAAGAATCAATACCATCGGGTCTAATTTTAAGGTGAATGACAGAGATTGTCGAGAGGATTTGAGGGAAAAGTAATCTGGAATACACTGACTATGAGGATAGTAGAGGCAGTAACTTATAATCAGTAAATAGCAGGAAGCTGTTTTCTCTGCGGCTGGCGTGGGTACCAGTGGGAAAAATGGTTAAGAGTGTAAGAGTGTGGAGATCTGTAAGCCACTCAATGTTGAGGTGGTCGTTGAAGTGGAAATCATTACAGTTATATGGAGATAAAGGTTAGTTATCATCTAACTGAATGAAATATCAAACAGAAGTGATAAATGAACACATACTGCAGCTCGATTTACGAGAGGCTAATGGTATTTGATTTCCTCCATAGACTCTGTATGCTCATTTAGCATTTACTGGAGATTCAACGTTCTGATGGGACTCACATTCATGAATTGAAGAACATATCCGATCATTTTTGTTTTCTCTCATTCTGAAGTCAGTAAGAAACTTTATTCAGGAATAACCAAATGAATATTTCCTCGATTCTGTGCTGTGCCAGTGAGTTTTGGATCCCAAAGTCATAAAGTGGAAGATTGATTCAGAAGAACAAGTGATACAATGATAACTGAATATCCACTTGATGAGGTTTGCATCATCTCTGCCAAATGTTAAACATATGTGTCATAATGAATAATTAGCCTGATCAGGGATCATCCAAAATAGAAATGATGTAGCCGCTACTGTTCTTTTTCTTCTTATTATTATTCTTCCAAATATGTGGGCATTGGAAATATGGCCAACAGTCTGCATGAATACAACATTTCCATTGAGGAAATTACTTAAAAATATTTAATATGCAATCATCTTGTGCTGAGCATAAAGACAAAGTGCCATTGGAGGGGAGTGCCAAAATATTGAGGTAATTTCAATGGAAGAATGACAGTATATTTCCACTTTAACATAACAGTAATTTCGGTTGGACTGTGCAGTATTTCCCTGTTTGGTGACTATTAGATTTTTTTGACAAAGGGTAACAATGGTTTGGAAAGTTTCTGCCAAATGGTCTTAGCGAGATTTTGCTTCATATGATATTTAAACGCTGCTTCTGTGCCTTGCTGGTGTATGGGGAGAGCATTTAAAACACTAGACACACAGCATTCAAATGATTTCTTTGTCTTTAATAGTGTAAAACTCATGAGGTCTTACAACACATATGGTGAGAGAAACAGGATTACCATTTCGAGTTGAATACTGTTTTCCTTCAGTACTAAAAGGTGTTGGTTAATTTTTTTTATTCCGGTGACAGAGGGAGAGAAGACATGAGTGGAGCAGATTTTGAGAATGACCAGAGCAAAAGATAAGAGGTGATACACGTCAAAAAGAACATAATATTGAGTTATGAAATGAACTAAATGTTCTGGTCTGAAGAAAGCAAAGTAAATACAACACGAACAAAACACAACAATAAATTTGGGGTGTTCGCATTTAAGAAAAAAAAAAAGTGGAGCACAGGCATTAGGTTCTAAAGTTGTTGAACACAAAATGGAGTCATAGAGGTTATAAAGTTCCAAAGCAGATAACGAGTTGTTATTTTTTTTTGTCCTACAGTTTGTTTTGAGCTTCATTTGAATATAGCAGTAGTACCAGAATGGAAACGTTAACATGGGTCAGGAGGTTTACAGTAACAGAAAGAAACTAAATGCAAGGTTCATTCCCATGGACACAATGGAGATGTTTCTGAAAGCAGTCATTTAGTCTGCTTATTGGTTCATCAACGAAAAAGAATAGGTCATTGTGAAGAGTGATTACCAATAAACTAGATTTTTAAAACAAAAAACAGTAAAACGCGACTTCACCTGTAAGATGTATTTGAGCCTTCAGTGAAGAGGTTAGAGGTGAATGAGTAATTGACACAAGTTCGACTATAGCATGAAAAAGTCAAATTGGTGTTGGTGAGTCAGGAAGGGTGAATGGTGTGAGGAAATATTTCCCCTTATGGAAGAATGTATCAGGGTGGTAGGGAGGGAATAGACACCGTGGAATAATGGTAATGGACAGAAGATGAAAATGAGTTTGATGGTGGGATCCTGCTAGATTTGATGGAAACGGTGACTAACGATCCTTTGAAATCAAATTGATGTGGTGTGGAAAGTGAAGACATAGGAAGGTTAATGCTTTGGGAGGGACAGTAAGGGTAAGACCAGAATGGCTGGATCGGGAAAAACACGATTCAGCCCTTGCCAAAAACGTTAGGATGCTGGTGTCCTGTGTTGAGACAAAAAAAAACATAGGTCATTGGAAAGAGGCATCGTCATAAAGGATGCAAGAGAGATGGAAGGCATGGGAAAATATCAAAGAATCTTTTCTGGAAGAAAGATGTGGTGAAGTATAGTCTAGTCAACTGTGGGTGTCGTTAGGTTTGTCTTGGATACACATCCTCAGTTATGAAATCAGTGCAGTCAAAGAAGAGGATTGAAAGATGGGATGGTCCAGGTAAAGTGGAACAATGGAATTTAGAATCCAAACTGAAGATGTTGTTTAATTGCGCATGAGGGCTGAAACCAATATTGTTGACATCATTGATGTAATAGAAAAAGGCGTTTTGGTGGTGCTCAAGTAACACTGGGTCTATGAAAATTGAATGTGGTTATAGTGAGTCAGCAAGTACTTCATGGCAATGAATGAGAATAGAAGAAGGGATAGAGTCAGAGGGCAAGTGATGAAGAATCCACAGTGACATCGCTACATGAGAGAATTTGAAGATTGCATTCCAAGACATCTGAAAGGAAAAAGGAGAAAAATATTCTCGTTAACATGGCGAATAATGAACAACTTGAAATGAAATACGGGAGCTGGATAGCTTTGACAGTGTCGGTAGGTACAAGTGAAGAGCAAGTAGATGGTGCTGATATAAACCAGGCCAAATACCCTCAAAATATTTTCAGAAGATAGCCGAGACCCAACATTTTTCTTATATTAGATTTAAGTATAAAGTGTTGTTTTCCAGATACAATTCAATTGGTCAAACTAATTGACTTAAACAAAGCATAATTTATATTTTACACTGCAGTTAAAATTCAGATGAAATAAAGACAAAAAAGAATTGGCTTCACTGCAACTCGACTGAAATGCCTATCAAAATAATATACATAAAACACACACTCACATGCACACATATCAACGCTTTTAACAATTACTAATTAACTGTTCCAAGATAGTAACATCCCATAAAAACATACTTGGCAAAGACAAATCCAGGAGAATAGACAGTCTCTCAGGCAACTCTAGCAGCAGGAAGTGAATCCCAGCTTTTATTTGTGACAGAGAAAGGGTGAAGGTCATCTATATTCAGCTTGAAGACTGTTGGTTCTGTGGGAGCTTGACAATTCAGGCTGCTTCCGATGTTACAACTTTGAAAGAAAGGGCCTCACGGCTGTTTACTTTATTGTCTCTAAGCAGTCAGATCAGCAACTCTATCTCAATCTTTACTCACAAAAGATAAAACATCTCTTAAAGCCATCGTAGCACCAAATCTCCAACCTTAAAAAATGAGCCATCAATATACAAAATGAAAACCAAAAGAACTGTGGATGGTGCAGATCAGAAATAAAAACAGAAACCACTGGAAAACCTCAGCCATTCTTGCAGCACCTGTGGGGAGAAATCAGAGTTAATATTTCGGGTCAAGGTCCAGTGACTTATTCTGATCAATAAAATGAGATGATTTCATTTTGAAAAGAAAATTATTTATTCTCACGCTCTTAGTGAACGACAATAATATACATTAACTATAAGCATTCAAACATTCACTACTACTGCCTATTACGGTACGTTTTTGTCATCAGCGAACACATCTGTCTTCCTTCTTCAAAGTCTTGGCAATGCATCGCAAATATGCTTTCTTGACCACAATAATAAGTTCAATCAACACAGTCGGGAAATCTTTTCTTTCTTTCCAAAAAAAAAAATAAGGGATTATGATTAGTAGATGCAATTTGCTCAGACACATTACTGGCAATATAAATATTGACATATTGCTCAAGGATTCGTTCTCAATCGTGGATTATCTGTATTGATTGTGTTCAATTTTTTGTGAAAAAATACCCAGTAGGTCTTCCAATATTCCCATCATCATCTTGCAAGAGTACAATACTGGCACCAACTTTACTCACATCGACAGTCACTTTGAATGGCTTTGCTTTGTGTAATTACATGCATCTCACACTGGAGCAGCGTCCAGACTGTCAAATGGCTTCTGAGATTCCTCCTTCGAATGGAAATTTCTGCAATACGTAACCACAATGTAATAATTCAGTACAAACCTCCACTAAAAACATTAATTCCCAGCCAACATAGTACTTTCCGCTTTGTTGATGGTTTGGAAAACTCCCCAATAACTTTTTTTCCACATCCTGTGGAACCATTTGTCCATGTTGTTATGGACCAGACCAGACTCCCTCAAAACATTTTGAGAAGGTAGCCGAGACATTAGCTTTTCCATATTTTGTTGGTAAATGTCAAGTGCATGTTCCAAGATGTGTTGCAATTGATCAAAATACTCAATGTTAAGCAGAACATAATTTGTTTAAACACTGTAGTTTAAATACAAACAAAAGTAAGAGGAATTTAGAATAACTTAACTATTGAAAAAAAAACTTAACCAAATAATAGTTGCAGTACCGATTAGTATTTAACTGTTCCAATACAGTAACATGTCAAAAAACATAGCCCTTGGAAAAAAGATAAATTCAGACACTGATTCTTACATTCAGTTCTCCAATCCAGGAGAAAACAGCATCAGATAGATTTCGGAGAAAGTAACAGCTAGGAATCATTTATAACATAGAACATAAATCAGTACAGCACAGTACAGGCCCTTCGACCCACGATGTTGTGCCGAACTTTTACCCTAATCCTAAGGTCTATCTAACCTCCACCCTTGCCTTATAGTATCATCCTTATGCTTATCTAACAGCCGCTTAAATGCCCCTAATGAGGCCGACTCTACTACCCTCTCTGGCAATGCATTTCATGCCCCTACCACTCTCTGAGTAAAGAACCTACCTCCTACCTCTCCCCTATATCTACCTCCACTCACTTTAAAACAATGGCTCCTCGTAATAGCTACCTACACCCTAGGAAAAAATCTTTGGCTGCCCACTCTATCTATACCTTTGATCATTTTGTACACCTCTATCAAGTCACCTCTCATCCTTCGTCATTCTAAAGAGAAAAGCCCTAGCTCTCTCAATCTTTCGTCGTAAGACTTTCCCTCCATTCCAGGCAACATCCTGGTAAATCTCTTCTGCTTTTCCAAAGCTTCCACATCTTTCCTGTAATGAGTCGACCTGAACTGGACACGATACTCCAGATGTTGTCGAACCAGGGTTTTTTACTCAACCCTTCTGGGACCCCAAACAGCTTCTGCTTACTGCAGCCAAAATAAAACACAGAAAGCCTAGTCTGTGAGAACTGGCCACTCCCCTTCCATTGTTGCAACTGTTCAAAAGAAAACCTAAAGGCTTCAAATTGTTGACCTCGGCTGTCTCCAGTCGTCAATTCTTCACCTCTGCCTGTACAAACTTTCTTTAAAAAATCCTCCGACAAAATAACCTTTTTATCGTGAAGGCTATGTCACAATGACCAATGACTTAACCCAGGACTGTGGCTGTGAAATCACTCTTAGATGAATAACCAAGCCAGTCCCTCAAGGTCGATCGAATAATTCTGTTAGAAACTTCAAATGCTCCTTGAATGCGTGATTAAAAACCACCAGATCGTCAATGTACAGCATCGGGTAATACCGGAATGAATTCATTGATTATTCTTTGAAATGTGGTTGGCACATTCATTTTCTAATTTTTTAAAATTATAAATGGCATGGCTTGGAATCATACAGTCCATCCAGTGTTACGAAAGCCGAAACTTCGTTCACTCTTTCGGAAAGTTCCCTTCCAGTATGCTCTAAGTAAATCCAAATTTGAAATATAAGTTGGTCGTTTCACCTCCTCACTACAACATCCTAAACATGGATTATGATATGAATCAGATTTTGTAACAGCATTCACTGTGCGGTAGCCCATATATAATCATTGGATAACATCTGGTTTTGGCACCATTACTGTGGTGAGCTCCATTCATTGCAACTCACTTCGATTATATTGTCTTTGACCATGACTTCAAACTTTTGTAGAACATGTGCTAAATTTGCTCAATTGCAACACATTTCTTATATCTACATCTTGTCTAATTAGAATATTATTTCCCAGCTTCTTCCCACAGATCTACCCATGTGTTTGTAACAATTCTTTCAAGTAATCTCGATTTTCAATTTATCTCAACAATTTATACCAATTTTGGACATGTTCCTCATTGTCCAATTTAATTTGGTGAATGTCCAATTCACAATTTCCTGAACTTGGTTCTCACTCTGCCATGTAACCAGGAACACATTCTCCTTTTGCTTTCCTTCCCTATTAAAACATATTTTGAGCACATTGATGTGACACACTCTGAGACTTCTTTCCATCTGGCGTTCTTATCAAATAGTTTACCTTACTCAATTTCATTTGAAGTTGGTAAGGCTGAATCAACCTTTACTTTAAAGTTTCACCTACTACAGGGAGTAACACTAACACTAGCAAAATAGTAAAATTTTAATTTCTTGTCTCCTTTCTATTTCATCACATGCTGTGCTACTTTCAATTGCTGTCTAACCAACTCACCAACACTATTTAATATTTCTGTAAAATTTGATACAAAGTCCAAATGTGTGGTTTATGAACCCTGACTCATCAATTTCTCCTTAAATGATTTCAGTAGTCCTCTCACCTCATGCCCAAAAACTAAATCAAATCAAATCAAATGAATGCAGTTGATTCATTAGGTTCATCCCTAAATGCAATACATACAAATAGCATTCTTTTATCCCAATCGTCTGGATAGTCTTGACTATAAGCCCTTAACATGGACTTTAAAGTTTGATTCCACCATTCGAATGCTCCCTATGATTCTGGTTGGTATGCAGTGAATTTGAATTGGTTGATTCCTAAGCTTTCTGTAACTTCTTAGAGTAATATTGATTCAAAATTTGATCCAATTGTATGTCTGTGGGTAGTCTGTATTTGTAAAATAAACAGCAATTTTTCTCCACATGCTTTAGCCATGATACTGTCGTAATGGAATCACCTGATCAAGTAAACATCCATTATGGTCAGAAAACACTGATTCCCACTTTTTGTTTGATGTAGGGGTCTTACACTATCAATTATGAACCTTATTAAAGCTTTCTCAAATTCAGGAATCAGTATTAAGCGTGCTGATTTTATCAACCTGTAAGATTACCTAGTTACCTGATAGGTATATGTCCGGCAAAATCCAAACACATCCATATGCAGTTCAGGCAATTAAAAATGTTTTTTTGTTTGTAATTTGGCTTGAGTTATCCTCACTCCCAACTGACCTCCTACTGGAAATTCACGTGCTACCTGCAAAACCTCCTTTCTATAATCCACAGTCATACAACCTGATGAAATTCTGTTTGTTTCTCATCCACCCGAATACATGATAGTCTCCGTTTCCTCATCAAGATGTCATTTTTAAGATAGAAACAGTCTGAAATACACTGTTCCTTCTGTGGAAGATTTTTGATACAACTGGTTTAGTTTTTCATCTTTCCGTTGTGATTGAGCTAATTTCTCTAAAGTAAAGCTATCCACGTTGTCCTGACTATTCTTGTTTTTTTCTCAAACATTTGATCAAACGTAATCTCTGATAGTTGAGCTCCAATTTCCTTATCTTTATCATTTCCTTTTTCCTCCTGCTTTGAACTATGGCTTTGTGAACTAGTTACCATACAGTCAGGAGAAATACTGGGATATGCTTACTGAAACACATATAGTTGACTGATTTTTCACTGGCTTTTCAACCACAGTAGGCATGACTCACACCTGTGATCCAGGTATATTATTACTAAGGAAAAACTGTATTCCTGGAACCAAGAATTTCTACATTACTCCTATCAGATCTTCTCCACTTTTTACTGCACTCCCCAACCTCATTTTATATAATAGAGAACTCCACTTCTCACAATGAATTACACATATTACCACCGTTATTGGCAATATTCCTTCTGAATTACATAGCTCTTCATCTTGCACTATCAAAGACTGACGTTCTCCCATACATGTTAAGATTATAATTTCTTTATTTACTCCTCTTGGCATACACAGTAAACCTTACCCTCACAAGTAAATTATTTAAACAGATCTACCACATTCTTCTTAAACAAACCCTGATCATGTTGTACATTCTTTTGCAGCTTGTCCATTTCCACTCTGCTTTCCTTTACCACTTCAACAAAATTCACTGGCCTATCCTATTTTCCCACATCTGTCTTCCCAATGTACTTCCTAAACCATCAACACTGTGACTCACTATGACCTACTTTATTGCAGTTAAAACATCTAAATGTTTTTACTTCTCTTTCCCCTTCATGGGTTGACTTTTTATACTTTGGTAAACGATCTTTGTTATGTTTCAATGACATCTCATTTTCCTTTAACAGCTGAGGATATTTCCTTTCCACAGTTTCTTTCCCTCGCAGGCTGAAATTGATATCGTAAGCCAAATTTTGATTTGTGAACCATCTCATAATTATGTTCCCTTTCCGCTGTTAATCTTGCAATTTTAACTCTCTGCTCTTCCACTTGAATTCTCACAACTTCAGAAAGTGATTTCGTTCAACTCCAAAGCAATCCTCTCTCTAAAGCACCACATGTTTGATCTATTTCCAATGCCCTTATCCACTTGTCAAAATTATTTTCGTTTCATCCTTTATAACTTTATGCACGTTTGACAAGGATTCATTCCGAGATATCTAAATCATTACCTGAGTGTTTATGGTACGAGCTCAAATGCGCTTAAGATGGTTTTTTTCACCTCATTATACTTCCCAGATATTTCCACAGATAGTGAGACAAATACTTCACGAGCTTTACCTGCTAACTTTGGTTGGATCAACAATATCCACATGGTCATCAGCCATTTCATTTGTTTCGCAAATGTTCAAATGAAATGAAATAAGAAAGGGCTTCTGGATCCCTCTCGTCGAACTGAGGGAACACATTGGCATATTTAAATAGATCCCAACCTGGCATTTGGCTCCTCAATACTACTCCTACCTTTCCCCTCTACCTCTGCCATTTTAAGTCAACGTTGAGTTTTCGGCTCTAAACTTTGAAGTTCGAAACTTCTCTCTTTCTCCATTTCTTCTATCTCTTTCTTCTCTGTCTTTCTACCTTTCATCAGCTAGGGCTTTCTTTTCCCTTCTTTTTCCTCTGCTTTTAATTTTAATTCAAACTTTGTCGGTGTCTTTTCGAGTTCAGGCTGCTTCAACTTCAATTAAAATTTAGCCATTTCCAAAGATTCAGATAACATTCCTGGAAATTGTAAATTCTGTGTGATTGCCACAATAATCTCCCCTTTCCTCACAGACGCAGTCAACCCCACCACTAACTTGTTTGCCAATTCTACAAGCTTTGCCTTGCTCAACTTCTGTAAAACTACTGAAGTGACTTCTTCCAAGCCAAGTTTCTCTTCGTGACTGAAAGCGCCATTACTACACTAAGTAAAGCCTGGTACAGCCAGCCAAATCTAACACCCGAAGTATGCATTACAAAACTACCAACACTCACTACCTTTGAGTCCATCAATCCTGAAACAAGATGGAATTAGAGATACGCATTCAGACAAGAGCCCACAATTTATTTTGGACCAGGCCAAAGCCCTTAAATATAAGTCAGAAGGTACTCTCGACCCTAACATTTTCTTCTTTTAAAGGTGACTGCAAGATGTTGCATTACGGATACAAGTAAATTTGTAAAATTTCTATATGTTAGACAAAATATACTCTTGTCAAAGTACAACAAAAGAAAGAAAAATTACAACACTTAAATTTATTGGAAAAGTTAACAGCTTTATAGTATATATAACTACTAATCTGTAAATGTTCCAATTTCGTAACATCCCATAAACACATCCTCGACAGAAGGGCAAGTTGAGAAAAATAGATTATCTCACAGGCAATTCTCTAGTCCAGGAGGGAAAACAAATCAAGAGAAAACTGTGAGACAGAAAGAGGGGAAGATGTACCGTAACTTCAAATCAGCTTCATGACCCAGCATCAGGTATCACTGATAAATTAAAACCAAAAACTTTGGTTCTGTGGGAGTTTACCCGTCCTGTCCAGGCTGCTTCTATCATTCCAGACATAAATAAAAGAAGGCCTCACAAGCTGTTTACCATACGGGAGTTCAATAGACAGCTCTACATCTCTGAATTAAAACCTCCTTTCAAAAAATACAAGACAATATATACGTCGTAAAGCCATAGTACTGTCACGAGTGTAAAATTCTAAGTTATAAAACAAACATGAGCCCATCAGCATCAGTTGCGTTCTGCATTTCAACCATTGTTGGACTCAAATTGCTACAGACCTTGAAATAAAATGACTGTACATTACCTCCCAGCATTTGATACTATTCAAACGTTTTGTGAATGTTCACGTCAACCTCATTCTCCACATACCACATAAAAATAAAGAACATAAATTCCTAAAAAAAAGTTCAAATTAGTTCATGATAAAAGTCTATCTCTTAAATTATCGATGCTCAGATTATTCCATTAGCTCCGAAAGTAGGTTTTAAAAGGCATATCAGGTTTGACTCCAATCACTTGCACAGAAGTAGAGGAAAACACTTTGCTTTAAAAGTAGTCGATTGCCTATTCAAAATGCCGAAATAATCTGATATCATTTCAGGAGAACAGACAGAAAGTGTTGAATTGTCGCCTAGCAGCATTTTCTTGCACCATCACCACATTTGCAGCAGTGCTCAGGAAAAAAAAAAGTATTGCGCTACCGTTTCGAGGCAGTTATGGATGCCACAAGCATACAAGTTTTAAAAATTGGTTCCATATCGATGCGTTCAGAAATTACTTTACCAATATTTCCCATTTCATTGTGCTTCTATAAATCCAGGTAACGCTTGTGTAATGATACCATATTTACACAACTTTTATACGTCATTTAGATGTTCAATAAGGCAAAATTGTACACTAGTTTATTTGTACAGTTAAAATAAAGTTGTGTGCGATGGGATCTAGTGGAATATTGGTAGAAATGAGAACGAGTAAAGATATGTAAATGCTGAACTCTTTTCTCTTGAGTAGGTAGACTATTGGGTGAAGGGAAAAAGATGTTTAAGAGTTTGAAATGTTTTGATGAATTGAATATAGAAAAATGTGCATTTGTGAGTGAGAGCAGAACTGATGGGCACCTGTGTGCGCATTTGATAATAAACCACTGCGGAATTCGAGAGGCAGTTATTAATAAAATGCTTTCAGAAATGGTTTCATATTTTTAGTAGGGTGTCATGGGTCACATATGATAACTGAGGTGAATATCAAAGATGCAGTAAACGGTAAAAAACGGTCAAAACGCACACGACACCAGGTTATAGTCCTTGGTGTTGTGTGATTTTTGACATTATACAACCCAGTCCAAAACTGGCACTCCACATCGTCAGTAAATGATGACTAGAATTTCGACAGATAGAAAATTACATGGAAACATATAATGATCATGGTAAAAGATAGGGGCTGCCTGGCAGCTTGAGTGAAGCATAAATACCAGAAAGTATGTGATGAAAGAAATAGTTTGTTCATGTGATCGAATGAATTTGTGATTTTTCAAATTAAAACACGCTGCCTGTGACTGTAGGGATTTATCAGCCTTTTAGGAGTGAAATGAGGTGAAGATTAAACAAGTTCTATTTTTGTGTTTGCAACTTTGAAGATTTAGTTAATATAAGTGTACATATCCATCTTTATATGTGTGACATAATGTGACATTTATACGCACTTTTAATTTAAGAATTGAAACTTGATGCACACGAGACGTTGGATTTAATATTCATGGAGTATTGAAGGGACATTCTAAAACTATACAAACTATGGCTGTGGTGTTATATGTGTGCTCGAAGGATACAAGCATTTGGAAATGAAAGTCAACTTTTGGAAAAAAACGAAGTTGTACATATATTGCAAAGAGTGTTTAAGTATTTTTCTTCACAATGTCACTGCGAATTAATAATTCACATGGAATATCCAATGGACAGGTATTCTCCTTCTCAACCTTTAAATAAGTTACTTATTTCTAAAGGGATTGCCAATATTTCCATTGGCAGATCCTGCCCAGATGACAAAAACTTTGTACATTTCCGTGATGAATCTACTGGCATCGTTCCTCAAACTACATTTTAATTTTGAACCTCTTATTAAACATCAAGAAAAAACATGGCAGATAATAGAAGGATACAAACAATGTGCTGGCAGGTGGAATTAGTTTAGAATAGCATCAGGATGGTCACAGACAGGCTTGCCCGAGGGGCCTATCCCTGTGCAGTACTGTGTTTTTGTTCCATTGTGACATGAGTGAACTTTTGATCTTTCGAGCCCGATTCACTATCAAATTCGTTCATAAATGACCAGTGTGTTTCTTCACATCATACATTTTTATAGATTCATAGAATCCCTATAGAGTGGAAACAGGCCCTTCAGGCCCTACAAGTCCCACACTGACCCTTGGAGCATCCCACTCAGACCCACCCAAACTACACATCCCTGAACACTGCAGGCAATTTAGAATGACCAATCCACCTAGCCTGCACATCTTTGGACTGTGGGAGGAAACCCACAGACGTAGGGGAAATGTACTAAACCCACACAGACAGTCACCCGAGCGTAGAATCAAACCCGGATCCCCAGTGCTGTGAGGCTGCAGTGCTAACGACTGAGCCACCGGGCCATTGTGCCGTCCCTGCATCCATTAGGAAACTTACGGATAGATTGATAGATAGATAGGTAGATAGATTCTAGGCTGCACAACCTGGATTCTAACACATTGTTGTTTACTTCAACTGGATCTCCCCTCATCTTTGTTAATACTAAATTAATAGAGGCCCAGTCAAGCAAATTTCTCCTCATAGTAGTGTTCTGGCATCTGGGGAACTGGCTTGTAAAGATTTGCTGCGTTTCTTCTATTAGTAAGTACACACTTTCTTATGTGGGAAGACCAAAGCTGCCCATAATATTTCAGTTGATTTTTATTTTTTAACCAAGGCACTGTACACCTGTATCAGGGCATCCTACTGCTGATCTCAAACCCCCTTGCAACGGAGGACAATAAACTATTTCTCTTCAGAATTACCTACTTTACCAATGTGGATATTTAATTAGATTATGTACAATGAAACCAGACCGATTTGTGCATCTATACTTCACAACGAATCACCATTTAAACAATACGCAGTGTTGTTTCACTTTCATATTTATTGTAGTCCAGACCCTTTGCAACATATTAACATACCTGAAAATGCTAATCTACTTCTTCACAATCTCTCAAAATTCATCTGTGCGTATGCGTTCCTTGCATGAGATGACTGAACTTTCTCTGCATGTCAGTAGTTAAATATTTAACACTTCTATAAAATGTTCTAGTTTACAATTGTTACTACTGCCTCTTTCCTAGTTACTGAGCACGCCCCATTATTCCACGAGTCATCACAAATGTGAAGTATTACAATTCAAGCTCTGGGATGATCCAAACTTCACTGTGAATATCAACTGAAATAAATGTAATGCACTACAAGCCCGTAAACATCATACAAACACACCCATTGTCAAAAAGGTAAATTCGGACGGAGATTCTTATATGCCATTCTCCAATCTAGGAGGAAACAACATCAGGAGAGATTTCCGATAATGTACCAGTCAGGAATCATTTTACTGAAGCTCCAACATTTCAACATTTATATTGTCAAAAATTTGTTTGAAACGATTATGTATACTGATCATAACCCATTAAAGTCTTTTGGATAAATTTGAGGGCAAAATTCTGTGATCCAAACAGCTGCTGCCTGCTAAAGTTAAAAAAAATCTAGAAAACCTGATCTGTGAGAACTGGCTACTTCCCTTCCATTGTTACAACTGTTTTAAATAAAATCTAAAGGCCTTCTCTGATTGTAACTTAGTCCGTCTCCAGTAGTCATTTCGACAGCTCTGCCTTTACAAACTATCTTCAAAAAAAAACAAATGCGAAATTGCCTTTTTAAAGGGGCAGCACCATCACATCTCCCATCCTTAAAGAAAATGAACCATCAATATACAAACATGGCTTCATTTAAAAACCGTTAGCCTTATTCTATTTGTCGTTAAAATGCGTATAGATTGTGTTGATTCTAAATATGCATGCATTCACTACTACATTCTACTTCAGTCTGTTTACTCCTGCCAATGAATGCCTCCATGTTACTTCATCCAAATCACGACAACGCATCAGCAATTATGCTTTCTCGATCTGCCATGTGTATAATTTTCAAATGAAATGGCTTCAATAATGACCTCCATCTAAAGACGCTGGAAATATTGCCCTTAGATTTCTCCAAAAAGTCTTTAATGGGTTATGGTCAGTATATATAATCTTTTCAGACAAATTTTTGGCAATATAAATATTGAACTGTTTTAACATCATTACGAAGCTCAAGGTTCCATTCTCAATCATGGAATACTTACGTTTATAAGTTTTCAATTTTGTAGAACAAAATACACAAGAAGTCTTTCTATCTTCTCGTTGTCTTCTTGTAAGAGTACGGAATCAACACCAACTTGACTTGCATTGAAAGCCACCTTGTTTGGCTTTGTGTAATACTGGGACAGTGGTTAACACAGCTTTCAGGCTATCAAACGCCTTCTGATAGTCTGCCATCCACTAAAATTTTATGCACTTCTTCAATACTTCAGTCAGTGGAGCAACCACACTGCTAAGATTTGGTATGCACTTCCAATAAAACCCAATCAATCCCAGGAATCGTAGTAATTCACTCTTCGTTGATGGTATTGAAACATCCTCAATAACCTTTGTTTTCTCATTTCGTGGGGCCATCTCTCCATGTCCAGTAACATGGCCCAGGAAAGAGGCTTTCACGAATTCACTGTTAGCCAGGTTTATCACCAAGCCTGTCTCCCAAAGTTGAACTAATAATTCTGATAAATGTTGGAAATGTTCCTTCCATATCACCAGGTCATCGATTGACACCACACAACTGAGTAATCTAGGAATAACTTCATTGGTTAGTCTTTGAAATGTGGCTGGCGTATTTTTCATACCAAATGGCATGATTTGAAATTGGTACTGTACATTCAGTGTCACAAAAGCTGAAATTGTCTTTGCTCTTCAAGATAAGGGTACTTGCCAATATACTCTGAGTAATTACACCTTCGAAATATAAGTCGCCTTTCCCACCTTTTCAACACAGTCTTTCAAACGTGGAATAGGGTATGACTCGGACTTTGCAACTGAATGACTTTGCGGTGGTTAGCACCTTACCATTGGGTACCATCTGGTTTTGGCACCTTTACTATGGGTGAACTCCAGCCGCTGCAACTACTTTTGATTATGTTGTCTTTGAGCATGCGTTCAATCTCCTTTTGAACCTGTGCCATCTTTGGAGTGTTATGTCTTTGAGGATGTTGATAATTGGAACAGCATTTGCTCTATCTACATCATGCTTAACTGAATTACTATTTCCCAGCTTATTCCCACATATCTCACCATGCGATAGTAAGAACTTTTTCAGGTCATTTCGATTTTCGTCTGGAAAGTAGCTCTATAATTTATCTGAGTTTTTAAGAACTTCACCATTGTCGAATTTAATTTGAGTAATGTCTATTTCAGAATCTTCTAAATTTGGTTCCTTACTCAGTTTTGTAACCAATAACACATTCTCATTTTGCTTTCCTTCCCTATCAAAATAAATTTTGAGCATTTTCATGAGACACACTTGGTGAGATTTCTATCTATCTGGAATTCTTAGCAAATAATTCGGCCCACTCAATTTCCTTTCATTAGAGAAGGTCCACTAAACCTTGCTTTTAAAGGCTGGCCTATGACTTGAAATAATACTGACACTTTATCTCCATTAGCAACATCGCACAGTTTTGATTTCTTGTCTGCTTCCGGTTTTATAATATGAAATGCTGCTTTTAAATTTTGTCTAGATAACTCCCCCGCTTTATTTAAGCATTCCGTAAAATTTGCTCCAAACATCTTGTCTTTGAACTCTGCCTTACCAACTTCTCCTTAATTAAATTAATTCAGTGCATACCTAATTGCAAAATGTACAAACCGAATTCCTTCATCCAATTTATCTTTCGGAGCGCTGACTCTTCATCAGGTGATGAAGGGTCAGTGCTTAGAAAGATTGTGATTTCCAAAAAAATTGCTGGACTGTAACAGGGTGTCATGTGACTTCTAGCATTGTCCACCCCAGTACAAAACCAGCATGTTCACACCATCCCATTCTAGATAGTCTTGACTATAAGTCCTCAACATGATCTTTAAAGTCTGATGCCACCATTCTAACACTCACTGCAACTCTGGATTTTCCGCAATGGATTCCAATTGTTTTATTCCTAAGGTAGCCATAATTCCCTGAATAATTTTACAGCAAAATTTTACCCTGATCTCTGTGGGTAGTCCGTAGCTCGTGAAAAAAATTAGTAACTCTTCTACAATGCTTTTAGCTGTGATATTGCACAATGGAATGACCTCTGGAAATCTAGTGGAGACATCCACTATTTCCTACAAATTCTGATTTTCACTTTTTGTTTTATGTGCAGGTCCTAGATAATCAATTAAGACCCTTGTGCAAGGTTCCTCAAATGCAGAAATATGTATTTAAAGGTGCTGATTTTATTACTGCATGAGATTTTCTAATTACCTGACACGTACAAAATGTCTGGCAAAATTCATCGATATTCTTGTGCAGTCCAGGCCAGTGAAAATATTTTTTGCATGTTGGCTCGATCTGTTCTTACCCCTAAATGACTTCCAACTGACTAATCATGTGTAGCCAGCGACCTCCTTTATATAATCCACTGGCAATACAATTTGATGAACTTTTCCCCATTTCTCATGTACGTGAGCATGAGATGGATCCAATTTCCTCATCGTAGCATTTTGGAATATACTGAGATTCTTCTTCTGTGTACACTTTTCGATATATTTGCTTCTGTTTTTCATCTTTCTGTTGTAACTAAGTTAAATACCCTGACCTAAAAATATCCACATTGTCCTCACCTGTTCTTGTTTGTTTCTTCTAAATCATTCAATAAAACATAGTGTCTGATAATTGTACTTCAAACTCCTTATCTATATTCTTTGCTTTCTCCTCCAGTTGCAACCATTCGGTTTGTGACGTTGTTATCAGTCAGGAAAAATCCCAGGACATACTTCCTGTAGTACATCAGTTGCTTGATTTTTCACTGGCTTTTCAAACACAGTAGCGAGCACTCCTACCCGAAATTAGGTATTACTAAGGACAAAGTGCATATTTGGAGCCGTGTGTTCCTCCAGTACTTCTATCACCATTTCTCCACTTTTCACTGGACATTTCAATGTCAATTTACATAAATGGAGCTCTTCTCATCTCACCATTAACTCCTCATATTACAACCTTTTCTGGCAATAGTCCTTTTGAATGACATATCTCCTCCTGTCTCAGCATCTAAGATTGAAATTCTCCCTTATCTCTTAGAACATTAAGTAATTTACCTGCTCCTCCTGGCATCTCTGAGTAAACATCACCTTCGCAAGTAAATGGTTTAAGAAGATCTGGAACTTTCTTCTCAACCAGCATTCCACCAGGTTGTACACTCTGGAGCTGTTTAGTAGCCTCCTCTGTGCTATACTTTACCTCTCCAACAAAATTCACTGGGTTATCTTATTTTCCTACATCTTCGTGCTTTTTCCAAACCACCAACATAGCGACGTTACGTGGCCTATTTTATTGCAGTGAAAACTCCTGAGCTTTTTTACTTCTCTTTCCCCTTCATAGATTTCTTTTTTACCCTGTCATAAGCTATCTTTACTACCTTCAATGAGATCTACCATCTGAGGATTTCTCTTTTCTCCAATTTCTGTTGCTCACAGATTGCAATTGATGCCAGAAGCAACACTTTGATTTATGAAATATAATAAACAACAGCCATTTCGGATGCTAATCCAGCAGTTTTAACTCCCTGCTCTTCCACATGAGTTCTCATTACTTTAGAAAGTGATTTTTGGAACTCCTCCAAAATAATTCTATCTCTCGGACCATCGTATGTTTGATCTATTTTTAATGAGATCTCCCACCTATCAAAGTTATTTTGCTTGGTCCTTTTAAACTCAATGTATGTTTGACCAGGGTCCCTCCGTAGAATCGTGAAACGTTGTCTGTAGGCATCTGGCACTTGTTTATATGCCCTTAAGATGGCTTTCTTCACATCCTTATAATCCCCAGATACCTCCTCTGATAGTGATACAATTATCTCATTGGCTCTACCTACTAATTTTGTTCAGATCAACAAAACCCATGTGGTCATCAGCCATTTCATTTGTTTAGCCATTTTCTGAAGTGAAATGGAAAAGGCTTCTACGGTCTTCTCGTCAAATTTAGGCAATGTGTGGACATAGTTAAATAAATCACCATCAAGCCTTTGGCTCCGTGGGTTTGCTCATCAATACCCTCCTCATTAAGCCTACTTTCTAGAATCACCACCCCCTCTGTTAAATTAAATCTCCTCTCTAATTGCCACCTTCTGAAGTTTAAGCTCTCACCCTCTCTCTTTCTGTTTTTCTTCTATCTCTTTCTTTCTATGTTTTATGAGAGCCGTCCTTCCCTTTTTTTTTGTTCTGCCAAGGCTATTCTTTCCTCATTCCTCTGCTTTTAACCATAATTCAAAGTGCTTCCGTTCTTTTTCATGTTCAAGCTATTTCATCTGCAAATTAATTTTCGCCATTTCAAAAGATTCCAATGGCATTTCCAACATATTTAAATGTCAAGCTACCTCCCTTTTCTCACAGGCAAAAGCAATTACAACTCCAGCTTTCCACCAAATCCAAAAGCTGTGCCTTGATCACTCTTTCTAAAACTTCCAAAGTCACCTCTTCCACCCCCAGAAAATTCTGAGTCACTGAAAGAGCCATTAGGTCGTTACTACGCAAGGCACGCCCTGTTTAAACCAAGCAAATTCAAAATCCAAAACAAACGAGACTAAAACCTATCAGTCGCCACCTGTAAATCCAACAACCCTAATCCCAAATTGCAATTATAGAATATGATCTCGGATGAGTCCTCAATCTGTTATGGACCCGACCAGACTACCTGAAAATATTTTAAGACGGTATCCTAAACATTTAATTTTCTTATTTTAAAGATAGATGTGAAGTTCCCGTTCCAGATGTCATGCGACTGGACAAACTATTCGACATTAAAAACCAAATTTATTTAAACACTTCAATTAAAATTCAAACAAAAGAATGAGGAAGTTAGAATAACTTAACTATTGGAAAACTTAACCGAAAAATAGATAGAGTACCAATTACTAATTAACTATTCTAATATAGTAAGATACCATAAAAGCACACCTTGTTAAAAAGTTAATTCAGACACGGATTCTTACATCTAATATTCTAATCCGGGAGGTAACAGCATCAAGAGAGACTGCAGACAATGTAGCAGCTAGGAATCATTTTACTGAAGCTCCAACACTTCTGGGATCCAAACAGCTTCTGTATACGACAGCTAAAAGAAAACTAGAAAGCCTAATCGGTGAGAATAGGGCACTGCCTTCTATTGTTACAAACTTTTTCTTAACGTTCAAGGCTTCCTCTGACTGTTGCCATCTCCAGTAGCCACTTTTACACTGAAGCATTTACAACATCTCTTCAAAAGAAAACAGAACAATGTAACATTTTTAAAGTAGCGTGATCATCAGATTATACAAATATAAAATTAAGAGGTCAGTCATGTAAAGGATTAGATCACCCAAAGATGAACGGGGGAATCTATGTGTGGAACTAGAAGAGGTAAGTTAGGTACTAAACAAATACTTTGTGTCGATATTCACCAAAGGGAGGTAATTGGTGGAGGATGCCCTCAGGGAAAGGAGTGTCGAATTTCTGAGCCAAGTTGCTATTAAAAAGGAAGAAATGTCGTGGGTCTTAAGAAAAGGTAGTAAAATAAATAAGTCCTTAGGTCCTGATGGGATCTGTCTCAGAATACTGAGGGAAGCAAGAGAACAAAAAGATGGAATATTGCCAGAATCTTTGTATCCCTGTTGGCCACAGATGAGGTTCCAGAGGACTGGAGAATAGCCAATATTGTCTCATTGTTTAAGAAGTGTAGTAGAGATAATTCAGGAATTTACAGGTCTGTGAGCCTCACGTCAGTGGTTGCGAAGTTATTAGAAAAAGATACTCAGAGGCAAGATTTATATGGATTGAGAAACAAATGGACTAATTAGCGATAGACCACTTGGTTCTGAGAGGGAGAGTCCCTCACTAACGTGCCTCACTAACTGGATTGTACTTTTTGAGGAGGTGAGAAGGTGATTGATGAAGGAAAAGCGGTTGATATTGTCTTAGTATACTCCAGTAAAGCCTTTTGTCAAGATTCCTCATGGCAAACTGGTACAAAAGGTGAAGTCACATGACATCAGGGGTGATCTGTCAAAATGAACACAGAACTGGCTCAGTTATAGGATTCAGTGGGTAGCAGTGGAAGGATGCTTTTCAGAATTCGAGATTGTGACTAGTGGTGTTCCGAAGGGATCAGAGTTGGGACCTCTGCTGTTCATGATCTACATAAATGTTTTGCATGAAAACATCGCTGGCCTGATTAGCAATCTTGTAGATGATAAAAAAAAGATTGCTGGAGTTGTGGATAGTGACGAGCATTGTCAGAGGATACAGCAAGGTATAGATCTGTCAGAGGCATGGGCAGATAAATGTCAGATAGAGATTAATCCAGAAAAAGTATGAAGTGATGCATTTTTTAAGCAGACACAATAGCAGCGTTAAAGAAGCACCTGGACAAATACATTGACAGGAAGGGAATAGAGGAATATGGATCATGTAAGTAAAGGCAGTTTTAGTATGGAAGGGCAAAATGCGTCAGCACAGGCCTGAAGGGCCATTGAATCCTTTGGATCGCTTCTCTGTCTCTGCCCTGGTCTCTCTCTTTCTCTCTCTCTAACTGTATTTGTCTATCTCACTCTGATCGGAGAGCAACCTGGTCTGGTTTTTCCTGTGTCCAGACATGTCTCTCGATAGACTATAATATGGGAGTTGTGTTGAATGCTGCCAGGGCTGGGATCTTATTCCTTCCTGACTACCTTCGCAAATTTTCCAAGGAATTGACTAGTTGTGCACAGTGACTTAATTGGTTTTATTATCTTAAAATGTTGCTAATTTTTTATGGCTTGCTATCAGTGAATGTTTTGAGGTGCCTGCTTGTGGACTGAGAATTGCTCCTCGTCTTTTATTGTATTGAGGCACGTCTGCCCATGTAAGTAGTGGTGAATTGATTGTCAGGAAAGGCTGAATTGACTTTTTTCACTTTCTAATATGTTCTGCTACCTCTCTAGTTTTCAACTGTCTGTGCTTGCCTTTTGTGAGAAACTGTGTACAGGCAGAATTGACTCTGTTTGTCTGTATATCTTGGTTAACATATTCCTAACCTACCATGCTTTCTGGACAATTTCTGTCCCCTGTTTATTTCAGTTACTATGCGTGTATTTCTGGCTTTCCTCTTTCTTAACATTATTTTACTTTACAGACGCAGCAGCTGCATTCCTCCCGTTGAACAAAAAGAACTTTGGTGAAAGTTGCTCACTGTTTAAATATGAAACGCCGAGGTGGACCTACCATGAGGTCGATGTTTTATGAGGTGAACCTCTGCATACGTGACCTATAGCATAAGTCATCATGGATACAGTCAGGTTCTTAAATGAGCATGCAGGTTAAGATGGTAAAGTGTGTTGTATCGCAACTATAACACATTCAATAGTAAATTGTGGTTACTGCACATTACCAGAATACAATATTGTTATAAAGTGGAGTGTGACCTCCTCCACCCTGAGAACTAATACCGAAATACCAAAGAGAAGCACCTCGCCATAATTTGTAAAAGGGGTGGGAAAAGTGGTATAACTTTCCTTTGGCAAATTCTAGTGTTCAAATAAAATAAATCCCTGACACTCACTTTACAATCAATAAGTAACAACTTATTAATTTAACACTAACAGTGAACAAATTAACTAATCATTTAATAGACTGAATAAATCCCTTCTAACAACTAACTATTCCAGAATAAAGAATGATTCTAATTGCATGCTGTTCCAATAAATACAAGTCCCACTTACGTTTTAGAACCATAGAATCCCTACAAGTCCACCAACCCACGGAGCATCCCACCCAGACCCATTCCCCTAGAAGCCACCTCATTTACACATCCCTGACCACTACAGGCAATTTAGCAGGGCCAATCCACCGAGCCTGCACAACTTTGGACTGTGGGAGGAAACCCACGCAGACACGGGGAAAATGTGCAAAACCTACACAGACAGATACCCAAGGCTAGAATCGAACATTTGTCCCTAGTGCTGTCCCTTCAAGAACGCTAGCCACTGAGCCACCGTGCAGTGGATATTGATGCCTGGGTGGATTTTTAGACACATGGAAGGAAAATGTGGACCATCTAGCAGAATTGTTTGATGACTTTAGGAGACGGGCTTGGTGATAAACCTGGGTAACAGCAAGTTCACAAAAGCCGAAATCACGTTCCTAGGCTATCGTATTGGACATGGAGAGATGGCTGCACCAGATATGTAAACAAAGGTGACTGGGGAATTTCCCATATCCATGTCACTTCCCGACAAAGAGGGAAGCATTGCGATTCCTGGGCCTGAGTGATTTTTCTTTCCAGAAATTCATGTCAAATCTCAGCAGGGACCCTGGCGCTGTGAGGCAGCAGTGCTAATTACTGAGCCACCGTACTGCCCGTGTCAGGGTTTTAAAAAAAAAATCTAGGTTATGTGTCTTCTGGAATGTTCTATGCATTCTCTGCCGAACCTTCTTTTAGGAATGATAACTTGGTGTGCCGTTGGTACCATTGCTATTTGGATGGTGCCTTTTCTAAGACATAGAGGAGGCTGTGAGAGCCAAAGATTCTGTCTTGTGAGCTGAAGGTAGTTAGCTTTGGTGGATAGCAGCTGGATCTGAGGCTTTGTCCAAATGCCCCCCTTCTTTTTTACCCTTGATGATATATCAATATTTTTCACAATAGGATTGGTGACATGTTGTCAAACCCATCAGATTTAAATTTCATTGGTTTCCGGTATCTAAGTACATGGTTCAAATTGATTGGCTAAATTCAAAAGCTTGTTCTCTTGGTAAAAAGAAAACTGCTGTTTGATCTGTTAACTCTACAGTATTTTGATACAAGTGCTTCAATTCAGGTCCTGTGTGCCCTTTTCCAAACTTCCAAACTGCTGCTCTCAGACATCCATTGTAAATCTGCAAGCACAGTCAATGCACATGACCATTTAAAGGGGCTACGCAATGATTTCCCTCCTAGCATTTCACTTTCACCAAATTCTAACTTCCTGCTTCCTGATCCACAAATACTCTCATTAACTTAGCAACGCCTCCCCTAAAACGAAAAATAATGAACAATCATTATGAAAAAGATGTTTTTTTTTCTTTTAAAACTTTAACTGAAATTGAACACTATAGTTTCGGTCTTATATAAACATTTTTCTTTTAAACTCGTGATAAGGCATCCGTGATAATACCTTGGGGGTGGAATGGTGGTTCAGTGGTTAGCCCTGCTGCCTCACAGCGCCAGGGACCCAGGTTAAAATCCACCCTCAGGTAACTGTCTGTGTGGAGTTTGCACATTCTCCTCATATCTGCATGGGTTTCCTCCACGTGCTCCAGTTTCCTCCCACAGTCCCAAGATGTGCAGACTCTGTGGATTGGTCATGCTAAATTGCCCGTAGTGTTCAGGGAGGTGTAGGTTAGGTGGGGTATAGGTTCACAGTGGGGTGCTCTGAGGATCAGTGTGAACTTGTTGGGCCAAAGAGCCTTTTTTGACACAGTAGGAATTCTATGATTCATCATTCTATGATTTTCACGACCCACAACGTGAAAGATCTGCAAATTAAATGCTTGTAATATGAGACTTCAAAATAATAATCTGATGTTCTTGCCCTTAAATCTTTCCACAAATGTCAAAAGATTGTGATCGGTGTACACAATCATCTCTGATGCATTGGTTGTAATGTAGACAATAAAATGCTCAATAAGTCTTTAGCAATGGCTATTTTTGTTCTGGTGGATATTAAATTTTATTGAAAACTACCCTATTGGCCTGTCAATTACACAATCTTTCTCCTTTAACAACACAGCTCCAATATTTACATCACTTGTGTCAGTGGTGATTTTGAAGGGCTTCAAAAAATTTGGTGTGGCTAAAACTGGTGCAGTGGTTAACACACACTGCTTTTATATACTCAATTGCATCCTGGCATTGTTCTAGCCACCGAAATTTCGTGCTTTTTTAAACAAATCTGCCAATGGTGCCCCTACACTCCTAAAATTTGATACAAATTTCCTGTAGAATTCCCACAATCCTAAAAATCGTAGCACTTTCTTTTTCGAAGGTGGTCTTGGAAATTTCTCGATGGTCTTCATCTTCGCGTTCCTCAATTTCATTCCTCCGTATTTGGTGTTGTGCCCAAAGAATGTCACTTCTGCTTTTGCCAATTCTGTTTTACCAAATTTATAACCAACTTTGCCTTCCGTTGTGTCTCAAATAGCTCTGTCAAATACTCCATTTGATCGTTCCACAAATGGCTAAAGATGACTATGCCATCTATGTAGATGGCATAATTAGTCAATCCTGAAACAATTCTGTTCATAAGCCTTTGAAACGTAGCTGGTGCATTTTTTTTAATCCAAAGGGCATTACTTTAAATTGATATAGCCCATTTGGGGTTGCAAAAGCAGAAATGTCTTTTGCTCTCTGCGACAAAGGTACTTTACAGTAACAGTGAAGTATTCCAATGTTTTGATGCAATTGGATTGTGCTACATTTTCAACACAATCGTCCAGCCTTGGAATTGGATATGAGTCAGACTTAGTCACGGCGTTGAACTTCCGATAATCTATGTAGAATCGTTGAGTACTATCAGGTTTGGGAACCAACATGATCGGCGAACTTCACTCGATTTCATTAATCTCTATAATGTCTTCTTGGAGTATCACTTCCACTTCCTCTTGAATCTGTGCTGCTTTGAGAGGATTCAGCCTGTAGGGGTGTTAGTTTTATTGGACCAGCATTCTGTACATCAACCTCATGCACTATGACATTAGCCCTCGCCATTCTGTTTCTACTTATGTCTTCATAGCATTGTAACTATAAGTCTTTCAATTCAATTCTATGTTCCTGGGACAGATAGCTCACTACCCTTTCCCATTCCTTTAAGACTTCCCCATTATTCATTTAATTCTGAGGCACATCAAAATCCAAATCGTCTGGATTTGATTCATCAATCCGAGTGGCAGTAACTAATACCTGTTTCTCTGGTTCCCTTTCCCTTTCATAGTAAGGTTTCAGAATGTTCACATGAGACACCTAATACTGTTTTTTTCTCTATCTGACATCTTTACCAGATAATTCACCTGACTTAACTTCCAATCTGATACGGACAACTAAACCTTGCTTTGAAGGGATCTTCTACCATTGGCAACGGCACCAGTACTTTATCCCCATGGGCAAACGTACACATTTTAGATTCCTTATCTTCTTCTTGTTTCACTGGGTGCTGTGCCACCTTCAAATGTTTTCTAGCTAATTCACTGTTTAATCTTTCTCTCACTTCAGATGCATAATCCAAGTGTAAGACCTTTGAATTCAGACAGATCAACATTTCCTCAATGAATTTTGAAGGCCCTCTTACGTCGTGTCTGAATATCAATTCAAATGAAGTAAACTCAGTCAATTCATTTGAAGCATCTCTAATAGCAAATAATATAAATGGGATACCTTTACCCAATTATTTGGGTAATCCTGGCAAGAAGACCTTATCATTGACTTGATTGTTTGATGTCAACTTTCCAATGCTCTCTGGGATTCAGGACGGTACACACTAGATTTAAAGTGTTTGATGCCTAAACTATCCATGACCTTCTTAAATAATTTGGCAGTAAAATTGAAACCTTGGTCTGACTGAATCTACAGGGTAGTCCATAATGTCTAAAGAAAGCAAACAACATCTCCAGAAACATTTTTGCCTCAATATACGGTAATGGAATCGCAACTAGAAACCTGGTAGACATATTCGGTATGGTTAGGAAATACTGGCTCCTTCTTTTGGTTTTCAGGAGATTACCAACATCATCAATTATAATGCCTGTGAATGGTTCTTCAAACGCGGGAATTGACAGCAAAGGCGCTGGTTGTATCACTGGCTGTGGCTAACCTACCATCTGAAACGTATGACAGGTACAACAAAAACCAACAACATCTTCATGTAATCTAGGCCAATTAAAATGTTTCTGTATCTTAGCCTGAGTATTCTTCACTCCTGGATGACATTCTACAGGTAATTCGTGCGCTACCTGCAATACTTGTTCTCTGTGTTTTAACGGCAACACAATCTGGTAAATGTCTGCCCATTTCTTGTCTGCAGTAACCTCTCAAGGTTTCCATTTCCGCCATAAGATTTTATCCTTAAGCTGATAACATTTTCAAATACACTCTGATTACTTTTCTGAGTAGACTTCATGATATAAATCTTTTATCATCTCATCCTTTTTTTGTAACTCCATTAATATTACATAGCTAAACACCTCTGCCTGATCCTCTACCTGCTTAGGTTTTTCCTTTGCCATCAAATTGAACAGAGTGTCAGCTAACTGGATCACAAATCCTTCATCTTTCTCTCTTGTTTTCCCTTCTTATTTTACCTCATGGCTTTGGATCTGGTCACCACACAGACCGGAAAATTCCAGGTTACTTTTCTTTTAACTCCTCAGTTCACTGGTTTTCTTTTCGCTTTTCCACTACAATGGACATTGTTCTAACCTGTCATCCAGCTCAGTCTTTCCAAAAATAAACTGTATTCCTGGAATAACCAGTTTTTTCCCCATCATTCCACTATCACTTCCGCAGACTTAACTGGACTTTCCAGCCTTATATTACGCAAGGGAAAACCGTACCTCTCTCCATTTATTCACAAATTACCACTCTCTCGGGTAATATTTCAGGAAGAGTGCAAATATTTTCATCACTTACTATTAGAGACAGACTAGCTCCAGTATCTCTGTACCTACTCCCTCGTTCAAACTGAGTAAATCTTACCCAGAGAGGTGAAGTCTTTGAAAAGGTTTTGCACCATCTTAATATCTGTCGGTAGATCTCATCAAAACTTTAAAGAGATTGGAAATGGAATCAAATAGAGACACCATTTTGGCAATGTCCGCCAGCTGGCTCGCTGGAATGTGTGTTGTATATGTCATCCAATAATCAGCTGTTTCATGCTGAAGGACCACAAGAATCATGGGCTCCAGTTTCAGTTGCGGTTTTGGGGTGGGGGCTGAAGGTGCAGTCACCGGGGAGAAACGCGGCAGGGTCACAAATATGGGGCTTAGGATTGGATGTGGATGTATCAGTGTGGAACCTTTTGTTATCTCTCTGTGGGGTGGAACCCGATTGCAGGCATTATCCATTCTGAGTGGAGACCTGTTTCACTAGCAATTGTATTTGTTTCTGTAACTTTGAATGCTCTGTTCTGGGGCCTGATTTGCACTGCTCCATTTTCCAGTAATGGATGGACCCGTATTGCTGATTAGAGCTTCCTACACTGTTGTTCCAGCTTGTCACAATATGCAAGGCTACCTCGCTGTCTCAATGCCACTCCTCTCAATAGAATAGGCTCTTTCAAATTTGTTGAAATCTGATGAACAGTCTGCTAGACTCAAAGCATTAGCTTGCTCTCTCCATGAATGTTGTCTGACCCACTGCTATAGAACATAGGACATTACAGCGCATTACAGGCCCTTCGGCCCTCGATGTTGCACCAGCCTGTGAAACCAATCTGAAGCCCATCTAACCTGCACTATTCCATTATCATCCATATGTTTATCCAATGACCACTTAAATGCCCTTAAAGTTGGCGAGTCTACTACTGTTGCAGGCAGGGCATTCCATGCCCTTACTACTCTTTGAGTAAAGATTATCTCCAGCATTTGTAGTTGTCAGCACATATTCCAGCATCTGCAGTAATTTGCTCTTTCAAATTTGACTGAAACTGTCCGATGTGGATTATTTGTATCAGCAACTTTATGTCCTGTTTTATGTCTAAGAAATCAAACCTTGCAATTTCATCGGTCATTGTTAGTTGCTTTTCCGGTAGCGAAAGAATCTCAACTGCTTACCCGGGAGTCTTCCAGGCTGCAAGCCGCAGCAGTCACTGGAGTGAGCTTTCCAAAATTCTTCCCTCGTTCTTTATGGTCTCCTGCCATAATTACTGTGCCAGGCAACGTTCTGTACAAGAACAGACCTGCTTACTGCAAAACCCTGTTCATCTGTGTCATTTTAAAAACAGATATTATCTGAAAGTGCTCTGCTAAGTTTGGGGTTGTGTTTTCTTCATCATAGTAAAAGCTTTATCTCTAATCTCATCCACTTAAAAGTCAACTTTATAATGTGTATGCAACTGGTTCGTGGTTGCCAGTCACACTTCAGGGTACCTGGTCTATGTCTTAAAGGTGCTCTGTTCCAGTGTCTCTTATATTCAATTTATACTTCTACCTTCATGTGGAGTAGCTGCCCTCCTAATACCCAGCCCAGGATAGACGTGTGAAAATCCAGGACAGGTTGGCAGCTTGGGTTCGGAGGACCTTCAGGGTCAATTTCAATGGAAGCCTTTTAACAGAGATGCCAAAATATTGTCCGTGACAGATTGTTTCCAGGACCTTGCGGACTCTTCCACCTCTATGCGTAAAAATAATTTACTCAGGTACTTTTATTTGTATCAGAAAGATGACTCCATACCACAAGTTAGCAGTGAGTGAAGCTGGTCGCAACTTTATTCAAAGACAACAAAGATGTGATTAAAAATTTAAAGTTTTATCTTTAACAACTTCATTTGTAACCACTTGTTCCTTCAAAAACGTGAAACTTTCTAGACACTCCCAGCTTTTGCTAGTTCATCAAATTCTTTGATCTGCTCCGAAATGTTAAATCTGATTTCTCTCCACAGATGCTGGCAGACGTGCTGAGTTGTTTTTCAGCAATTTCTATTTTTGTCTCTGATTTATAGCATTGGCAGTTCTTTCAGTTTTTATTTATGTAATATCGTCAATACTTAATTCGCTTGCTTAATGAGTGTTTTATTCCTTGTGACAATTTTACACTGTCAGCTTTTTTGTGTGTGTTCATTAACTGTCCTACACTGTAAACACAAACTTATAATCTAACAATTAATCTTTGATTTGGTTGAATTTGATTATTGTTACGTTTTGAAATCCGATGAAAGGTATTGTTTTGCATGCTGTAAAAGCAAATAATACCATACATGGGCACATTAGCGTTATAGAACAGAATGCAGAAAATCGGATTACAGTTGCAGAGAAAGTGCAGATAATTAACGGTTTTTAATGTATGAAACGTCTGTTCAAAAGTCTGATAACAGCGGGGAAGAAACTGTTTTTAAATCTGTTAGCACATGTTTTCAAACTTCTGTACCTTCTGCCTGATGGAAGAGGGTGGAATAGAATGTAACCGGATCAGAGGGGTCTTTGCTTATGTTCGCTGCTTTCCTGAGGCAGCGTGAAATGTAAATAGAGTCATTGAAAGGAAAGTTGTTTTTTTGGTCATGCACTGTGGTGCATTCACAATTCTCTAGAATTTCTTGCAGTCTTGTGCAGCCTTCTTACCATACCTAGCTGCAATGCGTCTGGAGGGGATGCTTTCTATGAGGCGTCTATGACATCGATAAGATGTGGTTTCCTGTTGTTTGGAGGGTCTAGGACAAAAGATTAATAATTCAGAAAAAGGAGATACATATTTCAGGCAGAGCAGAAGAGTAAATGCTCTATTCGTATCAAACTTTAGTCTGATCATGATTCATCATAACGAGTCATAATTATAGTGAACAACGACACTTGCATATATTCTCAACATGACTAGAGAAGGTTCTAATAACCAATGCATACAATCATATATCAAAAACTTTGAGAACATTTCAATCGCTATTAATTCCTTCCCATCATGGTGTCATGAAATTCCCCACAAATTTCACTAAGCATTGTGTACACTTGCCCATGTGAACGATGCTAAGTAGTTAAATTCTCACTCCAAGATCAATACTGGATCAATTCCTACGGTAACTTGGCACAATAGTGACTGTACACCCAATCCCCTATAACCACATTGCTGACACTGACCATGCTACAACCATCACATCGGTAAGTGGCACATACCCACCTCAGTTTTCTTGTTATAGTAGACTATTAAAACCAGCCTCAACACCCATTACATGGAGAACAACCCTGCTCCAAACTCCACCTTTACCCTTGGGAACATACAGGTTCTCCTCTGCCTCACACACTCCTGACCAAATTTCAGGCAGTTTAAAACGGGAAAGGACCCACCATGTCAAACGTAAAATCCCTATTCCTTCCTCACAATGTCGATAGGCCACTCCCAGTCAAAATGGTTAACATTCCATCACCTTCCTCTCTTTTATGATGCAAAGTAAGCTTCGAACTTATTCATTGCTTCAAGGAGTAATTGATAAAGTCTGCTTCTATCATACTACAATCAATTAAGTGAAATTCACGCACAAGCCATTATGAAAATAGGCTGCAACTGAACGAACTTATCATCATGTGGACGAGATGTTCAAATTTCCAATGACCATTTCAATGAAATACAGTCAAAACCTCCACATGTCTATCATCATGCAAATCAGATCATGATTTGCATGATGATAGACATATGGAGATCCCTTATTCTGCAGTATCAGTGGCCTCAACAAATATAGCGTGATCCAGTTCTGCATAAACGTAATGAATAGGCTACAGCTAGACTTGCAATTATTGAGAATGATATCTCCCCAAACATAAATATAACCGAAGATAAAAAGATGAGATGTAATGATTCAATTTTACAGACACTGAGTGAATTGTAATATGGGAGTAAAAGGATATGTAACAACATTCTTCAACTGCTTTCTAAATTTCTTTTGTGTTACAACATATATCATTGTATTTGTGCAACAACTTAGGAGCTGCAACATGAAAGCTAACTCCAGCACAAAAAAAATCTATCCATACAGAAGATTGACCCAAATCCCACATACGCCTCCATATAGAAAATACCATAAACACTGCCCATAACAGGATGAAATTTCCTGATAGAAAAAACAGTAGAAAGATATATTTTCTTCACATTTCCATCGCCGGGTCTCTGTCACTGACCCCTCTTTTATGAGCCATGAGTCTCCTGCGAGTTCTGTTCTGCATGAAAATGTGTCTGACAGTTAGTGCATTTAGCAGCAGAATTAAGACAAATGGGACAACTGGGGTTATAAAGTGATGCAGCAACTCGATTGATCCCCAGGTCTGAGACATCTGAACATCCAGAGTCACTTTGCAAAACCAAGGGTCGTTTCACAACCAATACTGACCTGTTAACATAAAATACCAGAACACATTCTTTAAAGAGATCAACGCAGTCAATGCTGCCGGAACCTTCGATGCAGTTCTCTCTGTACAATATTTACTTTTCAGCTTCCCCCAACAAATTGCCACAAAACGATCAAAGGTAAATGTGACGGTGAACCAGACTGAACAGTCAGTGGCTGCATAAAGTAGAACAGCGTGGATATTACATACATGGATAGATTGCACAAAAATGAAATGTTCCTTATAAGCGATAGGAATGTGTCTTAATATCAGATCAAAGATAACGACCAATAGATCTGCCAGTGCCATGACGACCAAATATCGAGTCACACATTTGGAGAGACCGCAACGTCCCCGAGATAGAATCATAATCGTCAATATATTAACTGGGAGGAACGAAAAAGAAAAATACAAGCAAACTATACACTAAAATTCGAATTTTTTTTAACAGATTTAGATTTATAATTGCATTATTATACCTTATAAAGTATTGAATCATTGTAGCTCAAATAACAGACAGAAAGGTCTATGATAATTTGATGTAAGGAGAGATCCCAGACTCTAGAAATGCTGATGGAAGGTCTCTGAACTGAAAATTTAACTGTGTTCTTCTCTGTGCAATTCATTGTAAAAATTCTGAGTCTGCTAATAAAAGCAGGCACAGGTAATACTTATATTGCGCTGTTATTGTATTAAAATAGGCCTAATAGGCCTAAATTCTTCATAGGAAGGGGCAGAAATCAAGCAGAAGTACTGACCCATGAGGTCATTTGAAAAGAGGAATGAGGTCTTCAAAATTCAGATGTTGTTCAACTGTGAGTGGAAGTAATATGTGATCAGAACGAAATAGCTGAAATATACTACATAGAGACACAATTGGAAGAGCTCACGATCGCATGAAGCATACGGGAATAGAATATCTCATACCAGGCTAGAGTGTGTTTGAATATGGAAGTTTAGAGGTAAAACAAAAGCGAGAATGAAGGATTGAATAGAAGCTTGGTTGTGATATGTGATGAACAGTGAGTGTTGCAACAATGGATTCAGATGATCTTAGTGATAGACTGATTATGAGTCTGGAAGCCACTAAAAGATTAAATGTGACATCAACTTGTTGGTTAAGAACAAAGAGACCAAAGAACAATACGTACAGGAATGGGCTTTTCTGCTCTCCAAGCCTGTGCCAACATATAATTCCCTTCCATACTATAGTAGTCTTCACCTACAGGATTCTGTATCTCTCTATTCCCTTCCTGTTCATGTATTCATCCAGGTTGCTTCTTGAATGCTGCAATTGCGTCTACTTTCACCACATCCTCTGGCAGCGCTTTCCAGGCACACATCGCCCTTTGCGTGAAAAAGGTGACTCGCACATCTCTTTTAACTTTCCTCCCTTGCACCTCGAACCTGTGATTCTAGCAATTTGACCACTCTGTCCTGGGAAGAAGTCTCATACTTTATACTCTCTCTATGCCATTCACAATCTTATAGACTTCTATCAGGTCGCCTCTCAACCTCCTGAGTTCCAGTGAAAAAATAAACAGACCATCTGAACATTCTTCAAAGCTAAAATCCCCCATGCCAGGCAATATTCTAGTAAATCTTTTCTGTATCTTCTCCAAAGCATCCACATCCTTGTGGTAGTGTGTTAACCAGACTGTAAACAATATTCCAACTCTGGCCTAACTAAAGTTCTATAAAACTGCAGCATAACCTGTCTATCTTTATACTCAATTGCTCGTCCAATGAAGGCAATCACGCCATAGGACATTTTTTTTAACAACTTATCCACCTGCGCTGTCACCTTCAGTTATCTGTTGATCTGCACATCCAGAACTCTGCGCATAACAAAAATGTGAAGGGTTCTGCCATTCACTGTGTAATTTCCACTTGTACCTCATCTTCCAAAATGCATCACCTCACATTTGTCCAGATTAAACAGTATTTGCCTTTTTTCTGCCCATGCCCCTCCAACCGTTCTATATCCTAATGTGCCCTTTGACAATCCTCTTCACTATCCACCTATCCACCATTCTTTGTATAACATTAGTAATTAGACCAGCTATGTTTCCCTCCAAATCATTTATATAGACCACAAACAGCAGAGGTCCCAGTACTGATCCCTGTGGAACACCACGAGTCAAAACTGTCCATTCCAAACAAAAACTTTTCTTCCACCGTTACCCTCTGTCTTCTATGCCTAAGCCAGTTGCATATCCATCTTGACAACTCATGTCAATACTATGTCACTTCACTTTTTTGTACCTGTCTGCCATGAGGGGCCTTTTCAAAGGCTTCACTGAAGTCCATGTAGACAATATCAACCTCTTTTCCCTGAACATTCATCTTTTTCACGTCCTGAAAAAACTCAATCAAGTTAGTGAGGCACGATGTCCCCCGCACAAAACCATGCTGTTTTTCGTTAATCAGTCCGTTTCCTTCTTCATGCTTATAGATCTTGTCACTGAGAATATTTTCTAATAATTTCCCGATGACTGACGTGAGGCTCACAGGCTTGTAATTTCCTGGATACCCTTTTACTGTTTTAAACAACGGAACAACATTGGCTATTCTCCAGTCCTTTGGGACCTCACTGTGGCCAGAAAGGATACAAAGATGTCTGACTTGTTGTGGCCCAAAGTGATACGACTCAATGGATATGTTTATAAGAAAGACAAAAGTCTGTCACAAGTGTCAGTAAAATATTAAATACTTAATTGGAAACGTCAGTTTTTGTACCACGTTGTGACTGACTGGATGAAATAGCAGACGAATGTCATGAAAGCAGGCAAGATGCAAACAGACATCCACAGAATACACGCAGGAATTTCTGTTCTGGTTCTTCCAAATCTTTTGCAATTATTAAGAAGTCACACCATGATGTCACAAAATGAAGGAATAAAACTTCAACTGCCTGAACGAATCGCTGCTGCTAATCTACTGACGATTGTTCATGAAAGAGAGGGATATTAAAACTCCAGATTCTGGGAAGAAGTCCACAATATAAATCTATGTATTTAGGAATTTGCAATAGTGAATGGAGGATAAAATATTCAGTTGTCATGTCACTCGATAGAAAAGTCTCAAAAACGTTGAAATGTTTCTCTTTATGTAAATGGGTTTGCGTGGCAGGACGACTTTAGTAATGATTTTTACAGGAACATAACAAAGCATGTGTTACTTTGTGACAGAGTCGGATGGTCTACACGTGCATGTAGATGCTAAATGGGGAATCCAGCCCACTGCATGTGCAGCTAAATCTGCTAAGTCTTCAAAGGCAAGTGGAGGAACAGACAACCTCAAAAGAGCATTAATGGGCTGCAGTGGAAATTCTGCTTGAGCAGCCAAGTCAACAGAAAATAATTCGTAATGCCTGACGTTGACTAAAACAGGTTACTGAAAATATTAGTTGCCACACACATGTAGGTCTCTATGTGCCAAATCGGTTAGACATGTGTGTGGATGGAGATGGATGATGGGATCTCAGCTGCATGAGAGGATCAATCAGAACAGGTTACAGGTCCTGCACCTTACAATGATGCATCATCGGCGCCAGTTGCGTTGGCAAATTTATCAGAAGGATATTCTCTGTTGTACTTCTGATTCAGGATGTCTGAGCCTGCTGATTGCAGACGGCAGAGTGTTGGGAGAGCCAACAATCTACCTCCAATCGAGAATGATAATGACATTGTTCACTAATGAAAGACAGATCCCACGATTCCTGTTGAAGAAGCAGGAAACCACTAGTCTATGAGCCACGAAATCAAGTTTCCAATGTTATGTGCATTTTTGTCAAATTACACCTAGCTTATCTACTTACCCAGGTACTGTTAAATTTGAGGATTTCCTTAATTTCAAGCATAGGTAGAGCATTGTGTGCAGTTCTGGAATCCACATTATAGGAGGGATGCGAGTGCGTAAGAAAGTGAATATTTACAAGGATAGTGTCCATGCTGGAGAATTTTAGTTATGAATGGAAACTGGATTGACTGGGGTTGTCTACCTTGTAGCAGACACGACTGAATTGGGACTGAGATGCATAAAATAACGAGGGTAAACAAAAAATAATGTATCCTGTTGCTGAAAGGATAAATGACCAATGGTCATAGATGTACTGTAAGATTCAGAAGGTTCATAGTAGAGATGAGGAAAGAAAAATAATTCTAGGATGGTGGGATTTTCAACTCACTGTGTGTTAAGTTGGTAGAAGTAGAAGCCTGAATAATATTTAAGAAGTATTTAGATGTCAAATTGCGAAACCAAGGCGTGCAAGAGTACTGGCCATCACTGCAAAATGAGATCATAACAAATAGGTGATTGTTTTTGCTGGTTCAAACTCGATTGTTGGAAGGGCATTTTGTGTGCTGTAGATACCAATGACTCTACCAACGGAATATTCACAGATAGCCATTATTTTCCTCCATTTTGGCCCCTGCTTAGGTTTCATAACCTTTTTTTTATATTTTTCTTTCATTGTGATCTATTTATATATCAAATACCATATCTGTCTCTCTGCTTCCTTTCTTACCATATTATGCTATACACATCTTTCTCTCCATACTCTCACGTTCAAACTCGACATTGTTTTTAAGTGAATTCTTAAAGATTCACGTCACTGATTGCTGTTACCACTTGTAACTTCCAGAAGGCGAGCACCAAACCTTGGGCTCTTATTCATCGATTCCCTTGCACAGTAAAATATCTAATAAAAATAAAACCATTCTTTCTGGGACCTTAACTCACCTAATCTCCTCTCGGGATCTTTCCTCGACACGTACTCATACTCTCCCAATTCACCTTCAAGGACAGGTGTAGGGCGGATCAGACTTGTGGCAGAACAGACAAGGTTGAAGAGATAAATGAAGCCTGCCACATATGGCCTACAAGCACAAACATTTTCAGAGAGGAAAGAAGAGGACCGAATTTAAGGATACCGAGAAGGTATGAGGCCTTTTTTACTTACTGGAATGTGCTTTGAGAAAGCCAGCAGATTCGATGTACCACATGTGAATTTCAAACCAGCGCCATTCTGTTTTTGCCATTGCTTTTGCGATATTCTGCGCTTTCGTAATGAATTTTGATAAGGTACCCCGCGCATAAAAATTGGAAGACATTGCATTAATGAAATAATGACACTGACCGAGATGCCAGGTTAACATGAAACAAAACAGAGAATACTGTGAAAGGTTACAGTAAGTCTATTCTGGTATTTTCGAGAGTGAAATGTCAGTATATTACTTAAATGGAGCAGACGTGCAGAATTCTGAGCTTCAGACAAATTTAGGTCTTTCACTGGCTTAGTCAGAGAAAAGTTAGTATGCAGGTATAGCAGTTAATCAAGAATAATAGTTGAATGTTCTGGTATATTACGGGAGGAAATACACAGAAACGTAAGGCTGTTAGATTTCAGGTATAATGCTCATTTTTGGCGCCACATCTGCAACAATGAATCACTTGTTTATACAATGATGTAAATACATTGGAGGCGTTCTGAGGAGATTGACAAGATTGATAAGAACAATGGTTGTTTTCCCTACAAGAATAGGACACGCAGTTTTGACTTGTTTCTACTGTACTTAGAAGAGGGATGTGAATTAATTGAATTGGAAAGGATTGTAAATTGTCTTGGTATGTTTCACATAGAGCTGACATTACCTCTTGTAGCGGTGGCAGTGGTGGCACTCCTTTAAGTTAAGTGACCAATCTTTCAATTCAAGAATGAAGAGCGTTCTTATTTTTTTTCTCTATCACAAGTTTGTACAACTTTCCGTGCAGCTCAGAGGGCCGTGAGCATGAGGCGATTGAAAGTTTATAAAACAGATTTGAATAGATTTTTGTTAGGTAGTGAACAAAGGGTCATCGGGAATAGATGTGAATGTGGAGTTCAAAGTATCAACAGGTCAGCCACAATTTCATTGAAATACAACATTTTCTTGTAGACTTAAACATTTTTCTCTGCACTACTTCGAACGTGAAACTATCATGTATGCGTTAGCTAAAGAGGCGATGTTGCTGTTTAAAAAAAAACACCCTATTGCATGAAATTCAGAAATGTTAATAAATAGAGGACAGAAAGTATTCAACCCCAAGTTGATCAATTTCCAATGGTATGTGCACACAACTTTCAGAACAAATTAATGTAAGTGTGTAGTATATGGCACATGTTTATAGAAAACACAGGCAATGCAAGTGTTTCCATTTTCAGGTGGTTGCAAGAACAGTGAGACCAGAAATGAACACACATACAAACCTTGAAATGTGACTACCCTGTTTGAGAAAGCATTTTAAAACATGAAAGAATAGATTCAACGCACTCAGCACTGGCAATAGGACTGGAAACAAATGTTTCCCCATCCGAATATCAACTGGACTGAATGGTGTCCTAATCTTGTCAATGATAAACTTTGAAACTGCTTTTAACGTTGCCTCTCATTTATCCTGATCACCAACAGCACCTTCTCGTCGATTGCCTCTTTACAGTCGACAACTGAATTCATGTATTTATTGCATTTGGTTATTCCTCTTGACAAAACGGGTGACATTCATAGCTGAGACTTTTTTCTCATTATTTTTCATGTCGTGTTCCCTTGTCAACTTCCTTAATATGAAATTGAATTATAATTAACCAAAGTGTATGACTGCCTGGTTTATTCTGTTCCTAATCTATTTTCAAATGTTACACCATTAATTGAATCATCACTTTATTTTCTTTTTGGTCAACTTTAAAGCCATACACTAGTTCAAATTTTGTTGCCCATGCTATTATCCTGAGCGTTTTGGCTTTTATTTTGTAAACCATTCAGAGAAATCTCTCCTCTCCACCGAAATGTTAATAACGGTTTAATGCGCTTTGCTTCAATGGGCACCACTTGAATGCAGAGGAACGCAAAAATCATTATTCTTATCCTTTTCAAACTGTATGACCCCACGTGCAATCACAACTTTCCAACTTTGATTTGTTTTTCCAGGTCGTTCATACGTTCTAAGTTGCTACAAATATTTGAGAAGTGTACTGTCTCTCTCGTCCTATTGTCTGACTGTTTATAACATACATGTAAAGTAACTCCACAGACGACGTCAACCCATCAACAAATCATAGAGTCATAGAGTAATACAGCATGGAAACAGGACCTTCGGCCCAAACTAGTCCATGCTGACCATGGTGCTCACTCAGCTAGTTCCAATTAGCTGCCGTTGGTCCATATCCCTCCCAACCCTTCCCAGCTAGATACCTATCCAAATGCTATTTGTATCTGCATCAACCACTTTGTCTGGCAGCCCATTCCATATATGCACAACTCTCTGTGTGAAGAAGTTACCAATCAGGTCCTTATTAAATCTTCCCTCTCTTAACTTAAACCCATACCCTGTAGTTTTCAATTCCCCATCCCTGGGAAAAGAAAGGCTATAAACATTCATCCTATCTCTGCCCCCCATGACATTATACACCTCAGTAAGATCCCCCCTCCTTCTCCTACATTTCAAGGAATAAAGCCCTATCTTGGCCAACCTTGTCCTGGCAAAATCCTCATAAATCTTCTTTGCACACTTTTCAGTTTAACTATGTCTTTCCTATAAAAAGGTGACCAAAACTGTGCACAATACTGCATGTGAGACCTTACCAATACAATTGTACCATAATGTCCAAACTCCTACACTCAATGTCTCGACCGATGAAGGCCACATGCAAAATATCTTCTTTACCAATCTGTATACTGTCATGCTGCTTTCAACAAATTATGTGCTTGTACTCCTAGGTCTCTCTGTTGCACAACACTTCTCCGGACCTTACCATTTACTGCATAAGTTCTACCTTTGTTTGACATTCCAATGTGCAACACGTCACACTTATCTGTATTGAATAGGTTTGCCAATCCTCAGCCCACTTTCCCATCTGATCAAAATTCCTCTGTAATTTTCGATCACCTTCTCTGCTGTTAATGACACCTCCTATTTTTTTTTGTCTGTAACCATACTAATTAAGCTTTGTACATTCACATCTCGATCATTTATGTAAATAACAAATAACAAGCGTCCCAGCACCTACCCATGTGGCACACCATTGGCGTTCATAGGCGTTCAGTCCAATAAACAACTTTCAACCTTCACCCTCTGCTTCCTACCATCCAGCCACTTTTAAATGTGATTAGCTAGCTCTCCATGGATCCCATGTGATCTAACATCCATGACCCGCCTGACGTGTGGGATTTTGTCAAACGCCGTTCTCAAGCCCATATAGACAACATCAACTGCCCTACCCTCATGTATACTCTTGGTTACCTCCTCGAAAAGCACTGAAAGATTTGTCAGACATAACTTCCCGCACACAAATCCATGCTGACTATCTCTAATCAGACTTTGACTATTGAAATGTTGATTGATCCTGTCGCTCAGTATCCTTTCCAATAACTTGCCTACCATCGATGTCAGGCTCCCTGGTCTGAAGTTCCCTGTCTTGTCTTTGCTACTTTTCTCAAAAAAAGGAACAACATTAGCCACACTCCAGTTTTCCAGAATTTCACCAATGGCTAAAAGTGAAGCAGAAATCTCTGCAAGGGTTTCTGCAATTTCTTCCCTAGCATCCTACAACGTCTGAGGAAAGACTTGATCGAGCCCAGGGATTTATCCACCTTAATGCAATCTAAGGCAGCAAACATCTCCTCTCTGGCAATATGTATGCCGTCCAAAACATCTCCAAATGTTTCCCTTATTTCCTTAGCATCCACGATTGTCTCCTCAGGAAACACTGAGAAGAAATATTCATAAAAATCTCCCCATTTCCTGTGGCTCCACATTGACGGCCATGCAGATCTTTAAGGAGGCCTACTCTCTCTCTAGCCACCTTTCTACTTTTAATATAGCTATAGAACCTCTTGGGATCATCTTTAACATTATCTGCCACATCTGTCTCATGCCCTTGTTTTGCTCTTCTTATTTCCCTGTCAAGTGTGCTCCTACACTTTTTATAGTCATCTCGGGATTCACTTGAGCCCAAGAGCTTAAAACCAATGCATGCCATCTTCTTTTTTTCCCGACCAGAGCCTCAATATCATTCGTCAGCCATGGATAACTAAATCTGCCTGTTTTTCCCTTCACCCTATCAGGGACATACTTTTAAAAGCCTCCCATTTGCCAGTCATCCCTTTTCCTTCATATAGACTCACCCAATCGATCTCTAATAGATCCTGCCTAATGGCCCTAAAATTGGCGCTGCTCCAGTTTAGCATCTTAAACTGTGGACCTGTCCTATCTTGTTCCATAACAATGTTAAATCTAAGATAGTTATAGTCACCCTTTATTTACACGTCGAGAATCCTCGACACAGACCCAGCTCCCTGAGATCCAGCTCTGAGAGAGAACAGGATATCTGATATTCCTGCTTTTGACTGTCAGAGTGAACTGCCTGATTGAACTTGATTAATGGACCCAATCAGGAAAATCACATTCTATGTGATCCAACTGGCTGACCTCGTTACAATTACCATATATGCATATTGTGTACCTAGTTATTTTTATGGTATTTTTCTACTTTTGCTATCTTACGTTATAAGTAAAACCTACAATGCATTATGAAGTAAGCAGTTTTCTGTTCCCTTTGCAAACTAAATGTAAACTTAATTCATGCACACATTAATTAAAAAGAACCAATCAGTTTCATGTAACTAATGCAGCATACTTCACTTCATTCACCATGAATTCCCATTTAATTTCCAATGTGGCAATGCAAAATTTCAGGATCTTAATTGTATATCTTTTTTCTGCAAGTCAGAAATTAATGTGCCAAATGTTCATCAATTCTGTGTTGATCAGAAAAGTGCGTTCTTAAAACTCCGCCTTGAAAGATAGAGCACTCAATTGCTAGCGTTACACTCCATCCCCTTTCGACAACAGCTGTTTTGGTATTTTGGTCATCTGAACTGCGACAAGAATCTCTATACATCCACCAGAAATATACCAGTAAATCATCTGATCTCCTTCAAAATATGTAGCAGATTCTTTCATAAACCTCAGAAAACACAACCGCAGGACCACACTGGCTTGATAGTAGCAGAAGCAAATCAAAGTCTCTTTAACTGCAAACTGCAAGCCCTTCAAAGTAACAACATGTCACTTCGTGTTGCTAAATCTATGGTCACCTGCATGTAAGACAGGCTATCAGACAATAAGTTCATAACCAGCTTGCAAAAGTCTATTCAAGCTGCTACAACATCCAGCCCCATATGGATGTACAGACAACGTCTCTGTAGTGACTATCAGATTTCACACGTAATATGCTGTATGTTGAGTTCATTATGGTAGTTCCACAGATCCCAGAATCCCCGCCGGGGGAAGAATGATGGGAAAGGTATTAACGTTAAATACTTAAAGCAAAACAAATGGTACATTGCAAGAAATGGACAGGGCATTGAAAATAATTGGGGAAGCAAGAAGCAAACTAATGATTACAAATATTGCAAATAAGGCATTTCTAAGAAATGGGATTAATGGTAAAGGAGATATGAGGTTCCAAGTGAGATCAGGTCTGAAAAAAGGTTTCGAAGATTGAATTCGAATTGTCTCCGTCCCAGACATTTTCAGAGTCTGGAATGGAAATTAATTGGAAGGAGCAACTTTTCATTAGGAAAGCAAACAATAAATTTTCACACTGTCAATGCAAAAACAGGCAGAGACACAAAAACTCATCTAGTTTTACAAACAAATGCTACATTCAAAGTCTTATAAGGGGCACAAAATACATATAAATGAAAATACAGCTTCTTTAATGGCTACTGGAAAGTTGCAACGACTCATCATAAACTAGAATAATCTCAGTGAAAATTTCCATTGCAGTATTACAGATAAACATTACATTGCAGATAAAATTAATAGCCACCAGAGAGACTTACTTGGGACACCAACAATAGCGATGATGGGATAATAAATCGTTTGCATCAACTTCAATACGAAATAGATCCAATCTGTTAATTTTATCCAATCATAAGTTGCAGAGGTATAGTGCAACCAATAGGAAAAGCTCCTGTCCATTTTTGTAACATTCATGTGTAATGCACCCAGAGTTTGTTTCAATGTTGTGCGTTATGCTCAGATTTTGACCCGTTGTTGAAATATTATACTTTATCACGCTCACATTTCGATCTCTTCTTTCTTTTTGGACCCACTGGCCCTTTTCAATGGTTGAGTTATTCTCCTCCTTTCATTATGGAATAATAGTTTGAGCATTGCCAATTACTCATACAAGCGCTAGTCCTCTGGTGGCACAATTATGTTGTGGAAATTAACACTAAATACAGTCACTGAACAAACAGTTTAAGTTAACTCTTTCCATTCCATTACGTTCTATACTGTATTGAACGCGAACATTGACAGAAACTAATGGGGTATATGAGAATACTGAGGAAGTTAATGTTTATCTTGTTGAAGTCACAGGTCAGATGTGATGCATCCTGCTTTGGATTTCGAAGTAGATGCAGGGAACTATATACTTTGCAATGCAATAACCTATTCACTAAAGAAGCATTGAATGAAGTCTAGAACTAGTGATTTATCAGTATAATATCAATTGACCATCTTCGAGATGTATGCAAACTAAGAACAGAGTACAGGATGAGTTGTTAGCTCAAAATCTGTTTACAAACCGAAAAATAGAAAAAAAAAGCTGCGAATGCACAGCAGGCTTCAATCAATGTTTGGAAACCTTCCATAATCCTTCAATGATGACTGCATTGTCAGTTATTTTAGAGTCATTCATGATAGGTACAGGCTCTTTGGCCCAACATGCCTCTGCCAACTAACAATACTGAACTACAAAAATATCATTTATCTAAACTTGGTCCATAGCCTTCTATACTCTGCCATTTTACGTGCCCATCCAGATACTTCTTAAATGTTATGAGAGTACCTGCTTTCATCACCCTGCCAGGCAGTACCTTCAATATTTCTACTATCCTCTGGAGGAAAATAAATTTTTCTGATCACGTCTGAATCACTTACCCGTCATCTTAAACGTGTGCCCTTCAGACTTACTTACGTCTGCCAGGGGAAAATGTTCACGCGATTTACCTTTTCAAAGCCTCTAATAATATATAGACTTCAATCAGATACCCATCCACACGCCCACCCCACCCCCTCTGTTCTGAAGACAACATAAACTATACTCTCTCTCTTTATAACTGAGACTTTTTATTCCGGTGAACATCCTAGTGAACTTTCTCTGCACGCTCTCCAGCGCAATGACATTCTTCTGATAACGTGGTGAAACAGTTTGCAGAGAAAAATCCATCTCTGGCCTAAATAATGTTTTATGAAGTAATAACGAAGCTTCCTTTCTCCTTGTGGCATTTTGGCTCAGTGGTTAGCATTGCTGCTTTACAGTGCCAGGGACCCACGTTCGATTCCACCCTCAGGTGTCTGTCAGTGTGGAGTTCACACATTCTCCCAGTTTCTATGTATGTTTCTGCTGGGTAGTCGGGTTTCCTCCCATATTTCAAAGATGTGCAAGTTAGGTGGATTGGCCACGCCAAATTGCCCATAGTGTTCAGGGATTTGCAGGCTAGGTGGGTTAGGCATGGGTATGCAGGGTTACAGGGATAGGTTTGGGGAGTGTGTATGCCTGGGTGGGATGTTGTTCAGAGGGTTTATGTGGACCCGTTGGGCTAAATGGCCTGTTACCACACTGTAGGCATTCTATGATTCTATATTCTATGTCCAGCTCATGAAGGAAAGCACTCTGTCAGCCTTCTGCACCCTTCTGTCTACCTGAGCTGGCAGGTAGGGTTTTTTGGACTTATGCTCCCCTTTGACCCTCATTACTCCATGAAGGCCTACAATTGATTGTATATATCCTTCCAGTATTAGACGTTCCACAATTCATCACCTCACACTTTTCAGGTTTAAATTCCATCTGCCATTGTGCTGCATAATTTAACAGTGATCAATACTAGATTTTGGCCTGTTACCATTCTTCTCAATATCAACAAGCAACTTGCATGTAACTTGCAAACTTATAAATGATACCATCTACACTCACATCCAAGTCATTTAGTTTCTAGCAAACACCAAGGACAGAATAACAATCACTGTGATACACCAGTGGTCAAAGAGTTACAATTACATAAACTATTTGTGAGCCACTTTTAGATCCATTTTGCCAACGAGCCTTGCACTATCTGGGCTGTTGCCTTTTGTACCATTCTTCCATTTGAGACCTTGTCTATAACCTCAATGAAGTCCACTAAAACCAGTTCAAATGCACTAACCCTCATCAATATGTTTGGACAACATTTCCAGGAAAAAAATTAGCTCCTTTATAGTTGGACAAGATCTGCCTTGAACAACTACATGTTGACTATCCTGGAACAAACCCCGACTCTCCAAATATTCATTAATCCTATACAATACGTTTCCTACCACTGCTATCAGACTTGCTGTGATTAACCGCTGTAATTTTATTGCCCTTCTTAAACAAAGCAACTCAATAGTCTGGCACTTCTTCTGTGGCCACAGAAGGATTAAATATCGGGTGTAGAGCCTCCAATAGCATCTTTGGATACATTAAATCCGGCCTAGGGATTTATGCATCTTTATGTCTGCTAAATTATCTGAAATAGCTGCACAGAGGCCATTTTGCCTTCATGAAGTTATCTTTTATTTACACTAGTGCAATACACGCGCCTTGATCAGCTAGCTCAGTGTCAGATGCTAGATTGAGGAAATCTTCTGAGACTTCTGTCTATATCTGCCATCTTCGGCTCCCTGATTGGCCCAGATTAAGATTCTCAATCAGAGATCTCTTAATAAATGCGATCTATCTAGTCAACATCGTTCCAATCACAAGAATACCAGACACATATTATTTATTACTCTTAACATGTTCTACAATGACATCATAAATTAAGATCCCCTCAACAATATTTGTTTCTTCATGAATGCAAATGACAAATATTTGGTTAAAATACAAAGTAACAGGGTTGTTGTCGTGGGTGATTTTAACTTCCCATATATATTTGGGGCGGTACAGTGGCTCAGTGGTTAGCACTGCTGCCTCACAGCACCAGGGACACTGGTTCGATTCCACCCTCGGGTGACTGCCTGTATGGAGTTTTCACATTCTCTCCGTGTCTGCATGGGTTCCATCCGGCTGCTCCAGTTTCCTCCCACAGTCCAAAGAAGTGCAGGCTAGGTGGATTGGCAATGTAAATTGCTCGTAGTGTTCAGGGATGTGTGGGTATTGGGGGGATGGGTCTGGTTGGGATGCTCTGAGGGTCGAAGTGGACTTGTTGGGCCAAAGGGCCTGTTTCCACACTGTAGGGAATCTATGAAAAATTCTATTCTATGAATATTGACTGGGACTCACCTAGAGCTTGGGGTTCGGATGGGGCAGAGTTTATAAGGAGCATTCAGGAGGGCTCCTTGAAACAGTATGTAGATAGTTCAACTAGGAAAGGGGCCGTACTGGACCCAGAATTGGGGAATGGGAACAGCCAGTTGGTCAACATCTCAGTAGGGGAGCAGCTTTGGAACAGTGATCACAATTCTGTAAGCGTTAAGGTACTGATGGTTAAAGATAGGTGTAGTTGTTGGGTGACGGTACTAAATTGGGGGAAGGCTAATTACAAAAAATATTAGGCTGGAACTGAAGAATGAAGATTGGAGGCAGAAGTTTGAGGGCAATACAACATATGGTATGTGAGAGGCTTTCAAGAGTAAGTTGCTGGGAACTCAAGATCGGCAAGATCCTTTCAGCATGAAGGTTAAGTATGGCAAGTTTAGGGAAACTTGGTTAACAAGAGATATTGTGAGCCAAATCAGAAAGACAAATGAAGCATTTATCAAGGCTAGGAGGCTGGGAACAAACGAAGCAAGGGTGGAATACAAGGAAAGTTGGAAGAAACTTAAGCAAGTAGTCAGGAGGACTAAATGGGTCATAAAATGTCAATAGCCAACAGAATTAAGGGAAAACCCGAAGCTTTTTATACATATATGAAAAGCAAAAAGGTAGCTAGACAGAGGGTTGGCCCACTCAATGACAGGGAAGGGAATTTATGTGTGCAGGCAGAGGAAATGGGCGAGGTATTAAATGAGTACTTTGCGTCAGTATTCACTATAGAGAAGGACTTGGTCGATGATGAGTCTGGGGAAGTGTGCATAGAAAGTTTGGGTCATGTTGAGATTTAAAGGGAGGAGGTATTATGGGTCTTAAAAAACATTACAGTAGGCAAGTCCCCACCACCTGATGCGATATACCCCAGAATACTGAGAGAGGCAGAGAGGAAATTGCTGGGGCCTCGAGGCCTCTCACATACCATATGTTGTATTGCCCTCAAACATCGGCCTCCAGTCTTCATTCTTCAGTTCCAGCCTAATATTTTTGTAATTAGCCTTCCCCCAATTTAGTACCATCATCCGACAACTACACCTATCTTTATCCATCAGTACCTTAACGCCTACTGAATTGTGATCACTGTTCCCGAGCTGCTCCCCTACTGTGACATCGACCAACTGGCTGGCCCCATTCCCCAATTCTGGGTCCAGTACGGCCCCTTTCCTAGTTGGACTATCTACATACTGTTCTCACTGGCTACAGGAGAAGTCCCAAAGGATTGGAGAATATCCAACGTTGTTCCTTTGTTTACGAAGAGTGGCAAGGATAATCCAGCTAATTATAAGCCAGAGAGCCTTACTTCAGTGGTAGGGAAACTATTGGAGAGGATTCTTCGAGACAGGATTCACTCCCGCCTGGAAGTCAGTGGGCGTATTAGCAAGGGGCAATGGGGTTTTGTGAAGGGGAGGTCGTGACACAATAACTTTGTTCAGTTTTTTGAGGAAGTGACGAAGATGATCGATGAGGGTAGAGCAGTTGATGTTGTCTACATGGACTTCAGTAAGGCCTTTGACAAGGTCCTTCATGGCAGGCTGATACAGAAGGTAAAGTCACACGTTCTCAGACATGAGCTTGCAAGATGGATTAAAAAACTGGCTCGGTCATAGCAGACAGAGGGTAGCTGTGGAAGGGTGCATTTCTGAATGGAGGACTGTGACTAGTGACAGTTGGGACCTTTGCTGTTTGTAATATATATAAATGATTTGGAGGAGAATGTAAGATTAGTAAGTTTGCCGATGACACAAATGTTTGAGGAATTGTGGATAGTGATGAGGACAGTCAAAGGATACAGCTGGATGTAGATCAATTGGTGAATTGAGCAGAGAGATGGAGTTTAATCCGAAAAATGTGAGTTAATGAATGTTGGAAGGCCTAATTCAGATGTATTAAATACAGTAGATAGGAAAACCCTTAAGAGTATTGATAGGCAGAGTGATCTGTGTGTACAGGTACACAGGTCACTGAAAGTGGCAATGCAGGTGGAAAAGATAGTCAACAAGGGAAATGGCATGCTTGCCTTCATCGGCTGGGATATTGAGTTTAAAAATTGGCATGCAATGTTGCAGACTTATAGAAACTTAGTTAGGCCGCATTGGAATATTGTGTTCAATTCTGGTCGCCACACTACCAGAAGGATGAGTGGCCTTGGAGAGAGTTCAGAGAAGCTTTAACAGAACGTTGCCTGGTATAGAGGGCCTTAGCTATGAGGTGAGGTTGGAGAAACTTGATTTGTTCTCACTGGAACAACGGAGGTTGAGGGGTGACCTGATAGAGATTAACAAGATTGTGAATGGCATGGACAGGCTGGACAGTCAGAAACTCTTTATTTCCCAGGGTGAAAGAGTTAGTTAGCAGCGCCATAGGTTTAAGGTGCGAAGGGCAAGGTTTAAAGGTGATGTACGAGGTGGTGGTTGACTGGAACTCGATGTCAGGGGACGTAGTCGAAGCAGATACTATAGTGACTTTTAAAGGGCGTCTTGACAAATACATGAATAGGATGGGAATAGAGAGATATGGCCCCAGAAAGATAGGGGTATGAGTTGTGACAGGCAGCATGTTGGTGCAGGCTTGGAGGGCCGAAGGGCCTGTTCCTGTACTGTAATTTTCTTTGTTCTTTGTTCTATATCGTCCACATCCTCTGATGCCATGATAAGATTTCACCTTTTGTCTCTAATAGAACCTGCTGACCCTGGTAATACTCTCACTGTTAAGATACCTGAAAATGTCGGGGTTTCCTGATTCTGATCCGACTAGATATTTCATAGCCTCTTTTTGTCCTCCTAATTTCTTTCTTAAGTGTCCACGACACATTCTGTACTTTTGAACATATCCCTCTATTTTTAATGTTTTGTAGCTAACACACGCTTCCTTCTTTATCTTAATCAAACCTTTAATATCCCTTGACACCCATGGTTCCCTGGACATGTTACCCTTGCTCGTAGAGGAGCAAATTGACCTGAATTTTCATTATACTACTTTTAAAAGGCTCCAGATTTCCAACTGTAGTCTCACCTTCAATTGTATTCTCCAAGGTTGGAACGAAAATAATTTGGAAAAATGAATGATAATCAAAGTGATCAAATTCATATAAAATCATTCTTAATAACTTTTACTGATGCCATTCCTGAAATATGGAACACACTTGTAGACAATTTCGCTGTTGGATAGTCAGAGACTTTTTCCCAGGGCAAAAATGACTATTACGAGGAGGCATAATTTTAAGGTGGTTGGAGGAAGGTATAGGGGAGATGTCAGAGGTAGTTTCTTTACACAGACAGTAGTGAGCGTGTGGAATGCACTGCTGGCAGTGTTAGTGGAATCAGATACTTAGAGACTTATAAGCAACTCTTGGATAGGCACGTGGAGGAAAAGTAAAATGTAGGGTATGCAGGATAGTTTGAACTTGGTAGGATAATACGTCGGCACGAAATCGTGGGCTGAAGTGCTTGTACTGTGCTGTACTGATCTATGTTTTATGTTCTATGCACTGTGAACTAACTTTCAAAATCCAGATGGCCATTGCCGTTCATAGAACAATAGGAGATTTGAAGTTTGCTGTAATGTTTACAGGTGAGAGAAAACAGGATGAAGTGCTTAATATCAGAGTGCAGGTGATTATAACCATTGAGCAACGGTGTCCTGTGACATTGAAAAATCACCCGTGAGGTCCCAACTGCATCTTTGGTTCACGGACTGACCACTGGGGTTTTTGAGACAACAAGGTGTAGAGCTGGATGAACACAGCAGGCCAAGCAGCACCAGAGGAGCAAGAAAGCTGACGTTTCAGGTCTAGACCCTTCTTCAGACCCTTCTAGATCCTTCTTCAGGAGTGTTTGATTGTGTTGACTGTAACTGTGCAACTGACGGCCAAGGTCCAAAACGCGTGCTGGGAGAATTAAAAAAATTCTGCAATTGACGAAAGGAATGACGTAAGGCACGTGAAAAGGCATGTGAATGCAGTTTAACAAGATAATTTAAAATGAATAAAATGTCCTCTGACCAGTCACCTGACATGAAGCAGATTTGATCAGCAAAATTGTTACACATTGACAAGAATAATGGAGCATTGATGTCCGGCTTGCAAGTGTTCCTGAATTAATGGCAACAAAATCATGATTTCAAGTCTCAGGTCATGGGTCAGAAGTGACTCAGCACATCTTGAAAAATTCTGATAACTACACGAAACCCTACAAAAGTGAAAAAGGTTCAGAATCTCAGGTAGCACAAAGAAGAGAAAGTGACGACCTAGGATCAACTTTGAGAGCAGGACTTACTCTAAGCAAATATCAAGAGCGTTCAGCATAGGTCAGGCCTGGTCAACTCTGCTTGTGGACTTAATACCAAACTTCAACATAGAACATAGAACATTGAACATAGAACATAGAAGAGTACAGCACAGTACAGGCACTTCAGACGACGATGTTGTGCAGACCTATTATCTTGCTCATGTGATGGATAGATATTCTATTTTCTGAGCGTAGCGGTAGACTCATAGAGATCATGCAGTTCAGACAAACGCCATTAGGTCCATCGAAACCTGACCAGACAAAACCAATCAGCTAAGATTGCTAGTCCTGATCGTGGCCCATATCCTTGTATACCTTGTTCATGCATTTAAATAGTCTTCCATGGTGTTGAGGAAATCTCCCTTTATCAGGAGTACAGGCAGTGAGTTGCAGATTCCACTGTCTCTATGAGAAATATTCTTCCTCAAATTTTGACCTTATATAACATCTGAATTGAATCTATATACGAAAGAAAAGCTCAGTTGGGTACTGTCAATTACTAACTGTGTTGAGGCTGCGGCTTCCACAGGTTATTTTGTCCTGGGTATTTTTGAAGAGGGATTTTAAGGCAGCAGTCAGGGCAATCTAACAGACCTGCTAGAGAAACAACTTGTGAGGTGTTGGTTTTTATTAAGTTGGAACAATAGAAGCAGCCTGAGTAGGCGTGATCTAGCTCCCACAGAACCAGGAATTTTAGTTTTACATTTCAGCAGTTGCTGTTAGTGTTTGAAAAGGTGGAAAGCAGTGTTTCCCTCTCTTGGCTATAGCCAAACGATGGAGGTTCTCTGCCTGCTGTGGTAGCTGCTGACTTTACCTTTTGCCAGGGGTGTGTTTCTGGGACATTACGATATTGGAACAGTTAAATCTTAATAGTCATTGCATCTATTATCCTGTTAAGTTTTCCAATAGAGTTACATTGGTAATGTAATTAAAGATGAATAAAATGTGTTTTGTTTTGAATCTGGAACATTTGACCATTCGAATTTCATCTGGAACGCAATATATTACATTGAAAGTAAGACCAAGTTAGCATCTATACCATCTTCTGAATACTTTGAGGGGGTTTGGTCTGGCCCTTAAGAAATTGAAAGCTCATGTCGGGATCAAAATCTTAAATTCAAAGTTGGATTTAGAGTTATTGCACTCAAAGGCATCGAGTACTCGTGTTTTTTTTTGTTTCAGTTGTTGAATTCAGTTGGGTTAACAAGTTTGTACTTTTTGTAGTAATGGTTCAGTCAATGAAAAATTCCTGAGGGTTGAAGGGATTACTTGTGAAGTTTTACAAAAAGTGAGCAAGGGAAAACTTTTGTACTTGGCAAAAAAAAAAGTTGGAGTTGGGATGCCTATGTCTTTGAGAAAAAAAAGGGAAATAATTGTGCCAAATACGTGGCATTTGTAATTGCCAGGAATGCTATTGGAGTGATTGGAAATGGCGATAATTCAATTGCAAATGAAGCAACTTGAATTAGATGCAATGACAAGGGAAGTAATAGCCCCTGCAGAACAAAAACAAAAGGAAAGAATACCCCTGGCTGAACAAAAAGAAAGAGTAATGGAAATGAAACTTTTTGAATTACTATTGAAGGCAGAGGAAGGAGAAAAGAAACAGAAGGCCCGAGCAGATGAAAAGCAGAAAGGGAGAGTGTTTGAAAGTCAGAAGTTGACAATTGGAGAAGATAGTCGATTCAAAAGGGTGGAAGAGATGTTAGAAGGTAGGTTAAGTGAGAAGGATAGTGATGATGACCAAACGTATCGTAGCCAAAAGTCCGATGTAGATTTGTTTAAATATGTGCAACCATTGCCTACATTTGACGAGAAGGATGTAGGAGCTTTTATATTTCAATTGAGAAAGGAGCTAAACCAATAAGATGGCCGGTGACCATGTGGGTAGTAATGACCAAACAAGATTGGTAGGTAGAGGTGATGAAGTATTTGCATCTCTACCAGAGGAGGTATTTGGGGAGCATCACAAAGTGAAAAATGTCATCTTAAGTGCATATGAGCTATTACCAGTCGCCTAAAGACAATGTTTCAGGAATCTAAGAAGGGACCCTCGTCAAATATACATCGAGTTTGAAAGGAGCAAACTAATTTTGAGAGATAGATAAAGGACTTTAAAATAGATCAACATCTTGGAGAGACGACTAGTTTGTAGGAGTTCAAAAATTCCCTTTCTCAAGTATCGAGAACTCATGTGGAAAAGCAGAGGGTTAAAACTGCAAGATTAGGAGCAGATGATTATGAGTTGGCTCAGAAATCAATTTTCGCTTCTGACATCAATTTCAGTCTGTGAGAGGTAGAAATTGGGAAAAAGAGAAATCTCCTGGAATAAGGGTAAAGGATATCCTGACGAGGATAAAGATATCACAGCGTAAAAAGTAAACCCATGAGGAGAAAGAAAAGTAAAAACAATCACTTGTTTTCACTGCAATGAAGTAGGCCACAAGGAGTCGCAGTGTTGATAATTTATATTAAAAAAAACATTTGGAACACATACGTGACAAAATAGGATAAACCAGTGAGTTAGTTGAAGTGGTAAAGGAAAGCACAGTGAAACGTAAAAAAAAAAGCTGCACCAGAATGGGCGCCACATAAAGGGTTGTTTGAGACAAAATTGTCAGAATTCTTGAACAAATTTACTTGTTCATAGATGCCAGGAGGAGCAGGTAAACAAATTAAAAATTTAAGAGATACTGGAGCAAATCAATATTTGATTTTGAGACACGAGGAGATATATATTTCAGAAGGACAACTGGCAGAAAAAAGATGGGTAATATGAGCAATTTTTGGGAAAAATAGTAGTGTTCCATTGTATAAAGTAAGTCCAGTGGAAAGTGGTCAAGGGGTGATAGGGGTGATAGAGAAAATCGCTATTCCAGAAATTCAGTTTATCCTTAGTAATGAAATAGCGGGATTGCAGGTGGGAATGATCCCTACTGTGTTTGAAGTGCCAGTAGAAAATCAGACAACTGAGGTGTTACAGGAAGAATAACGTGAGATGTTTCCTAATTGTGTGGGAACAAGGTTGAAGCAGGAGAAACCAGAAAATAAAGAGAAGATAGTTGAAGGTCATTTCTCAGAGAAAATGTTTGATCAAATAGTTGAGAAAAAGAATAAGAACAGGTGGAGGATAAGTGGATACTTTCAGTGCAGAAAATTAACTGAATTACAGGATAAAGATGAAAAATTAATGCAGCTTTTTTTAAATCCAAACTTCGACGAGAGAAGAATCTGAATATATCCGCGAATGTTACTATCTTAAAAATACAGTCACTGTGAGGAAATGAGGATCATCACATGGTCATGCGGTTGAGAAATAGACAGAAGTTCATCAAGTATTAGTACCCATGGGACGTAGAAAGGAAGTGTTGCAATTAGCACATGAATTGCCAGGTCATTTCGCAGTCGAGGAAACATGAAGTCAAAATGTAACATAAAAAAAAAAAATTATTTGCCTGTACTGCATAAGTATGTATTTGAATTTTGGCGATCAATTCAGGTATTTGGAAAAGCTCAGGCAGTGATAAAAGCAGTGCTTTATTACCCAATCCAACAACTGATGATCATTTACAAGAGACTGAATTGATGGCCCCTGGGCCCCAAACTAAAATAAAAAGTAAGAATCAATTCAAGTGGGAGGCCATCCATTACACTCTATCATGGTGAAAAGGACTGTGGAACAGTTATTCAATTTTTTCACAGGATCTGGACTACACATATGGACGCAATTAGATCAAGGGTGAATTTTTACATCAAAATTATTCAAAGAAGTTATGGATAGCTTAAGAATAAAACAACAGAAATTCACTGTATACATTCCAGAAACACAGAGGGTGTTAGAACGGTGGCATCAAACTTTAAAGATCATGATGAGGGCTTATAGTCAAGATTATTCAGTGGACTGGGTTAAATGAAATCCGTTTGTACTTTTGCAACTAGTGATGCACCAAAATCAATCTTCCAAATTCAGTCCATTTGAATCAGTTTTTGGGCATGAAGTCAGAGGATCACTGATACTAATTGAGGAGAAATGCGTGATTCAGAGCTCAGAGACCACATATTTTTACTGTGCGTCATTTTTTACGAAAATAGTAAAGAGAGTGGGAAAGTTGGCTAGAGATCTTTTAATAGTACACACCATGTGATGAAACAGGAGGTCGGCAATAAATCAAAATTAAATATGTTAGTTGAGATACGGTTTATTGCTATTTTCGGTGGTAGATAAAGCTTTAAAAGGAAGGTTTATTGGTCCTCATCAAATTGAAAGGAACTTGAGTGAGCTGAATTATTTGACATGAATGTCAGACAGAAAGAAAGCTTACGGAGCATCTGCTGTGAATATGCTCAAACAGTATTTTAATATGGAAGAAAATCGAGAAGGTATTACTGAATTCAACACAAAGGAATCAAACAAGTTCAGATGATTCTGATTTGTATATTCCTCAAATTAAATTGGACAATAAGAAAATTGCCAAAAATTGTGAGTAATTGTTGATCTCCCTTCCAGAGGAAAATTGTATTGACCTGAAACTCTTATTACAATTACAGGTTGAGATATGTGGGAGTGAGTTTGGAAGTACTATTCTAAGTCATGTGATGTCATCATGGGAAATGCTGTTCCAATTAAACCACATATAGATTTAAGCTTCGAAAGTTGGCATGAGTTGAAAAGGAGATTGAATGCATATTAAAAGACAACTTAATCGAAGTAAGTTACTGCAACTGGAGCTCACCCACAGTAATGGTGCCAAAGCAGATATTACCCAACAATTATATGTAGACTATCGCAAAGTCAATACAGTTGTAAAATCTCATTCTTGTCTTATTCCACAATTGGAAAACTGTATTGAGAAAGTGGGGAAAGGAACTTATACTGTTAGACATACTCAGTAGACACTGGCAGGTAACTTCATCGAAAAGAATGAAGAAAGTTTTAGCCTTCTGGACACCGAATGGACAGTACCATTTTAAATTCATGTCATTTGGTATGAAAAATTTGGCAGCCATATTCCAAAGTCTAACCAAAAAAGCAATTTCTGGATTAGCCAATTGTGTACTGTACATCAACGACGAGGTGTTTTTAAGTCACACGTGGATGGAACATTTCCAGCACGTATCAGAATTTTCTACTTTGACAGGCAAGTATGGTGATAGTGATTTTGCAAAGTCCTAAGTCATGTTCCTGTGCCATGTTATTGGACGTGGACAGATACCCCCACAGATTGTGAAAACAAAAGTTATTGAGGAGTTTCCTATGCCATCAATGACGAGGGCAATACTACAATTCCTGAAATTCAGTATTTTATGGGAAACTCACATAAAATTTTAGCACTGTTCTCGCTCCACTGACTGATTTAATGAAGTAGTGCAGAAGCTTTCAAAGAATGCTGTACTGTCAGAAGGCGTCCGACAGCCTGGAAGGTGTGTTAATCATGGACTCAGTGCTAGCCACACCTAATCATGCAAAACCAATCAAGATAGTTATTAATCCAAGTGATGTGAGTGTTGGTGGTGTACTCTTGCAAGAAGACAACGAGAAGATAGAAAGACATATTAGTTTTTTTTTTCAGAAAATCTAATAGTCATCAACAGAAATATTACACGATTGGGAAGGAGACAATAACTTTGGTGTTGGCTTTGAAAAATTCCAACATTTATTTTGCCAGTAATGTGTCTGAGGCAATTGTCAATGCGGAAAAAAGCGCTGGATAAGCTCAGACATAATTTCACTGGAGCATAGTAAGCTGAAGGAGACCTGATAGAAGTATATAAAATAATGAGGGGTATTGATACAGTTGATAGTAGTTGTCTTTTCCATAAGATGGGGAATTTCAAAACCGAGGGCACATTTTTAAGGTGAGAGGAGAGAAATTAAAATAAGACACAAGAAGCAATTTTTTTTACACTGACGGTGGTTAATGTTTGGAATGAACTTTCTGATGAATTGGTCGATTCGACTACAATTAAAGAATTTGAAATAGAGTTGGATCGATAGGTGAATCGGAAATGTTTGGAGGCATATGGGACAGAAGCAGTCAGGTCGGACTAGTTTAGTTTGGGATTATGTTCAGTATGGACTGGTTGGACTGAAGGGACTGTTTCCATACTGAATGACTCTATGGATCTATGACTATGATCATAACCCCTTTTCGGTTTTGGGGTAATTTAACGACAAGGGTACCACGCTCCCTCTCTTTGTGATGTCACCTACACCATTAAAATTCGGCGTGAAATGCTGCCCATATCTCCGAGTGCATCCTAAAATTGGAACGGTCATGAAAGTTGCAATCTTATTTTACTTTATAATCGTGACTGTTTTGTTTTTTGTTGCAAATTATGCCAGCCTGTAGCTTAATCTATGCAGGCATGTTTCTCCTGCGCCTGCTGGTTAATTATTGTTTTCATTTTTATTCTCTACAATACTGCTCATCTCTCCATTTTATGACACACTCGCAGCCTGCAAAAAATGTTGCTTTCCAGCAATTCCTGAACAACATATTTCTGAAAAGTCATCCAGCTCCTACAATCCACCCGATCTTTGAAAGCTGCCCAGAAACTAGATCCATCGTGAGATCATTAAACTTCTTACAATATTATACCTGTCATCTCTTCTCACAACCTGGGACTTCCACTATTACTTCGGCTTCTGAAGCCAGTAGAGGTCTTCCTGCTTCTGCAGTTTCCTGAATTCGAAAAAAATTTTCTTCCACGTAACACTTGTGAAATTCAACATACTTGCCTTCTCTTTGTGTCTCTTGTCCCAAAAAAAACCTACTGAAGTTTCTGCAACTTCCGATTCCCTTCAAAAATTCGCTATCTTGGGAGTTAATCTCCATCATCAATTCCATTCCAAATCTGTAAACGCACTTAACAGAAAATTATCAAGTTGCATGCAACACATACAAATCTGCTACCTCCAGCATCAATATAAGATTGATATGCTGGGATCTAAACTGCTTGATTTCCTAGATAACAAGTTGTAGAGCTGGATGAGCACAGCAGGCCAAGCAGCATCAGAGGAGCAGGAAATCTGATGTTTCGGGCCTAGACCTTTTTTAGAAATGTAGAGCTGGATGAACACAGCGGGCCAAGCAGCATCAGAGGAGTAG
>NC_063377.1:5137403-5224168 GCF_021869965.1 Rhincodon typus
CCTATCCCCTCCCTAACTCCCCACCTACACTCACCTTTACTGGCTCCATCCCTGCCTCTTTGACCTGTCTGTCTCCTCTCCACTTATCTTCTCCTGTATCCAACTTCTATCCGCCTCCCCCCCTCCCTATTTATTTCAGAACCCCCTTCCCCTCGCCCATTTCTGAAGAGGGGTCTGGGCCCGAAACGTCAGCTTTCCTGCTCCTCTGATGCTGCTTGGCCTGCTGTGTTCATCCAGTTCTACACCTTGTTATCTCTGATGATCCTGAATTGTTTGACAATGTAATTCTACTTACACTCAGAATCATTTACAAACTATTGCACACTTGCAGAATCTCATCTAATGCTGAAGTTTTACTACAATATTTGCAATTGCCACTGTCAGTGCGCAGGCAATTTTCTGTGGGCGTGTGTGGTGGGGAGGGTCGGGGAAGTGGGGGTGGTGGTGGGGTGGTGGAGAACCAATGGAGTATATCATTATTCATGTTCCGCCAGTTTGTGGATTTACAACCGACTTAAATTACTCCCTGCACACACTTAAATTAATATAAAACATTTCTAATTTATGTAGAAGGAATAATGTAATTTCGGCTTGAGAGCAGGACCACTCATCTTGCTACTGTTTACTGACTGCTTAAAACAACTAATCTCGATGGTAGCTCAGACGTTTAAAATATTTCGAAGTCATTGGCTAATCCCAGGTCAACAGAACGCTTTTCAGCTTCAAGAGAATTGACTTTGAGTATTTCATGGCAATCTGATTATGATTGATGCAGGTAGAAGAATCTAAGAGGTATTGCTGAAGAAGCGTCAGTCCTTGAGCTTCGACTCATAGAATTCCTACAGTGCAGGATGAGGTAATTCAGCCCATACAGTCTGCACGAGTCCTCCGAAGAGCTTACCACCCAGATCCACGCACCCCATTGCATGCGTTTTTTTTTTTAATCGTGGCTCACTCACCTAACCTGCACCTCCCTGGACAGTACAGGAAATTTTTAAAACGGCCATATATCTAACCTGCACATCTTTGGACTTGCCCATTTGTTGAGCAGGTTTGAAGTCTTGCTACCTGTTAGTTGGAGAGCTGGGCAGTAGGGAGGATAAGCAAGCTGACCATAGCACCATGGTGCTGGAAGCAATTCAATTGGGGGAAGAAAGAAAAATTATATACTCAAGGTTATTGACATAGTCCTATTTAGCCATGATAGAAAGCCACTAAGGCTGTGTCGTCTAACTGGTGCCCTGGTTCAGGATATCCCACCTAAGTTGCAGAGGAGGTTGGAGTGGGAGGAAAAGATCCATTGCCATTTTCTAGAAAGAAGAAGTTCTGATTAGGGTATATGAGTAGCTTGTGGATAAATCCAAAAGCAGAATTTAAAATATAGTACGCAACAAGAACAGAGGATGCTTGAAAAGTACAGCAGTTCTGGCAACATCTGTGAAGAAAAAGGTCAGAGTTAATGTTTTGGGTCCGGTGACCCTTCCTCATTACTGAAAAATGTATTAATATCTGGATTACTACATAAGCCTAAGAGCTAGTGGGCACGGGGTCAACAAAATTATAGAGGTAAATATGTGACTCAAAGACTGGGTTGGAAAAACGGTGTGAAAAATGGCACATTGGCACCAGTGCTGGGAAAGAACAGGGCTGTTCAGATCGTATGGGCCCCACTGGAAAAAAGCTTGGATACAGGTGTTGGTGAATGGAGTAATTCGGTCTGTGGAAAGGGAGATAAACCAAAAACACAAGAGGTGCGTTCGGAAGCCTGGACAATTGTGATAATTGTAAAAGGGATGTGGGCTCATAAGATGTTATTAAGCATTCCAGAATAAGCAATAGCGCAGAGAAAATGGAAACGTTCAGGAATCTAATTACAGGCACAGCAGATAGGAGGAAATTGTGAGAAAGGGCAGTAAATGCAGGACTGAACATACGATACTTAAATGCATGCAGCATACAGAACAAGGTACATGAGTATTGAGTTGGATTGAAATTGGTGAGTGCATTTTTGTTACTGTCACAGAAACATTAGTGCAAAGGGTTGGATCCAAATGTCCAAGTACAGGCATTCTATGCAAAAGCAGAGGTAGATGGGGAGAGGGGGCGGGATTGTCTTGTTAATAAGATATTAAATTAGATCGATAGCAAGAAGTGGTATACATCAGAAGGTGAATGGTCTGTGTGGGTAGAGGTGAGGAATCAGAATGGAAGAGGCACCCTGATGTGTATGCAGGCATTGGAGCAGTAGTCAGAATGTTGAGCAGAAAATAACGCAGGAGAAATAAAATGCACATATGACAGGTATTATTAAAAGGATCATTGGGGACTTCAAAATGCAGGGTGGACTTGTAAAATTAGATTGTCAGCAAATTCCTAGAAAAGGAAATTCGAGGGAACTGACAATTCTGGATTTGGTTATGTGTAATAAGAAATACTTAAATAGCAGCTTAAGGTGAAGGAACTGTTTGGGACCAATCCCAATAATTTAAACGACTTCACCCTGAAATTTGAAAGATATAATCTGGAATTAGATATAACGTGTTACAGTCCAGACCAAGCCCCAAAAAGCATTTCAAGGACATAGCTGAGATCCTAACTTTTATCTAGTGTAAAGACAACTGTAAGGCTTTGCGTTACAGATAAGATTAGCCTGATGAATTTACTAGGTTTTAGTGACCACACTTTATTATTTAATCACAGTTAAAATACCATGAAAGAAAAAAATTGGCATGATCTTAACTCCGTTAGAATACATTACAAAATATTATATTTTTATCTAATATTATCAACTGTTCCAAGAAAGCAGTATGCTTGGCAAAGCACATCCTTGGCAAAGGCAAGTTTAACAAAACAGATTTCCCTCACTTGCTATCTCTTCCAATTCAATAGAAAGGGGAAAATGAATGAAAGGATGCATCTAGCAGTTGACGGAGAACTCAAGCTTTTTGCAGCAGCTTCAACTCCAAAACTCCAACTTCATCGACTGAAAACAAGCAAAAAAAAAATCCAGGGTCTGCGAGAGTCTGACTCCACCCAGTCATGCTTCTTATGCTGAAAGTTTAAAAATAAAATCAAATCTATGTAAACCTGCTTTTCGTAGAGCAGAATCCACGTTACCAGGTTGACAAAAACCCTCTTCAACAGAAACAGAACACATCGTGCGTGTATGTATGTGTACATAGACATATACGATAGTTAACTTAAGCAGGCAAACATTCAATACACCTGCCCATCTCACTCTATTCTTCCAACACTGAATACCTCCATCTTCCATCATCAAAGTCATAACAATATGTCGCCGATTACACTCTCTACTCCTGAAAGTGTGTAATTTTGAAATTTAATTGGTGTAATAATAATCTCCTTCTATGCCATCTGATATTTTTTCCTTAACGTTCTCTAAAATCACATGATGAGAATATACAATTTTCTCAGATATATTACCAGCAAAATAAATATTGCAGCATTACAATTTCAACAATAAACTCAAGGTCACTTTCTCAATGGTGCAACATTCCTTCTATAGTATATTCAACTTTCTGGATAAATACCCAATAGGTCTTTCTATTCTCTCTTTGCGTAAGAACATTGTCTGAACACCCACATCACTCATATTCAACACCACCTTGAATGGCTTTGCCAACACTGAATCAGTGGTCAACTTTCAAACGCCTACTGACACTCTTCCATCAACTGAAATTTTCTACAATTCTTCAGAAACCAGTCAATGGAGCAACGACACTGCTGAAATTCGGCACAAATTTTCGATTCAAATTATCGTTTTGATAAGGACAACTATGCTTTATCTTTAAAGGTTCACCTGCGACAGATAATAACAATATCAATTTATTTCCATTCTAAAAATGAAGAATTTTTAATCTGTTGTCTGCTTCCTGTTTTATCACACACTGTGCTACTATCCAGACAACTCACCCACATTATTTAACCTCTCCCTAAAATTGGACCCACAGTCAAATATGTAATCTCTGAACTCTGACTCACTGGTATTCCATTTTTAAAATTTCAGTGGTCCGCTTACCTCATGTCCAAAAACAACTTCTAATGGGCTGACTTTTGCTGATTCATTAGGTGCATCCTTTATTTTGAAAGATGAAAATAGAATTGTAACTCCTTTATTCCAATACTCTTTTGTCTTGACTGTAAGCCCTCAACATAATTATTAAAGTTTGATGCTATCGTTCCAATGCTCCCTGTGATTCTGAATGGTATGCTATTGAAGTGCATTGTTTTATTCCTAACCTCTCTAAACTCCCTTGAATAAACGCGTAATGCTTTGGCCTCTGGACATCCAGTAGTCATATCCATTATAGTCAGCCAATTTATCCTTTTGATGGAACAGAATGTTGACCATCTCCAACACATCAAGAACATCAATGTCGGATGAATCAGCTATTGATGAAGAGATCCAGCACAGCCTCCAGTGTGCTAGTGCAGTCTTCGACTACCTAAGGAAAAGGGTGTTCGAGGACAACAACATCAGATCCGAAACCAAGATCATGGTTTATAGAGCTGTGATAGTTCCTCATATATGGTTCTGAGCCATGGACTGTCTACAACATGCACCTGAATGCCCTGGAGCAGTGTCACCAACACAAGGTTTTGTGAATCCAGTAGTAGGAAAGACGCATTAAAATCAGCGTCCTTGTCCAGGCCAATATCCCCAGCATTGAGGCACTGAATATCCTTGATCCGCGACGATGGGCTGGGCACTTTGTCCAAATAATTGAGACAAATTTCACCAAGCATGTGCTCTACTACCAGGTTCGAAACAGCAGGTGAGCCCAAGGTCGACAGAGGAAGTTTTACAATGATACCCTCAAGGCCTCACTGGTGAAATGCAGCATTCCAACAGACAGCTGGGAAACGCTGGCACAAGACTAACCAAAGTGGAAGAGGAGCAAATTGGTAGGCATCAAACACCGTGAGACTTGCTGTCCAAAAAAAGTTGAAGCCAGGTGAAAACGTTGAAAGGAGCGTGTTGCTACATCAACACCTCCCTTTCCCGCGACCACTTTCTACCCCAAGTCTAACAGAGCCTGCAGTATCTGCACTGGCCTGTACAGTCACCTACGGACTCATCCTGTGAGAGTGTAAGAGAGTCATTCTCATCTGTGAGGGAATGCCAATGACTGAAATGAACGAAACTCAAGCAATGCTTATTCTTTGCTTTTGTTTCAGGGATGGATCCTACTCAATCAATTAAGACTATTGGAAAGGGTTCCTCGAGTTCTGGAATGGGTATTAAAGGTCAGAGACAAAAGAAAAAATAACTGCAGATGCTGCAATCCAAGATAGACAAACAAGAGCCTCGAAGAACATATCAAGCCAGGCCGCATCTGGAGGAAATTAGAAGTAAACGTTTCGGGTATCACTCTTCTTCACATTCAATTCAATTCAATTCAACTCAATTCAATTCTATTCAATTCTATTTTATTCTATTTTATTCTATTCCACCCTTACCTCTTCATGTCTCCTCCTGTTTCAACTTGTGGCTTTGTGACCTTGCTCCCCCACAGTCAGGAGCAATTCCAGGATAAGCGTCCTGTAACACCTCAGTTGCCAGATTTTCCACTGATGTTCCAATCAAAGTAATCATCACTATCGCTTGTCAAACAACTATACCATTACCTAGGGTAAACAAGTCTCGAGGCTTCTGGTGCTAGCTCATATTCACCTAAGTTGTGTTTTAAGTTGTGCTCCCCAGATACCTTCTTTGATAGTGATGCAATCATCTCAGGTTTAGCTAACAAATTTATATGGATCAAAAACACCCACATGGGCGGTGGTCATTTCAAGAAAGTTAGCCACTTTCTCAAATAAAACGAAAAGAGCCTCTATGTACTTCTTGTCAAATCTTGGTAATGTTTGGACACATTTAAATAGATCCTCATCAGATATTTTGCTATGATGGTTTGATCATCGTCACTGTCCTCATCACTGATCCTACCTTTTACCCCTTACCTCCTCCATTTTAAGTCGACCTTCACTCTTCAGTTTGGAATTCCGAAGTTCATAAGTTCTCTTTTTCGACATTTCTTCTATCTCTATATCCCTTTCTTCTGTCTTGGCTTTTTTTTTTTTCTGTTCCTTTTTCTTCTGTTTTCATTCGCAACTCAAACTGTTTAATTCCCTTTTCATGTTCAAGCTGTGTGAGTTCCTTTGCTCTTTGGTATGCTGTAATTATCTATAGCTCTTTTAAATTTCCATCTAAATCAAGCTGCTTCATTTATAGTTGAACTTTAGCTACTTCCAACGAGTCAAATTGCATTTCTGGTTACAACTCACTGACAAAGGCAACCAGACTCCAGTTTGCCAATCCTGACAACTTTCCCTTACTCACCTTTTGTGAACGACCTCACGTGAGTTCTTCCACACCCAGGAAATTCTCAGGCTCTCAAAGAACCATTTTTCGTCAAGATACAGCCTATTTAAATCAACACCCACTGTCTTTGAGTCCAATCGTCTTAAACCTAATCTGTAATAAGAAATTTTAATCCCGACAAAAGCCCCCAGTTTATTATGGGCCAGATTAGCACCCCTCAAAGCATATCTATGTGAACGGGACTCCATTCACTCATGTATTTTTTTGTCTAATTTAAAAAATGCACCCCTATTTACTCTGCTTTCCATGAAGCAGACACTTCGACACCATGTTGACACCATTCTCTAAAAGAAACAGGGCAGAAAAGATGTGACTTAAAGGCACATTTGATTGCAAGCTGTATTATTATTCAGTATAAAGAAACGAGGGAGGAGCTGAGTGGAATTAACTTTAAGGGGAAACCAGCAGGGAAGACAGAGGAGCAGCAATCACAGGAGATTTTGGCGAATTCGGAAGGCACAACAGAAATTCATCACCAAAATTAAGAAACATAGCAAAGGAAAGGCTAGCCAACGAAATGTGACAGGATAGGTTGGGACTTCTCTTCTGCTGGAGCATAAGAGGATGAGGAGTGACCGTATAGAGGTCTAAAAATCAAGAGGGATATGGAGAAGCTGAATGGCAGGTCTTTTCCCTAGGGTGGGTGATTTCAAGACAGGGAGCATATTTTTCCAGTGAGCGGAGAAGGATTTAAGGGAACATGAGCGGTTATTTTTTGTCAACAGAGTTCATGCGTTCAATGAACTTCCAGAGAAAGTAATGGATCCAGGTACAGTTACAACGTTTAAAATAAATTTCGATAAGTACATGAATATAAAAAAAAAATGTTTTTGGAGGGATGTGGACCAAGTGATATCAGATGGGACTAATTTAGTTTAAGATTATGGTCGGCATGGATTGATTGTACCAAAGCGTCTGTTTCTGTGCTGCATGACTCCCTATTAGAAGGGAAGTCAGAGGAATCATGAAATCAAGAGGAAAATCATGCAATATGGTCAGGATTACTGAGAAGCCAGGTGATTCAGAAGCCTTTAAGTACAAGCCAGGTGATTCAGAAGCCTTTAAAAACACCACAGGATTTTTTTTAACAAAGTAATAAGGATCATATCTGAAATATAAGGCTCAACTAACTGGTACCGTAAAAGAAAATTGCAAGAGGCTATATTCAGCTGTATAAATGGTGAGAGATAGACAAAAGTGGACGTTAGATCGCTGAAAAATTAGGCTGTTGAAGTAGTAATGAGGAACAAAGATATGACACAGGAACTGAAAAAAATACTTTGCACCAGTGTTCACAGTGGAAGACAGTACTAGCATACCATAACTTCAAGACAGTCTGGTTGCAGAGGTAAGTGTCGTGACCAACAATACAGAGAAGGTTCTGGTGAAGCTGTAAGGTCTGAAAGTAGGTAGATGACCTAGACCAGAGGACTTCCATCCCAGAGTTCTGAAGCAGATTGTAGAGGCATTACTAGTGATCTTTTAGGAATCACTGGAGTTAGGGTGTGTCTGGAGGACTGGAAATCAATTATGGTGACACTCCCGTTTAAGAAGGAAGCAAAGCAGAAGATAGGAAATTCTAGGCTGTTCATGCTCACCTCGGTTGTCTTAAAATTTTAGAGTCATTTTTTAAGGACATGGAGTACTTGGAAGTGCATAGCAAATAGAGCTGAGTCAGAATGGATTTCTCAAGGAGAAGTAATGCCTGGTAAATCCGGTAGAATTCTGTGAGGACTTAAGGTAGACAAGACAGAGGATGTGGGAGTGATCTATGTGAATTTCCAGAAGGCCCATGACAAGGTGCTTCATAGGAGGGTGCTGAGTAAGACAAATGCCCATGAGTTTAGAGGCAAGATGTTAGTATGTATACATGATTGCCTGATTGGCAGAAGACTGCCAGAAACCAGAGGGTAGGGATGCATGTGTCTTTGTCAGAATGGCAATCGGTAAGTAGTGAAGTGCTGCAATGGTAATGTCTGTGACCACACCACCTCACGTTGTACATTAACGATTCAGGAAATCTGAAATAACAAAGAAAATGTTGGAGAAACTTTGCAGATATGGCATGTGTAAATGAAAAAAACCTGAATTTTCGTGGTCAATATGACTCAAGTCTGTTTCTCCATGCAGACCTACTGCTTGGCCTGCATATTTTCTCCAGCAGGCGTTACTATCATGTTAAATGCTGTGCTCTTCAGGATGGAGAGCTATTTTGCTTGTAACGGATGTGTTTGAAGTTGATTGTCTGAAAGTTGCATCAGTTCTGATAGATGATGAGTTTACATTAATTGAAACGTTTGTGTTCTTTACAATTTCGTTTGGATTCATGTACTAAACTTTTGTGTTGCTCTCGTACATGGTGAAGCTTTATTTGATGAAGGAAATCTTTTATTTCATAATCATTAACGGGATGAGGACATCACTGGCCAGACATCATTTATTGCCCACCCCGAATTGCCCAGATGGGCAGAAAAGCGTCAATCACATTGCTGTGAGTCCAGAGTCACATATAGGGCAGACCAAGTAAGAATGGCAGTTTCCTCCCCTAAAGGACATTAGTGAACCAGATGCATTTTCCCAACAATTGACAATAGATTCATGGTCATCATTAGATTCTTAATTCCAGATATTTTATTGAATTCAAATTCCACCATCTGCTGTGGCAGGATTCGAATCCATGTCCCAGAATGTCATCTGGGTCTATACCACGAAGGATGTAAGTGTAGGTGAGAAGCAGCGATAGGGGATCATAAAGTCACAGACACAGAAAGGTATTTCTATGGTCATGAGTGGGATTCGAGGATGGTGTGGTACTTTCCTGTTGGCAGAGGTAAGAATGTCTTTTAATGGGCATGAGACATTCTAACAAGAGAAGATGGACAGGCAGGGGTCATTGTCCATATTGGTCGAAAGACAGAAGCAGAATAATACATAACATCTACAAAGGGAAATTAGGGAGTTGGATAAGAAGTCCAAAAGCAGCAATCTGAGGGATCTAGTGTCGGAACGAGTCCCTTTAATACGTGCTTGTAAGGCATGAAATAAGAAGACAATACAGTTTAATGTGTGGCTAAGGACGTCGAATACCTGGGAGAGCTGCAGAAATCTGGATTTTTGAATCCATTCCAGGGCACTTTGGACTTCAACAAGGAGGATGGTTCGCTCCTGAACTGGAAGGGCATCAACAAATTTCATGGAAGTTTTCTACTTAATCATAGGAGGGTTTAAAATAGTATGGTAGGGGATGGTAGGTGAGAAACAGAGCAATACATCAAAACATGAATCGATTGTGCATAACGTTGATATTAATTCAAGTAAGTCCAAAAAGAAGGACAAGTAGGATCAGGTAAAAGAAATCAGCAGGAATTCTCATTATTATTATTCATTCCCGGGGCATGAATGCTGCGAGCTGGCCAGTATTTATTGGTGCCCCAGTTTGAAATGAAACCGTTAGAATTAGGCTAAGAAAGCAAAGGTAAAAAAGGAACGGAAGGGACGACCCCAGTACAAGAAAGGGAGAAAGTTTGGTAAGAAAGGGAGACGCATAGAATTTCGACCTTCAGAGGTTTGAATTGAAAAAAAAATTGATTTAAAATAGTGGGAACATAGACGAAACATACGAGTAATGATGAGGAAAGTGATGCAGAACAATGCACGCAAAGTTAAAGACCTGGCGCAGATCTGTTTAAATATGTCAAGCATAGCCTAAATACAAATGAAAGAATGTCAGAACCTTTTTTGTTTTCATTTGAGAAAGTGGCGAAATAAATGAAATGGCCAGTGATCCAAACAAAGTTGGTAGTGAGAACAAGAACAAAGAACAAAGAAAATTACATCACAGAAACAGGCCCTTCGGCCCTCCAAGCCTGCGCTGATCCAGATCCTCTATCTAAACCTGTCGCCTATTTTCCAAGGATCTGTATCCCTCTGCTCCCTGCCCATTCATATATCTGTCTAGATACATCTTAAATGATGCTATCATGCCCGCCTCTACCACCTCCGCTGGCAACGTGTTCCAGGCACCCACGACCCTCTGTGTAAAGAACTTTCCACGCATATCTCTCGTAAACTTTTCCCCTCTCACCTTGAAATCGTGATCCCCAGTAATTGAATCCCCCACTCTGGGAAAAAGCTTCTTGCTATCTACCCTGTCTATACCTCTCATGATTTTGTAGACCTCAATCAGGTCCCCCCTCAACCTCCGTCTTTCTAATGTAAATAATCCTAATCTACTCAACCTGTCTTCATAGCTAGCGCCCTCCATACCAGGCAAAATCCTGGTGAACCTCCTCTGCACACTCTCCAAAGCATCCACATCCTTTTGGTAATGTGGCGACCAGAACTGTACACAGTATTCCAAATGTGGTCGAACCAAAGACCTATACAACTGTAACATGACCTGCCAACTCTTGTACTCAATACCCCATCCGATGAATGTTGTATGCCTTCTTGACCACTCTACCCACCTGAGTTGCCACCTTCAGGTACAATGGACCTGAACACCCAGATATCTCTGTGCATCAATTTTCCCCAGGGCTTTTCCATTTACCATATAATTCGCTCTTGAATTGGATCTTCCAGAATGCATCACCTCGCATTTGCCTGGATTGAACTCCATCTGCCATTTCTCCGCCCAACTCTCCAATCTATCTATATTCTGCTGCATTCTCCGACAGTTCCCTTCACTATCTGCTACTCCACCAATCTTAGTGTTAGCTGCAAACTTGCTAATCAGACCATCTATACCTTCCTCCAGATCATTTATATATATCACAAACAACAGTGGTCCCAACACAGATCCCTGTGGAACACCACTGGTCACAGTTCTCCATTTTGAGGAACTCCCTTCCACTACAACTCTCTGTCTCCTGTTGCCCAGCCAGTTCTCTATCCATCTAACTAGTACACCCTGGACCCCATGCGACTTCACTTACTCCATCAGTCTACCATGGGGAAACTTATCAAATGCCTTACTGAAGTCCATTTATACGACATCTACAGCCCTTCCCTCATCTATCAACTTTGTCAGTTCCTCAAAGAATTCTGTCAAGTTAGTAAGACAAGACCTTCCCTGCACAAAACCATACTGCCTATCACTAATAAGCCCATTTTCTTCCAAATGTAAATAGATCCTATCCTTCAGTATCTTCTCCAGCAGCTTCCCCACCACTGACGTCAGGCTCACCGGTCTATAATTACCTGAATTATCCTTGCTACCCTTCTTAAACAAGGGGACAACATTAGCAATTCTCCAGTCCTCTGGGACCTCACCCGTGCTCAAGGATGCTGCAAAGATATCTGTTAAGGCCCCAGCTATTCCCTCTCTCGTTTCCCTCAGTAACCTGGGATAGATCCTATCCGGACCTGGGGACTTGTCCACCCTAATGCTTTTTAGAATACCCAACACTTCCCCCCTCCTTAAGCTGACTTGACCTAGAGTAATCAAACATCTGTCCCTAACCTCAACATCCGTCATGTCCCTCTCCTTGGTGAATACCGACGCAAAGTGCTCATTAAAAATCGCACTCATTTTCTCTGACTCCTTGCATAACTTCCCTCCTTTGTCCTTGAGTGGGCCAAATCTTTCTCTAGTTACCCTCTTGCTCCTTATGTACGAATAAAAGGCTTTGGGATTTTCCTTAACCCTGTTCGCTAAAGATATTTCATGACCCCTCTTAGCCCTCTTAATTCCTCGTTTCAGATTGGTCCTACTTTCCCGATATTCTGCCAAAGCTTCTTCTGTTTTCAGTCGCCTAGACCTTATGTATGCTTCCTTTTTCCTCTTTGCTAGTCTCACAATTTCAGCTGTCATCCATGGTTCCCTAATCTTACCCTTTCTATTCCTCATTTTCACAGGGACATGTCTGTCTTGGACTCTAATCAACCTCTCTTTAAAAGCCTCCCACATATCAAATGTGGATTTACCCTCAAACAGCTGCTCCCAATCCGCATTCCCCAGCTCCTGTCGAATTTTGCTATAGTTGGCTGTCTCCCAATTCAGCACTCTTCCTTTAGGACCACTCTCATCTTTGTCCATCAGTATTCTAAAACTTACGGAATTGTGATCACTGTTCCCAACGTAATCCCCTACTGAAACTTCAACCACCTGGCTGGGCTCATTCCCCAACACCAGGTCCAGTATGGCCCCTTCCTGTATTGGACTATTTACATACTGCTCTATAAAACTCTCCTGGATGCTCCTTACAAATTCTGCTCCATCTAAACCCCTAACACTGAGTAAATCCCAGTCAATGTTGGGAAAATTAAAATCTCCCATCACCACCACCCTGTTGCTCCTACATCTTTCCATAATCTGTCTACATATTTGTGCCTCTATCTCACACTCGCTGTTGGGAGGCCTGTAGTACAGCCCCAACATTGTTACCGCACCCTTCCTATTTCTGAGCTCTGCCCATATTGCCTCACTGCTTGAGTCCTCCATAATGCCCTCCTTCAGCACAGCTGTGATATCCTCTTTGACCAGTCATGCAAATCCTCCACCCCTTTTACCTCCCTCTCTATCCTGCCTGAAGCATCTATATCCTGGGACATTTAGTTGCCAATCTTTCCCTTCCCTCAACCAAGTCTCAGTAATAGCAATAACATCATACTCCCAGGTACTAATCCAAGCCCTAAATTCATCTGCCTTACCTACTACACTTCTCGCATTAAAACAAATGCACCCCAGACCACCAGTCCCTCTGAATTCATCATCTGCTCTCTGCCTACTCTTCCCCTTAGTGACACTAACTTCATTATCTAGTTCCTTACAGGCTTTAGTTACTACCTCCTTACTGTCCACTAATCTCCTCATTTGGTTCCCATCCCCCTGCCACATTAGTTTAAATCCTCCCCAACAGTGTTAGCAAAAGCAGCCCCTAGGACATCGGTTCCAGTCCTGCCCAGGTGTAGACCGTCTGATTTGTAACTGTCCCACCTCCCCCAGAACTGGTCGCAATGTCCCAAAAATCTGAACCCCTCCCTCCAGCACCATCTCTCAAGCCACTCATTTGTCCTGCCTATTCTTTCATTTCTACTCTGACTAGCACGTGGCACTAGTAGCAATCCTGAGGTAGCCCAAATATATCAGTTCACTCACTTCTGAGAGCGCAATTCAACCACTCCCACTCAGCTCCGCTGCCGAAATGAAGAACTTGCAGGCCCCTGGTCCTCGCTCTCACTGCTCCCGCTGCTGCTGCTGTTGCAAAAAATGGAAGCCGCTGATTGCACGAGGTAAGTTTTTTAACTGGGAAACTGTTGTAGAAATTTTTATTATTTCTACTTAACTAATAATGAGACTTGACTCCAGCTCCCGTTCGAAGCAGTTTATTTTCTTACTTGGTACCAAGGAGAGTGAGTGTCGATCTCCACCGGCACCCGACTCTGCTAACACAGAGTATAACAATCTCCTTTATCCCATTAACTTCAGAGCAGGGTGTTCCCGTGACATCTTGTGTTTGTCAATTCATTCATTGTAAGTTTAAAGAAAACAGACGCTGCTCGAGTTAACAGGAATGCTGTCTTACGGATACCTTAATAATTACTTCTTCAAATGACCTTCGGCATGCAGCTCGCATAGGGATTGATATACAGTTTGATTGAAGCTCTAGCTTATCAGTAACTAGGCTCCACAGAGATACAAGGGACATCTCTAATTCAGCCTAAAATCTTGGTATAGTGACAATATATCAAGAGATCCTCCTCTGGCTCTAGCTAAGATAACATGCACATAGTGATAACGCAGTCTGAGTAACTACCTCCCGACTTCTGTTAAGCTCATTAAAACCCCACATGATAAACTAATCAAAAAATCTTTCTCTATGCCGTCAGTTTCTCCCATGTCTGCCCTTTCTGTCTTGGCCTAAATTCCCATCTACCTTCGTGATGTAAAATTTTTCTTCCACAGAAACTTACCTCCCGGCAGGCCCCTGGTCCTCGCTCTCACTGCTCCCGCTCCCGCTGATTGCACGATGTAAGTTTTTAACTGGGAATAGGTATTTTGAGGAATATAAGAAGCTGAAACATTGAACATAGAACAGTAAAGCACAGTACAGGCCCTTCAACCCACGATGTTGTGCCGACCTATTATCCTACTAAGATCAAACTGCCTTGCATTCCCTACATTATACTATCGTCCATGTGCCTATCCAAGAGTCGCTGAAAATTATCTGACTCCAGTACCACTGCCAGCAGTGCATTCCACACGTCCACCACTCTCTGTGTAAAGAACCTACCTCTGACATCTTCCCTATACCTTCCTCTAATCACCTTAAAATTATGCCCCTTCATAATAGCCATTTCCGCCCTGGTAAAAAGTCTCAGCTATACACTCTATCTATGCCTCTCATCATCTTGTACACCTCTATCAAGTCACCTCTCATCCTTTTTCGCTCCAGTGAAAAAAAAAACACTAGCTCCCTGAAACTTTCCTCATAAGACCTGCTCTCCAGTCCAGGCAGCATCCTGGTAAATCTCCTCTGAACCATCTCTAAAGCTTCCACATCCTTCCTATAATGAGGTGACCAGAACTGAACAAAATGTTCCAAGTGTGGTCTAACCAAGGTTTTATAGAGCTGCTGCATAACACGCTGCTCTTATAGTCAATTCCCCGGTAAATGAAAGCCAATACACCATACGCTTTCTTTACAACCCTATAAACTAGGGAAGCAACTTTGAGGGAGCGATGGACGTGGCCAGCAAGATCCCTCTGCTCCTCCACACTGCAAAAAATCCTCTGACAATCCTGTATTCTGCGTTCAAATTCGACCGTCCAAAATGAATCACTTCACAGTTTTCTGGGTTGAATTCCATCTGCCACTTCTTTGTCCAGCTCTGCATCGTGTCAATGTCCCGTTGCAACCTACAAAAGCCCTCCACTCTATCCACAACTCCACCAACCTTCGTGTCATCAGCAAACTTACTAACAAACCCTTCCACTTCCTCATCCAAGCCATTTATAAAGATCACAAACAGCAGAGGTCCCAGAACAGATCCCTGCGGAACACCACTTGTCACCAAGCTCCAAGCTGAATACTTTCCATCTACTACCACCTCTGTCTTCTATTGGACAGCCAGTTTTGTATCCAGACAGTCAAATGTCCCTGAATCTCATGCCTCCTTACTTTCTGAATGAGCCTACCATGTAGAACTTTATCAAATGCCTTTCTAAAATCCTTGTACACCACATCCACTGCTCTGCCTTCATCAATGTGTTTTGTGACATCCTCAAAGTATTGAACAAGGCTTGTGATGCATGACCTGCTCCTCACAGAGCAATACTGACTATTTCTAATCAAACTGTGCTTTTCCAAGTAATCATAATTACTATCTCTCACAATCCTCTCTAATAATTTTCCCACCACAGAAGTAAGACTGGCCGGTCTTTATTTCCCAGGATTGTCCCTATTCCCTTTCTTGAACAAGGGAATGATAGTTGCCACCCTTCAATGCTCTGGTACTACTCCAGTGGACAGTGAGGATGCAAATATCATCGCCAAAGGGGCAGCAATCTTTTCACTTGCTTCCGTTAGTTAACTTCGGTATATCCCATCTGTCCCAGGGGACTTATGAGTTAGTACTATAAGCCGACAGATAACCTTTTAAAAATCTAATGAGGGACCTGGTCAAGCGTACGTTGAGTTTGAAAGAATCAAACAAACTCATTTACATAGATGGATAAGGGTATTAAAAATGTATCAAATATATGACGCTGTTAGAGAGATGATTATTTTGGAGGAGTTCAAAATTCATGTTGTGAATTGCTGAGAATTCATGTGGAAGAGCCGAGAATTAAGACTGCAAGATTAGCAGCGGGAATGGCAAACGGTTATGAGGTAATTTGTAGAGTGAAGTTTGATATCAGACCAAATCTCTTAGAGATAGAAATTGGGAAAAGAGAATTCCTCGGGGTTAAGAGTGTGATGAAATACGCCTCACTTGCCTGGATGAGTGCAGCCCCAGAAACACCCAAGAAGCTTGACACCATCCAGGAAAAAGCAGCCCTGACTGGCACTACACCCACAAGCTTTGACTCCCTCCACCACCGACGCTCAGTAGCAGCAGCGTGCACGAGCTACATGAGGCACTGCAGAAATTTACCTCAGACAGCACCTTCCAAACCCATGACCACTTCCATCTAGAAGGACGTGAGCAGCAGATATATGAGAACACCACCATTTCCAAGTTCCCCTCCAGGTCATTCACCATCCTGACTTGGAAACACATCGCTGTTCTTTCGCTGTCGCTGGGTCAAAATCCTGGAATTCCCTCTTTAATAGCATTGTGGGTCAACCACAGCAGGAGGACTACAGTGGTTCAAGAAGGCAGCTCACCACCACCTTCTCAAGGGCAACTAGGGATAGGCAAGAAATGCTGGCCAACCAGCGACGCCCACATCTCACAAAATGAGTAGGAAACAAAGAATCCCAAGAGCACGTGAAGGACAATGTGGGTATTTTTAGAGCTGAGAAATCAGCTGAATTATAATGGAAAGATAAAAAAATAAAGCAGTTGTATAAAAAATGCCCGAAGAAGAATCTGAGTGTATGGCAGAAAGTTAGTGCTTTGAAGATGACATCTTAATAAGGTTTTTCAGACCATCACATCTCCCAGTGGATGAGAAATGGGCAGATGTTCATTAAGTTGTACACCTGTGCATTATAGAAAGGAGGTGTTGTGGGCAGCACATGAATTACCAGAAGGATGTCATTTGGGATTAAGTAAATCTCAACCACAGTATGAAAAAAATGCGGGGGCACTGCTCCTGACACCGCTCCCAAAGCCACCTTCAAGAATGACTCTGTTGCCAATGACACCACTGACGTCGACGTCGCCGTTCCCGCCACGACGTCACTTCTGCCAACGGCGACATCGATGTCGCCCCAGCTACCACCGACTTCGCTGACGCCGATGACGTTGCTAACCCCACCCCCACACGCAGCTCCAACCAAGCCCACAGATCTATAACGAGCCAAGGCTCTAAGGCCTGCTGGGTCTTCAACATTCCCCCATACTTCCCCCTCAGAGAGGACAAGTTGTCAGTCCTCAGTAAAGGACTCACCTTCATTCCCCTCCACCCACGCAGGAATGCATTCTTTTCACGTTTGGATGTTGATTACATTTAATGCTGCTTCTGCCTCCGCACCTATTTCTTTAACCGAGTATAATCCACCCTCTACAGACCCCTTCTCCAGGCTCCAATACAGCTCATCCTTCCGGACACCACCCCAAGACCTCCTACTCTCCTTTGACCTCTTCATCTCCAACTGGCATCATGACATCGATCGCCTCACCTCTCCACCCCTCTCACTTAATGCAACCTCTCCCTGACGGAGCGGGCAGTTCGCCGTTCCCTCCGCTTCAATCCTAACCTCAACATCAAACCCTCAGATAAGAGAGGTGTAATTGTGATACGATGCAAGGACCTTTAAAAAACCAACGCCTGGCGCCAACTCTCTGACACCTACTCCTACCATCCCCTCGACCAGGACCCAACAATAATCCCAAACCATCATCTCTCAAACTATTAATAACCTCCTCGCCCCAGGTGACCTCCCACCCACAGCCTGCAAACTCATCGTTCCCCAACCCAACAACACCCATTTCTATCTCCTTCCCAAATTCCAAAAACCTAACTGCCTCAGCCAACCTGTTGTCTCTGCATGCTCCTGCCCTACTGAACTCATCTCCGCTTAGCTTGGCTCTGTTTCCTCCCCCCCACGGTCCAGGAAATCCCCAGCCACATCTGGGACACCACCCACACCCTCCACCTCCTCCAGGACATCCAGTTCCCTGGTCCCCGGCGCCTCATCGTTACGATCGATGTCCAGTCCCTCTGCACTTGTATCCCCCAGTGGATGGCTTAAAAGCCCTACATTTTTTTTCCTCTCCCGCAGGCCCAACCAGTCTCCCTCGAACGTTACCCTCCTCCGCTTTACTGAACTCGTCCCCACACTTAACAATGTCTCCTTCGACTCCTCCCACTTCCTACAAACTAACGGGGTGGCCATGGGCACCTGCATGGGCCCAAGCTATGCCTGTGTCTTTGTAGGAAACGTGGAATAGTTCCTCTGCCACAGTTACTCTGGCACAATCACCCACCTCTTCCTCCCCTACATTGATAACTGTATCGGCACTGCCTCGTGCTCCCATGAGGAGCTTGAACAGCTCATCATCTTTACTAACACCTTTCACTCCAACCTGAAATTCACGTGGACCATCTCCGATACCACCCTCGCCTTCCTGGACCTCTCTGTTTCCATCTCTAATGACCGCCTTGACACCAACATTTATTTCAAACCCACCAACTCTCACAGCTACCTAGACTACACCTCCTGTCACCCAACTTCCTGCAAGAATGCTTCCAATTCCTCTGTCTCTGCCACATCTGCTCACAAGATGGGGTACTCCACTCCCGTGCATCCCAAATGCCCTCCTATTTTAAGGACCGTAACTTCCCCCCTCCAGTGATTGAAAATACCCTCAAATGCATCTCTTGCATCTCCCAAACCTCTGTCCTCACATTGCCTCCACCAACAAAATTAGAAATAAAAACAAAATCCCCCTTTTCCTCACATATCACCCCATCAGCCTCTGCATCCAACGTAATATTCTCCACCATTTCTACCACCTACAATCTAACTCCACAATCAAGGATATATTTCCCTACCCACCACTATCTGCCTTCCTTACGGACCTCTCTGTCCATGAATCCCCTGTCTGCTCCATGCTCCCTACTAACCCTACTAACCCCACCACACCCATCGCCTATCCCTGCAACCGTAAGAAGTGCTAGACTTAACCCTACACCTCCCTATGACCTCCATTTAAGGCAAAAAAAAAACATTCAACATCAGACATGGGTTCACCTGCACATCCGTCAACTTGGTCTATTGCATCCACTGCACCTAATGTGTTCTCCACTACATCGGTGTGACCAAGCGGTGACTCAGAGACCGTTTTGTAGAACATCTGGCTTTGTATGTGACAAACTACACCACCTTCCGGTTGCAAAACATTTTAGCTCCCCCTCCCACTCCCTGGGTGACATGTCCATCCTACACCTCCTCCAGGGTCACAATGATGCCATTTGCAAATTGGAGAAGCAGCACCTCATATTCTACCTCGGAAACCTACAACCTGTTGGCCTAAACGTGGAGTTTACCCGTTTCAAAATCTCCCCACCCAAGGCCATATCCCATGACTAACCCTCCCTTTAATGCCTGCCTCCTTCACCGAAACAATCTGTCCATCTTCCCTCCCACCTATCCGCCACTCTCACCCCACAGACAAATCCTAACCACTGCCTACATGCACACAGCTATCACCATCCCATCTACCTGCCCCAGTTCTACCCTTCCTCTTCCTATTTAATTCTGAGTTTCCCTCTCCCTCCCCATTTCAGAAGAAGGGTCCTGACCCAAAACGTCAACTTTCCTGTTGCTCTCCTGCTGCCTGGCCTGCTGTGTTCCTCCACCTCCACACCTTTCTTAAACAGTGAGACATCTTTGGCTATTCTCCAGTCCTCTGGGACATCGACTGTGGCCAAAGAGGATACAAAGACGTTTGTTGATGCTCCAACAATTTGTTTTCTTGTTTCCCTAAACAATCTGTGATTGATCCCGTCAGGACCTGGGGACTTATTTACCTTAATACTTTTTTAAAACACACACCTCTCAGTTTTTAATAGCAATTTGGCTTCGAAACTCGATACTCCCTTCCCTAAAATCTTCCTCCACCAACTCCTTGTCTTTGGTGAATACCAACTAAAAGTATTATTTTAGGACCTCACCTCCTTCTTCTGGCTCCACACTTAGATTTTCCCTCCTTTGTTCTTGATGGACCAATCATTTCCCTGGCTACCCGCTTGTTTTTGTCACGGAGAACAGGAATGTCAAACCTCTGATAATTAACACGAAAAACCAGCCCTTACTGTTATGGCAAGGGTAGAAGTTCCCTTCTATGAACTAAACCCAAAACACCAAGAGAAGCTCACTTTGCCCCTCTTAACTTGTTAATAGAGTAGGCAAAAGAAAGTAACCCCTGGTACTCACTTTACACGAAACAAATAAAAATTCATTTAACCTTAACAGAGAACAAATTAACAGAACTACTAACAAAAAGAAAAATTCTCCTCTGTCTACTAACAATTTGCTGATAAAGTAAGATTCTAATCATATGCTGTTCCAATAAACACAATCCCCACTTATATAAATCCAAGTAATGAGAAAACAATTAATTTAAACTTAGTCTCTCAAAGTTCATACTGAATGCATCTTCTGGAACGCTTTGCTTGCTCCACTGTATCTCCAATCTTTCTTCTGATGACTTGCTGACAGGGATAATTTCTCTGTAATTTCTTCTGTGAGGACTCTTGACTGGAAATGCCGTCGTACATTTAATGATGATTTTTTTTTTAAGAGAGCTTAATGATTTTGTGTGAGAGCTAGGCTTATTCCTCAGCTGGCAGATTTGCGTTCACCTCAGATGGCAGTTGGCTCTCACCGATTTTCAAAAATAACCTTCTTATATACCTCCAAAGACACATCAATTTCTAATAATATGATTGGTTTCAGGTTGTCAAAACCATCAGTTCTAAATTCAATTGGCTTTCATTCGCTGAGTGCTTGGTTTAAATTTATTGGCTGAGTTCAACTTGTTGCCAAAACATCAAAACAAGACTCAGAGACAGTAAGAACTGCACATGCTGGAGTAAGAGATAACATAGTGTGGAGCTGGAGGAACACAGCAAGCCAGTCAGCATCAGAGGAGCAGGAAAGTTGATGTTTTGGGTCAGGACCCACTATAAAAACAAGACTGCTCTTTTGCCTGTCAACTGTGAAGTCTTGTTTTAATTTGGGGGCTCTCTGTACAGTACTTGCAAACTTCCAAGCACAGACAAAGCAGAATCTTTTTAAGGGACCACGCACTGCTTTTCTCCACTATCATTTTTAGAAACACGTTCTAACTTCCTGCCTTCCAATTCATGAGTATTCTGCACAACTTCGTAACACTTTTAAAATATGTATAATTAGGATTCACCTTAATCATGTTTGCTAACGACTTATCTTAGCGACTCATTTTAGCCCTTCTAATTCCTTGTTTAAATTCTTTCCTACTTTCCTTATAGTCTTCAGGGTCTTCATCAGTGTCCATCCTCCTCGACCTCACGAATGCTTTCTTTTTATTTATGACAAAGGTGGTAACATTCCTAGCCATCCAACGTCTACCTAACTTGCCACATCTATCCTTCATTCTCGCAGGAACATACCGCTCCTGGACTCTTATCAATCACACTTTGAAAAGCTACCACATCTCTGATGTGGATTTACACTCAAGCAGGGTCCTCCAATCAAAATTTTCCAGTTCCTGCCTAATATTGTTGGAGTTCACCATCCCCCGCTTCAACACCTTCACATGTGAACTGTTGTCACCCCTCTGCATGAGTATCTTAAACTCACTGTATTATGGTCACTAATCCCCAAAGTGCACCCCTACCCACCACTGAAACTTCACTCAACTAGCAGGGCCTATTTCCAAAAACCAGGTTCAGTACAATCCCTTAGAGATAGTAGGAACTGCAGATGCTGGAGAATCCGAGACAACAAGGTGCAGGGCTGGATGAACACAGCAGGCCAAGCAGCATCATAGGAGCAGAGAGGCTGCCAAGCAGCATCATAGGAGCAGAGAGGCTGCCAAGCAGCATCATAGGAGCAGAGAGGCTCTGCTCCTATGATGCTGTTTGGCCTGCTGTGTTCATCCAGCCCTGCACCTTGTTGTCTCAGTACAATCCCTTCCCTGGTTGGACTGTTTACATATTATGAAGCTTGTGCTTCAGAAGTTGTCAATCTGGATCATTTGCTCTTGCCAAACACTTTCAGTACAGTTGTAACATTGTCATCCAGCTTACAAGGTGGAAACTTGTCCAACTTTGTTCTAGTCACAATAACGGCCAATCCAACTGACCAATTACTATTGTATTGATAATCAGGCAAATGTTGGGACGTGTCTTCAACCATACCTCCAAGCAACACCTGCTCAGCTATAACCTGCTCAGTGGTGCCCTTTTTGGCTTCCGCCAGTCCATTCAGCCCCTGATATCAATACAGCCCTGGCTGAAACAGGGACAGAGTGCTGAACTACAGAGATGAGATGAGAATGACAGCCCTTGACATCAAGGCAGAATTCAGTTAAATGTGGCATTAAGGAGCCCGAGAAAAGCTGGTATAAATGGTTATCAGTGGCAAGCTCTTTTCTGTTAGACTCATAGTTGGCATGAAGGAAAATGGTTTTGCTTGTTGGAGGACAGTAATTTCAGCTCTAAGGCTTCATTCAATGTGTTCGTGAAGATAATATCCCAGACCAAAAATTCTTTGGCTGCTTCACCCTACATCTGGCTGACTGCCCATTCATCTTAACGTCAGAAGTGGAGATATTCGTCAGCGGTTTTGCAAAGTTCTCTACTCCTCAATTAATGAAGCATTTTGAAATGCAGAAAGATATGAACAATACTCGCACTTTGGCTAAAAATTTACAGAAATGACAAGCAATGACCATCCCCAGTAAGAGGCAAACTAAACACCATCCCTTGATATTCAATGTTTTTCTCATCGCTGATTTCGGCAGAATCAACATCCTGGCAGTTACTAGTGACCAGAAACTTAACTGGAGTCGTCACATAAACACAACACGTATAAGAGATGGTCAGAGACTAGGAATACTGCAGGGAGTAACGTCCTGATTCTCCAAAGCCTGTCCATCATCTACTCGACACAAATCATGAGTGTGGTGGAACGCTCCCTGCTTGCCTGGAGGGGTACAGCTGCAAATACACACAAGAAGCTTGATACCATCGATGACAAAGCATCCCACTAGTATTCATTCCCTTCACTACTTACTTTCAGCGCACATTACCCAGAAGATGCAAAAAATCAACAAAGATTCATAGACAGTACCTTTTATATCCATGATGACTTTTATCTCGAAGGACATGGGCACATGATATATGGGAACAGTACCAAACTGCAAAATTTCCCAAGTTTCCCACCACAGTGTCATGTCCAAGACCAACCCCGCGCCCCCTCCCCAATCCCCCGAAGATACCTTCAGAAGATAGGCTTAAACCTAATTATTTCTTATTTAAAGGTAAGTGTGAGGTGTCAAGTTCCAGCTGCAATTCGACTAATCAGACTGCCAGATTTAAAGCAAAACATGTTCTATTCATATACTATTATTAAAATACAATAGAAGAGGCAAGTCATTGGAATACATTAACTCTCTTGGAAAACTGAACAGAACAGCAGATTATTTAACTACTAAACAGTAAATGCTCCAATATAGACACCTGCCACAAACACACCCATGGGAAAAAAAACACATGTTCAGAAAAATAGATTGTCTCACAGGCAATTCTCCTCTCCATGAGGAAAACACATCAATGTAAAACGCTGAGACAGCGAGTAGCAGGAAGAGATTTACTGCAGGTTTCGCCTTATTTCAGGGCCCAACAACACTATTGAAAATCTGAAAATCAGGAATCCTAGTTCTGTTGCAGCATGACTCACCCATTCAAGTTGTTGCCATTTTTCCTACTCTTAAAAAAAAGTCAAGACCTCACAAATGTTTACTCTAATGCTTCTGCGTAGACAGCTCCTCATCTCTGTCTTCAAGAATCTCATACAAAATAAAAACACTTCTTACAGTGATAGTATTGACACCCCTACTCCCTTAAAATCATTGAAGCATCCATATACAAAAATGGCTTCAGTTTTAAAAAGATTTAGTCTCACGCCATCATATTACAATACAAATACATTACTCCAAGCCTTACTCCATTACTCCATGAATCAATTTTCTGAGAAAAGAAACAACAGGTCTTTCCATCTGAGATAGTAAGACCGATGCTGGAGTCTGAGATAACAGTGTGGAGTTGGAGGAACACTGCAGGCCAGGCAGCGTCAGAGGAGAAGGAAGCTGACGTTTCGGTCCAGGACCCTCGAAATGTCAGCTTTTCTGCTCCTCTGATGCTGCCTGTCCTGCTGTGTTCCTCCATCTTCACACTATGTTAGGTCTTTCCATCTTTTCGCTATCACTTTGCAAGACGACAGCACGAACACTTTCATCATTCACATTGATTGCTGCTTTGAATAGCTTTGTGTAATTAGATGTGCTGAACACTGAGGCAGTAGTTAAAACTGCTGTCAGGCTCTCAAGTGCCTTCTGACATCCCTGCATCAACTGAATTTTTCTCCATTTCTTCAACAAGTCAGTCGGTGGAGCAACCAAAATGCTAAAATTTGGTGCAAATTTCCACTAAAAAATACTCGATCTCGGGAAACATAGTACTGCCCTCTACATCGATAGCATGGGAAACTCCCCAATAACCTTTGTTTTCACATTCCCTGGAGCCATTTTTCAATGTTCAACAAAATGGTTCAGCAACGTGACTTGAGCTTTTGTGAACTCACTCTTATTCTGGTTCACTACCAAGGCCGCCTTTCGATTTTTATCAAACAATTCCGATAGATGGTCCAAATGTTCCTTCCACTGAGACTGAAAATCACCAGATCGTTGATGTACACCACTCAGTTCAGTACTCCTGAAATGATTTTATTGGTTAGTCTTTGAACTGTGATTGGCACACTTTTCATACCAGATAGTATGACTTTAAACTGGAAGAGTCCATTTGGTGTCATGAGAGCCGAAATTTCCTTTGCTATTTCGAATAAATGTACCTCCAAGTATCCTCTGAGCAAGTCCAACAAAGAAATATAAGAAATTCGTCCCACTTTCTCAATACAGCGTTTCAAATATGGAATTGGAAATCAATTAGATTTTGCAACTGCATTGACTTTGCGATAGTCCACACTTCATCATTGGGTACCATATATCTTTTTGATACCCTTACTCGGGGTCAGCGCCATTCGTTGCAATACCCTTTCATTATATTGTTTTGAGGATGCATTCACTTTCGTTTTCAAACTGTGCAAATTTTCGAGGGTTAAGTCTCCACAAATGTTACTTAATTGGAACAGCATTTCCGCATCTACATTATGTGTAATTAGATTTGTACTTCCCAGCTTATTTCCAAATAGCTCCCCACGTTATTGTAACAACTATTTAGGTGACTTCAATTTTCTTCTGGAAGGTAACTCAATAATTTATCCCTTTTTTGAGATCTTTGAGACTGTCCAATATAATTTGAGGAATGCCCAATTCAAAATCAACTGAACTTGCTTCATCACTCTGTGTTGAAACCAACAACACTAGCTCCATTTGCTTTCCTTCCATATCAAAATGTCGTTTGAGCATATTCCCATGCTCACTCTGTGTGACTTCCTTATGTCTGGAAATTTTATTAAATAATTTACTTCACTGAATTTATCTTCCTTTTGGTAAAGTTCACTGAACCTTGCCTTTAAAGGTACAGCTACCACTCGGAGTAAACCCAAATCTTTATCTCCACTGGTAATATTACGAACTATTGATTTCTTTTCTGCTTCTGGTTTCACCGTTTGCTTCAATGCTTCTAGCCAATTCACCAATCTGTTTGATATTTCCTTAAAAATTCCACACATAGTCAAGAACTGTGCTCACTGAACTCTTACTCATCAATTTCTCCTGCATTAATTTCACTGGTCCTCATATTTCATGGCCAAAAAAAATCGGATAGACTGAATTATGTTGATACATTAGCGGCACCCATAACTGCAAAAAGAACAATTGGAATTCCTTTATCCTAATCGTGTGGATTGCCGTGACTGAAAGCCCCCAACATGGACTTTAACGTTTAATGCCACCGTTCGAATTTCTCCTATGGTTCTGGATGGGGAGTGCCGGATTTAACTTCTTTATTCCTAAAATCTCCATAACTTCCTTGAATAAGTCGAATGTAGAATTTGATCCTTGATTTGATTTTATCTCTCTGGGTAGTCCATGCCCAGTAAAAAGTTTGAGTCACTTTTCTAGAATCCTTTTAGCCGTGATAATGCATAGTGGAATGGATTCTGGAAATCGAGTAGACACATCTATTGTCGACAGCAAATACTAATTCCTACTTTTTTTAGGCAGGTATCCCGTGCAATCGATTAAGATGCTTCTTAAAGCTTCCTCAAATGCAAATTTGGATATTAATTGTACTGGTTTTATAACAGCTTACAGTTTTCCAATTGCCTGACATGTAGGAAATGCCTGGGAGAAAAAAGTCACACTTCCTTATAAAGTCCAGGTCAATAAAAATGTTCATATTTTTCGTAGAGATAGCAAGAACTGCAGATGCTGGAGTCAAAGATAACAAGGGATAATCCTGGAAATTACGGGTCTGTGTGGTAGGGAAATCATTGAAAAAAGATTCTCAGGGATAAGATCTATATGCATTTGGAAACAAATTAAAACAGTAGTGATTGACCACTTGGTTTTCATAGATCATAGAATTCCTACAGTGTGTAAGCAGGCCCTTCGGCCCAACGGGTCCACACTGACCCATCCCCCATAACCCACCTAATCTCCACATCCCTGATCACTACGGATAATTTAGCATGGCCAATCCACGTAGCCTGCACATCATTGGACTGTAGGAGGAAACCAGAGCACCCGGAGAAAACCCACACAGACACGGGGAGAAAGTTCAAACTCCACACAGACAGTGGCCTGGTAGTAGAACTGAATTCGGGTCCCTGGTGCTGTGAGAAAGTAATGCTAACCATGAAGCCACCGTGTGGTTGAGTTTGCATCTTGCTAACTTGATTGAGTTTTTTTTGAGGAAGGTGAGGGTGTTGATGTTACCTACATGGACTTCAATAAAGTCTTTAACAAGGTCCCTCCCGGCAGACTGGTACAAAAGGTGAAGTTACATTGTATCAGAGATAAGCTGGTAAATTGGATACAGAATTGGCTTAGTCATAGGAGACAGAGGGTAGCGATAGAAGGATGCTTTTCAGAATGAAGAGCTGCGACAAGTCGTGTTCCAAAAGGATCAGTCTTGGGACCTCTGCTGCTCGTGATCTGCATACATGATTGTGAGGAAAACATAGCTGTTCTAATTAGTAAGTTTGTGAAAGATACAAAGATTGGTGGAGTTGCATACAGTGAGGGGGATTATCAGCGGATACAGTAGGATATCAATCAATTGGAGGCAGAAAAATGGCTGACGAAGTTTAATCCAGAATAATCTGAGGTGATGCATTTTTGAAGGTCAAATACAGGTGGAAATTATGTGGTGAATGGCAGAACCCTTTGGAGTATTAATTCACAAAGGGTTCTGGGTGTACAGTCCACAGTTCACTGAAGGTGGCAGCACAGATAGATAAGGTAATTAAAAAAGGCTTATGGCATGCTTGCCTTCATTGGAAGGAGCCTTGAGCAAAAAGATACTCAAGTTATGCTGTAGCTTTACAGTACTTTAGTTAGGCCACACTTGGAATATTGTGTGCAGTTCTGGTACTACCAGAAGGATATGAATACTTTCAAGAGGGTCAGAAAAGTTTTGCCAGACGTTGCCTGGTGTGGGGGATTTTAGCTATGAAGAAAAATTAGATTGAGCTTATTTTCAGTGGAACTCAGGAAGTCAACAGGCCACGTCATTGAAGTTTATAAGATCCTGAATGGCATGGATAGAATGGAAATTATGAGGCTTTTTCTCAGATTGGTGGGGTCGATTACTAAGCGACACAGGTTCAAAGTGTGAGACGGCAAGTCTAAAAGATATGTGTGAAGCAAGTTATTCACACAAATTCACTTTAGTGCTTGGAATGCGTTGCCAGAGGAGGTGCTGGAAGTAGACACAATAACAATATTGAAGAAGCATCTTGACGAATACATGAAAAGGAAATGAATTGGGAATATGGAGCCTGTAAGTAAACACAGTTTTAGTATGGAAGGACAAAATGTGGCTACACAGGCTTGGAGGGTGGAAATCCCTGTCCCAGTGCTGTTTTGCTCTTTGTTTTTTCTTCTTATGCCTTCAGTGCTATTGCTGGAATTTCGGCAGCACCCATAGCCATTGCAGTATCCAGTGTCTTAAACAGCTTCTTGATACCATGTGGAGTGAATCAAATGTGCTGAAGCCTGGTATCTGTGATTCTGGGGACGTCTAGAGGAGACCTGGATAGATTGTTCACTAGATTGCAACGAATGCTTCAGTCTCATCTTTTACACTGATGTGTTGGGCTTTTTCATCTTTGAGTATGGGGACATTTGTAGAGCATCCTCCTCCAGTGAGTTGTATAATTGTCCACAGCCATTCACGACTGAATATAGCTCGACATCAAACCTGATCCGTGGTTGTTGGGATTGCTTAGATCTATCCACCACTTGTTGATTTTGCTGTTTAGCACTCAAGTAGTCCTACTTGATAGTTTCACCAGGCCGACACCTTATTTTTAGGATGTCTGGACACTCATAGCATGCCCTCATGACCCTCCGTTGAAGTAGGGTTATCCCCTTACTTGATGTTATTGGTTCAGTGGGGGATAGACGAAGCAATGAAGTTCCAGACTGTTCTGGAGTACAGTTCTGTTGCTGTTCCTGGTAGAGTGTGTCTCATGGGTGCCCAGTATTGAGTTGCTATAAGCAACAGATCACAACAGCAGGTATTCGCAATGCTTCATCTCCAAAAGGGCTGCACAGTGGTTACTCCTACTAATAGTATCATGGACAGATGCATCTGCAACTGGCAGATTAGTAAAGATGAGGCCAAGGATGTTTTTTTTCCCTCTTGTTGATTTACTCTCCTCCTGCCATAGAAGGAGTCTGGCAACTATGTCTTTAATAAACCGACTAACCAGTCAGTAGTGTGCCACTGAACAAAACTTGCTTTTCGACTTTGAAATCCTCCACCCGGAGTACATTTTATACCCTTGCCAACCCCAGTGCTTCTTCCAAATGCTTTTCAAAATGGAGCAGTACGAATTCATCAGCCAAGGGAGGATGGTGCATGGTAATCAGCAGACTGGCAGTCTGAATTTTATTTATGTAATGCAAGGAATATATTCTTGGCAATACGGCAGCAGTGCAGGATGGTTCAAACAGAGCTCATCCATTCCACCTGTTCTTCTTTACTTCTTCTTTGTCTTCTCTTTACCCTCCTTATCCAGTGTTTTCTATTTTCCTCTCTTCGACTCACAGCCTGTGGTGAGTGATGCCTCCTGGCCTCCAGCAATGATTCCCAGCCTCTAATGAGCAAAGATTCTCGGCCTGCTCTGGTGCAGCGACCTCCTGTCGTGGCGTGTCACCTCTCAGCCTGGCGCAGAGGCCTTCCAGCGTAGCATGGCCACCTCCCGACCTTCCACAATGGCCTCCAGGTATGGTATGTCGACCTGTCTGCCTCCTGCAGTAGACTCCCTGGCTTGGCATGACAACATCCCAGCCTGGCTCAGCAGTTTCCTACTGCAGCGGCCTCCCAACTTGGAGTGTAGCTGGCACAGTGGGGTGAGAGGGCTGGTACAGACTGGAAGCTAGCTACCAGCATGGACTGTACTGAACTTTTATTTATGTAATCCTGAACATTTCAATTCTGCATTGCATAAATCCTGTAACCAAAAAAGCTATGAGTATATACTTTTGTATCGAAGTTGCTGCTGTAATTGTCGACTTACAAACTTTCTACTTTACTCTTTGAGCATATGCGATAATAAAGGCTATTCTATTCTATTCTATTCTTTTCGAACAAGTTAGGCTGATTAGCCTGGATTACTAAATGGGACTACGATTTTCCTTCCATTACAAAATCGTGGTCGAGCCAAGGGCAGAACTGGCAACAGAAATTTCCATAGTTTAGATGTTTCCGGCGAGAGAAAGGACATTTAAAGGAGTAAAGTAGTTGCATTATTCACTGAGGAATCTTTGAGGGCTTATCCAGTGAAGGCATATGTGTTCAAACAAGAAACAGAAAGCTGCAGTCACTGTGATAGGGCTCCCAATCGTCAGTGGAAGACAGAGGAATAGATACGTAAGCAGTTCAAGGAAATATACAAAAAATACAGGTTTGTTGTCGAGGTTGATTCCAATTTCCCCAATAATGACTGGGAATGCCTTCGTGCCATGGTCTCAGATAAGGCTCGAATTCTTAGATGTATGCAGGAGGGTTTCTTGAAAAATGTAGATATTCCAACCAGACCATTGTATTTTCTTTTATTGGGGAATACACTTGGCCAGATGTTTACGTTTCAGTGAGGGAGCGTTTCTGGAGCAGTGATTATTATTCTGCAAGTTTGAAGTTAATTATACATAAGGATAAGACTTGTCCTCGGGTAAAAGTGTTAAATTAGGTAGAAGGCTAATTATAATAGTTTTGCAGGAAGTGGAGAAATTAAAGTGGAGAGCTTGTTTGCCGTTAAACCCACATCTGATATGTGCGAGTGTTTTAAAGACTAGTTGATCAGAGTTCAGGCCTGACATCTTCCTGATAATGATGGCAGGATTCTGGAATCTTGTATAACAAAAGATATTGAAATAAAGGGTAAAAACAAATAGAAAGAAATGCATGTTACGTTTAGGAAACTAAAATCAAACAATGCCATTGAGTCTAAGGGAAACAGGAGAGAGCTTAAACAAGAAATCAAGAGGGCTCGAAGGAGCCATGAAATGTCTTTCTCAAGTGGAATTAAAGGGAATCCAAATGCAATCTCTGTGTATATTAGGGGCAAGAAGTTAACTGGGGAAACGGTAGGTCCACTCAAGGATAACGGAATGATTGTTTTTAAGGAGAGAGAGTGGGAGAGGTCCTTAATGAGTACTTTGCATCTGTATCTACCAACATATTCCGCTTGGGAACCCTGCAGCCCAATGGTATCAATGTGGATTTCACAAGTTTCAAAATCTCCCCTCCCCCTACCGCATCCCAAAACCAGTCCAGCTCGTCCCTGCCTCCCTAACCTGTTCTTCCTCCCACCTATCCCCTCCTCCCACCTCAAGCCGCACCTCCATCTCCTACCAACAAACCTCATCCCGCCCCCTTGACCTGTCCGTCCTCCCTGGACTGACCTATCCCCTTCCTAACTCCCTACCTACACTCACCTTTACTGGCTCCATCCCCGCCTCTTCGAACTGTTTGTTTCCTCTCCACCTATCCTCTCCTCTATCCCTCTTCTATCCGCCTCCCACTCTCTCCCTATTTATTTCAAAACCCCCTTCCCCTCCCCCTTTTCTGATGAATGGTCTAGGCCCGAAACGTCAGCCTCTCTGCTCCTGTGATGCTGCTTGGCCTGCTGTGTTCATCCAGCCCTGCACCTTGTTGTCTCGGATTCTCCAGCATCTGCAGTTCCTACTATCTCTGACATAGATGATGGTGCATTTATGCAGGGGTATATTGATATTCTTGAACATATCGATATTAAGAAGGAAGAGGTGGTGGATGCATCGAAAATAAAACATTAAGGTAGAAAAGTTCTCATGGTCCAATGGGATCTATTCCAGGATCCTGAAGGAAACAAGGGAGGAGATTGGTTCGGCGTTGACAGAGAACTTCATATCATCATTTGCCACAAACAAAATCCCAGAACACTGGCAAATAGTCAATATTTTTCACTCGTCCCAGACGGGCAACAGGGATAAACTAGTAAATTATAGGCAACTGATCCTTACATCTATGGTCGAAAAATTATTAATGAAACTTTGTAGAAACAGGATTTATTCGCGTTTGGAGAGGATTTGAATTATTATGGCTCTTCAGCATGGCTCTATGCAGGGAAGGTTTTGTCTTACTAAGTTGACTGAGACTTCTGAGGAAGCAATGAAGATGAATGGTGAGAGCAGGGCAGCGAATGTTATAATCATGGACTTTAATAATGCATTTATCAAGGTTATTCATGGTAGGCTGGTCTAGATGATTAAGTCATATGGGATTCATAGCAAGTTGGCAAGTTGTCTTGATCATAGAAGGTAGAGCACAGTTGTAGAGGGGTGCTTTTTGTCACTGGAAGTCGATGGTAAGTGATGTTCCACAAAGATCAACCGCTGTTGTAAATGTGATTAATATGGACAAGTGTGAGGTGATGTATTTTCAGAGGTCAAACGCAAGAGGAAATTGTAACAAAATGGCTGGACTCTTAGGAGCATTGATATATAGAGACAGATCTTGTAGTGGAAGTCCATAGCTCCCTCAAAGTGACAACACAAGTTGGTAACATAGTAATGAGGGTGAACAGTGTGTTTACCTTGATCGTTGGGCACTGAATATAAAAGTTGACAAGTCACATTACAGCTGTCACTGAAGTTACATCCTACTTGAAATATGAAAATGTCATAGGGGCAATGTTTCCTCCCATACTATCTTTTGCAGTCCTTGAAGCAATAAAGTAAGCTCTTTTAAAAAAAGAACTTGTTAGCTCAGATAACAAACATGTCGGTCTCACTTAAATTCAGCATCATTTTAACTGTTAAGAAAAATACAGAAAGCTTTGACAACACATGAATGTTGCAGCGATGACTTGGGCCATCATGTACCATGGGTTTTGATGGAGATAAAATTATTAGAAGCATTCAAGATGGTAAATTGAAACAAAATATAAATATCCAGCTGGGGAGGGGCCATGCTAGACCTTATACTGGGAATGAGCCTGACCATGTAATCAAAGTTTCAGCAGGGAAGCCTTTTTGGAACAAACCATACGTTTTAAGATAATTATTGATAAGGACAAAGTCAGTTCTCAGTGAAAGAGTTAAATTAGGGGATGGCTAATTAGAAAGTTATTCGACTTGAACTGAAAACAAAAATAGACTGGAGGGCAAATTCACATCTGACGTTTGGGAGCCTTTCACGGCCGGTTAATCAGAGTCCAAGATGAGCATGCTCCTGTGAAGATGAAAGATGATGATAGCACGAGTTGGGGACATGGTTGACAAGAGATATTGAAAGTTTAGTCAAAAAGAAAGAAAGACGCATCTGTTGCGGTTGGAAAATTGAAATTAAAATAGGCCCTTGAGGAATGAAATATGAAGCATAACATAACTTAAACACGGAAATATGAAGAGCTATGAAATATCTTTACCAATCAGGAATAAGGAGAACACCAAACTATTTTGTATGTATATAACCCTTTGGAAAGGGTTAACCTGGAAAAGTATGAGGTGATGCATTTTGGAAGATCACATGCTTGCGAAAAAAAGGTAAGCAAATGGCAGAATCCTTAGGAATAATGTTGTCAATAGGGGAAAGAACAAAAGAACTGCAGATATTGGAAAACAGAAGCAGAATCAGAAATTGCTGGAAACAAACTCAGCAGATATGTGAGCATCTGCGAGAGAGAAAGTAGAGTTAAATGTTCCTGGTGCAGTGACTCTTCTTCACAACTGATGTAGCTAGAAAATGGTGGTACATATGCAAGAGAGGGGAGTGAAGGGAGAAGGAGTAAACGAAATGTGGTGATGATGTTCAGAGAGAAAAAAAAAAACTGTTGGGCTGACCAAGGCGTCAGGGAATGAGCGGAAAACTGATAGCAGTGTATAAGGTTAAGCGATAAAATATTAGCCTGAGAGAATGAATAGCTGCAAAGAGGGATCATTAATAGGTGATCTTGTATTGTTTGTGTTAGCAGCCCATGTTATGATAAGCCCAGGCACAGTGTTCAGGCCTCCATTTATTGAATGAAAAATTGAGCCTAGAATGTTGCAGGATTCAAAATATCCCTGCAGCGTAGAAGCAGGCCATTAACCAGTAGAGTCCAGACCAACCCTCCCATTACTCTGTCACCCTGCATTTTCCTATGCCTCACCTATCTAGAATGTAGTCACGTAGAATCTCTACAGTGTGGAAACAGGCCTTTCGGCCCAACAAGTCCACACCGACCCTTGGAGCATCCCACCCAGACCCATCCCCTTATAACCCATATAAGCTACATATCCCTGAACACTTCGGGCAATTTAGCATGGCCAATCCACCTAAACTACACAACTTTGGACTGTGGGAGGAAACCAGAGTACTCAGAGGAAACTCACGCGGACACAGGGAGAATGTGCAAACTCCACACAGACAGTCACCCGAGAGCGGAATTGAGCCCACATCCCTGGCGCTGTAAGGCAGCAGTGCTAACCACTGAACCACCGTGCGGCCAAGCAGAAAATGAAAAGCTGTTGTTCCAACTTGTGTTGAGCTTTGCTGGAGGATTACAGAATGCCCAATACAGAGATGTTGGGCACGGAGTGTGGTGTGCTGAAAGAGGGATTTTGGTGTGCAAGTCAATAACCTCCTTAAACTGGAAACACAAGGCGATGATATGGTAAAGAAGGCACATGGCATGCTTGCCTTCATCCCTCAGGGCATTAAGTGTAAAGATTGGTAAGTCAAGTTGCAGCAGTTTAAGACTTTAGTTGTACTACGTTTGGAGTATTTTGAACAGTTCTTTTCACCAAACGATAGGAAGGACATGGAGAATTTTAAGAGGTTTATCAGAATATTATCTGGATTGGAGTGTATTAGCTTTAAGAAGAGTTTGGACAAACTTGGATTGTTTTCGCCAGTGCATCAGGGGATGAGCAGAAAACTGATAACAGTGTATAAGGTGAAGCGAAGCATGGATTGGTGTACAGTTGGAACCTTTTTCTTAAAGGGTAAATGCCAATTCCTAGGAGGCAAACATTTAGTATAAAAGGAGAAAATTTTAAGGAGATGTGTAAGGCAAGTGTTTTTTTTTTACACAGTGGGTGGGAGGTGTCTGGATCACGGTGTCAGGGAACTTTGAAGATGCAGACACGATAACAATGTTTGAGTCATAATTACAAAAACACATGAATAGGCATGGGAGAGTGAGATATTTACAATTGCGGTCATATATTTGGGAACGGTTAGAGTGACTTCATGGTCGACACAGACATGGTGGGCTAAAGAGCATGCTCCTGTGCTCCACTGTTCTGTGTTCTAAAAGCACCACCTGCCAGATCCTTGACAAGTCACGCAGCATTCTGATTGGCAGCATAATTAGCTCATCTTTTCTGTGTCTGTGCCAAAACCACAGGCACTGTAGGCACTGTGCCGTTATCTAAACTCATAAAGTACAAGATTTCATAAAAGTAATCTGCCACCATCTTCTAAATGGCACTTGGTGCTTACCAATATGTATAAGATAGCTATACTTCCCTGCAATGAATAAATTAATCCATATGGAAAGAAAATAAACTCTTTCTTAGAGCATTGTGATTAACTTTGGTGATTTCAATATCAAGTTGGCTGATGACATTTCCTAATGTCTTACAATATGGAAATATTGGCAGTTCCAGCATAGGTTACTGAGAACCAATCCGTTCATCATATACTTTCAAAATGGTGGCAGGAGATTGAATTTGAATATCTCCAAAAGAACGTAGATTTGATTTAAAACATACGAATTACAAAGATTTTCAACAAGACAAATGGACCTATATTTAAAAAAAAATATCTGGGGCAGCACGGTGGCTCAGTGGTTGCACTGCTGCCTCACAGCACCAGCAACCTGGGTTCAATTCCACCCCTGGGCAACTGTCTGTGTGGAGTTTGCACATTCTCCCCGTGTCTGCGTGGGTTTCCTTCGGGTGCTCTGGTTTCCTCCCACAGTCCAAAGATGTGCAGGTTAGGTAAACTGATCATGCTAAATTACTCATAGTGTTCACGGATTTGTAGATTAGGTGGGTTACAGGGGAATGGGTCTTGGTGGAATGCTCTGAGGTTCGGTGTGGACTTGTTGGGCCTAAGGGGCTGTTTCCGCACTGTAGGGATTCTATGGCCTGTGAATCAGCATAATATATTCATTCTGGTCTACTTCTGTCTACGCTTCCAGTAAATATATTTAATGGCATATTTCTTGACATGCCTTTCAATACTTTCAAATGCCAATTTCAGTAAAGTTTTCCATTTAAGGAAGTTTTTTTCTACCCACTGAAGTTTCACTTCATTGAAATATCACCAAAAATCAAACAATTTGGTGACAATCAAGACGCTCCCTATCTGATGATTTATGCAGGATATTAGTAGTCTTTAGTCTTTAGTTCCACAGCCTTATCAAACGTCATTACAGATACTTCAATTTGCTCATTTTTTAATCTTCCCACTTAAAAAGAAAATCATTCATGGAATGTCGACATTTCTGGTGAGGCCCGTAGTTGTTGCCCATCCTAACTGCCCAAATGGAAGTTGAGAATCAACTAAATTGCTGTGGGTCCAGAGTCACATATAGGTTAGACTGTGTAACGATGGCAGATTTGCCTCCCTAAAAGACGTGAGTAAACCCAATAGGCTTTTCTACAATCGGCAACAGTTTCGTAGTTATCGTTAGGCACCTAATCCTATATCTTTAATGAATTCAAATTCCACTATCTGCAATGGTATTATTTGAATATAGGTCCTCAGGACATTACCTGGTATCTGGATTTATAGTCTAGTGAGAAAACCATGAGACCAAAGCCTCCCTTCAACTAAATGCAATCCAGAAGGACACAAGATCACAAGAAATAGGGCCTGGAGTAGCCCCTCGAGTCTGCTCTGCCATTCAATAGGATCATCTTCATGTCTTCATGTTCACTGTCCTGCCCTTCCGCATAACTCTTGATTCCCCTACTGATCAAGAATCTATTAAATCAGCCTTATACATACAAAAGAAATATATCCCTGCATCTCTCTCTGGCAAGAAGTTCCAAAGACTCACAAATCTCTGGGAGAAAAAACTCCTCTTATCTCAGTACTAATTTGGAGTCCCTTTAATCTGAGCTGATGATCCTATATTCTCCTGTGACAGGAACCATTCTCTCAGAATTTGTCTTGAGGCATTCGAGAATTCTGTACGTTTCAAGAGGTGTAAACCATGGTTAGTTTATACAAATTTATGTCTTTCCAAAATAAATTGCATTTGTTAGAAAATTAACCTGGATAGAGGTTAAAAAAAGTGCACAAAGAGTCAAATAAAAAAAAAAAATTCTTGCCTATATCTGACATACTTGTTTGTAGTTTCACACAAACAATTATATCCACCATGCTCTGTGTTCTATCCGGGTCACATTGTTTGTGAAACTCAGAATTGCAAAACATCTATGCTGCTTTTAAAAATAACAGCATGGAAAGTAGAGCATGATGAAAATGGTCACTGTGGGTTTCCTGTTTACGCGTTACGAGCCCACACACTATTCTCTTTGCAAAAGGCCATCAATTAAAATTTGTTTTAATTTTGTACAAATAGTAGGCCTGCAACTTCAAAAGAAAGCGCGGCAAAAATTACCAGTTTAACTGAATTTAACAAATATCCGCAATTGTGATATTGCTATGAGATGAATAGGTTAATAAAGATGATTTTTCTTTTATTTTTCCATTGTTACTGAAAACAATCCCTAGACATAATTGTTGGATCCGCAAACACTACCAGATGGAAAAGAAATCATCCGTTTATTTTCAAATTTTCTTATTTTAGAAATTATTTTGTGCTGAACATGAACATTACTTGCATCTTTCCTTTTTGATTTTGCTACAAATCTTCATTCTGTACTAGTTCTTACTTTGCAGATATGAATCTCGCTTATCAAACACTAGGTCAAATTTATATTGTCCCACAGCAGACATTGCAAGGTAAAGTAGAAAGCTCTCTCAGTCTCTGTACTGGACAAATGCTTTGGGGTTTACAACTCCACGTGAGATATTAAACCAATGCACCATCCCATCATTTCCAGTGGTCAAAGAGTCATACAGTCTAGAAACAGGCCCTTTGGCCCATCATGACAATACTGATCAGTACATTAACAAACATCAATTTACATGAACCCCATGTAGCTGTACTTGGTCTAAAATGACTGCCATTTTAACTGTTTATCCAGATGTTTCTTAAATATTGAAAGATTACCTGCCTTCACAACTTTTTCAGGCAGTACATTCTAAACTTATACAATCCCCCGAGTGAAAAAAAATCTCACATCTCCAATAAGCTATTTACTTCTTGATCTATTCACTGATTGCTCAGTTCTGATTAAATGCTTTAGAGTTGAGAGCTTGCAGTGAGGGGGCACGTTCTGTTGAAGGAATATTACTGACACCCTACAGCCTTTGCAGCAATAGAGATGCAGAATTATACATTCTATAAGTCAATATTGAAAGGAGCAGCACCCTCGAAGGGGTCGAATTGGAGAAGGAATTTACTGAAGATTCAATGCTGAGAACATGTTAGGATGTAAGAATATCAATAATAATGAGATGTTACACAGGGAGTGCTGCACCATTTGATATAATGGTGAGATATTACATAACTAAAAGAGTGAATGTCAGAATACCTTATGAGGAAAGGGTAGACTGGCTAGGCCTGTATCCTCTGGAGTTCAGAAGATTTTGCATATGAAGAGAATTAACTAAAGTCTTGCAGGAAATATCCAATAAATATGAAATTGTGCAAATTCCTTTTATGTCAAAAATAGCACGCCCTTCAGCATACCATTACGTCATTGATTTATATCGAATGGTGCAGCACCCCCTCAGGCATTTGTCAGTGTAACATCTCATTATTATTGATATTCTTGCATTCTAACATGTTCTCAGCATTGAACTTAAGTTGCTTCGGTAAATTCCTCTTCCAGTTCGACCCCTTAGAGAATGCATCTCCTTTCAATATTGATGTGCAGAATATATAATTCTGCGTCTCTGTTGTCGCAAAGGCTGTAGTATCTCAGTCATGTTCCTTCAACAGAACGTGCCCCCTCAGTGTAAGCTGTCCAAATCTAAAGCATTTCGTCAGAACTGAGCAATCAGACTGTGCAGTTTTACAACAAGACTGAGCTTCCGACAGCACATCACCCACACAGTCCAGCCATACTCTCCTCGATCTGCTCACTAGCTCATTTTCACTTCCCCTTCTTCACATTCCAATTAATAAGGAACAGCTGGGTGATGAAACTATGTGTTTTGCTCTTCTGAATTTATATTTGGATTTATCAGTGACTATTTTCATTGTAAAACCAGTTTTAGAATATCTGAATAGCAGCATGTTCATTGGTTTTAAAACAGTTCAGTGAGAAAATAAAATGTTCTCATCTCTGTTTTAAATAGGCGCTCATTTATTTTAAAACTACAACTCCGAATTCCAGATTCTCCCACGGGAGAAAACATGGTTTCAACATCCATCCGTTCAAATCCTCTCAATATGTTTCAAGTAAATCACCTCTGAATCTTCTGAACTCCAGAGAATACAGGCCGGGCCCGTCTACCTTTTCCTCATAAGGGAATTCTGTCATTCACTCTATTAGTTGAGTACACCTTTTGTGAACCATTAACATCTTTCCAAAAGTACAATGACCATTAGTGATCACTGTAGACCAGAAACGGTCCCATCGATGTCCTGTATAACTGAAGCATAACCTCCCTACTCACATTCAGTCTCCTTCAGAAAAACCCAAAAAACTATTAGCTCACCTGATTATTTGCTGAACCTGCATAAGAATCTCCTGTGATCTATATAATAGGACATAGAAATCTCTCTGCATCTTGGACCTAGGCGTACAAGTACATAGTTCATTGAAAGCGGTGTCACAGGCAGACAGGGTGGTGAATAAACGATTTAGCATGCTGGTCTTCATCGGTCAAGGCTTTGAGTATAGGAGTTGGGATGTAATGTTATCGTTGTATAAGTCGTTGGTAAGGCTGCACTTGGAGTATTGTGTACAGTTTTGGGCACCCTGTTTTAGGAACAACGTAGTTAAACTGGAAAGTGTGCCATAAGGATTTACGAGGATGTTGCCAGGACTAGTAGGTCTGAGTTATAGGGAGAGGTTTGCTGAGATAGGACTTTATTCCTTCTATGTAGGAGAATGAGGGGTGACCTTTTTGAGATTATAAAATCATGAGGGACGCAGATAGGATGAATGCATATAGTCTTTTTCCCAGGGATGGGGAATATCAAACTATAGGACATATGTTTTAAGTGAGACAGTATAGAGTTAAGAACGACCTGTGGGGCAACTTCTTCACACAGAGAGTGGTGCACATATGGAATGGTCTGCCAGAGCAAGTGGTTGAGGCAAATATAATAGCAACAATTTTTTTTTAAAAATGTAGATAGATACATGGACAGGAATGCGGGCACAATGCGGGCAGTTGAAACCAGCTGAATGGGCACCATGGTCGGCATGGACCAATTTGGGCCAAAGGGACTGTTTCCATGCTGGTATACTATATGATTATAACTCTTTTTCACTCTATTTCAGAACTCTGCATCAAATCATCATTTTGATCGTATGATTATTTTGTTCTTTCTACCAAAAAGGACCATTTCACAATTTTCTGCATTGCACTCCATTTGGCAGAGTTTTGTAAAGCCTATTGATAACCTATTGTCTCCACAACCGTCACTAATTTCTTTTCGTCAGGTGATCTCCCCCAACTGCTTCCAAGCTCATATTCTGCAAAACCTGAACAGCCCAATTTAACATCATTCAAAAAACACAAACGGGACTGGCTGGGCAGATCTATTTTTTCTGCTTCCTCCTGTCCCACAGCATCCATAATTACTTACAACACGATTTTTTTTGCCTTTTGTCCAGTACTTCACCACCTACATCTGTGATTCTTCTGACATGTTGAGTCAGCTTCAGTATTTTGAGTTCACAAGTTCCAGCCGCCTCCTGGGTACCATGGACATGGAAGTATCTTTGCATGTCCATCAGACACGCCAATCAGGATGGTCGCAGGGCTGTCCTTTTCCTCCTGGAAAAATAGCGTTGACCATTTTCGCCCACCATTATACACCTCTACCTGGCACTGCTCGTCCTCACATTGAACAACTTCTCTTTTAACTCCACCCACTTTCCTCAGATAAAATGTTTGGTCATGGATAACCGCGTAGGCCCCAGTTATGCCTGTCTCTGTCAGATACATGGAACATTCTTTGTTCCAGTTCTACTTCAGCCCTCACTGAAAACTCCTTCTCCGGTACACCAATGACAGCATCAGTGCTACTTTGTTCTCTCTTCCAGGTTTGGAAGTGTTTATATATATCATTTCCAATTTTGGCCTTGCTGTCACCTTCACTTTATCCATCTTTGAATGCCCTTCCCTCCCTCAACACCTCTGATTCCATTTCATGGGAATGGCTGATCACCAATATCCACATACAAAACCATCGCTTCCCACTGTTAATTTCACATAAGATCGTCACACATGATTTCCTATAAAGACTGTGTCCATTCTTTGAGTTTGTCCTTTTCTTTTAAGTTTGATCTGAGAATGCCAACTTTGACAAAGAGGCTTGCAAAATATGTGCTGTCTTTCTCAAGCGGGGATTCCGCACTACCGTGCTTGATGTGACCTTCAGCCATGTCTGATACATCTCCTGCAATTCGGCCCTCAGTCCCCTTTCTTCCCTCTCACAACAGGGATTGGCTGTGCCTCCGAAGCCACTGGCATACACCATCAAAGGATCATTAGCTGCCACTTCTGCCCTCTGCACTGGGATACCACTATAAGATGCACTTTCCCCTCTCCACGCTCGTCAAAATTATGCAGATACCGTTCCCTCCAAGACACACTCTCCTCCACCAACCCCAACCTACAACACGTTCTCTTGCTATTGATAACTTCCTCCTTCTCACTATCCAAGGCGCCAGACATACCTTCCAGTTCAAGCAGTGATTTACCTGCAGTTCGCTCAATCTAGTCTACTGCATTCGCTACTCACAATATAATTGAAGAGAAGAAGAGTACAGTAAAGTTATGTCCACAAAAAAAACAAAGCCCTGAGCTTCCAGTGACTACCATTTTGTTCACTGGTCAACATCTCTGTCTCAGGCTGATGGCAGTACTCCAGTTAAGCTCAGCGTTATCTGGAAGAATAACATCTAATTTTCTGTTTGGGAACCGTGCAATCTTCTGGACTCATTATCATCTATAACTCTTTTAGGTTTTCAGCATCTTCTCCCATATACTTAAGCCAACCTGCACACACCATGCCTTGTCACCACAGAGGCTAAGATTACAAAACCTATGAGCTGCCATTAATCGTTTCCATTTGCAACTATTCATTCTCCCAGGTTGACTTTAACTGGGTTTGTCTCTCTCTCTCTCCTAACCCCTTCAATCGTTTACTCCCAAAACCCAGTATTCAGCAAATATACCAAATTTGACTTCGCTCTGAAGATGGGAAAGTGTAAAAGAAACAAACTCGGCTTTCCCTCTGCAAATGTTGTCAGACCTGTCGGGTTTTCCAGAAATTTCTGGTTTTCTTTGGATTTCTGCCATCTAGAGTTGTTTACTTGATTTGTATTTTGTTTAACCAATTTGTATCCCTTTGTAGTGTCTCTGACCTCTTCATAACTCGCTTTCTTACATATCTTTGGGGTCATCTACAAATTTAGCGACCATAACTTCAATCTGTTCTTCTAAATCATTTGTATGAATTGTAAAGAGTTGAGGTCCCTTGCGGCATACCACTCAAAACCTCGTGCAATTTAATAATTCCCGTTTATCTACAGCACAAGTTACTTCTTCAAAGAACACCAATAAATTAGTTTGGCAAAACTGTGCTGGCCCTTCTGATTAAATTTAATTAATCAAGGAGTTCTTTCATAGCGTGTTTAACAATAACTTCTAAATCTTGCCTTCTGACAGTTAGTAAGCAACTTTGCCTATTAGGTTGCTGTCTTCTTCATACCTTAACTTTTCTAATAAATGAGTTATGTCAGCTAGTTTCCAATCTAAGGAACATTCCTTAACTATGATTATTTGTGTGAAATTGACCACAGTACATTAATTATCCTACTGGCTATTTCTTCTAGGAATCTAAGTGAAACCGTTAGGACCTCGGGACTTGTCAACTCACAGCTCCAATAATTCACACAGTATTACTGCCTTGGTAATTGTAGCATTCTTGAGTTGTGCCTTCGCTATTGATTTCCGATGTATAGCTGTTTCCAGGGTACACGCACCCAAACCTACATATATATTTCTTTCTAATATTATATTAGTAATTTTTGCATTGGAAATTAAATCATATTTCCCATTTTGTAGACATCAATTTGTAAAAGTACATGTCGACACTGCCAAAATGTTTTATATTAATGTTAATATATCAAAGAATGATCATTGTTGAATGATAATTCTGAAATGAGATTATTTCTATCATAAGAGTTTCTGATGTTTGGCTTGAATTATAGAAGTTCACATAATTTGCCCATCAAAGTATCTGCTGACGCATTGGTACATCTTTAATGCTTGAGGGAAGTTTTACTTGTGCTTCTGTGCCACATCTTGTAAAATACTTTGAACTGTGGTCTTTGAAGTGACAGCGAATTGGTGTGAAATAAGTGTTTAATGTCTGAGTAAGGACATGTTCTATATGTTTAAACATAAAGGCCTTGGCTATTTCTTTTGAATCATTGAGGAGGAAAGGAAAATCATGAGAAGTTAAATTTGAAAGAATTTTTCCAATTATAATGGTTCTGTTCCATCTTTGATCTCAGCACCATCGTAATTTATAAACTGTCTTCATTCCCCATCTGTGGGAGAATTGCCATGTAAATCGCATGACAACCTCTCCTCATGTTTTGAGGAAGGGTCACTGAACTGGAAACATTATCTGATTTCTCTGCAGATGCAGCCAGAGCTGCTGAGGTTTTCAGCACTTTCTTTTTCTGTCTCCTAATGTCTCACCTGGATAGAAACCGTGCTGAAAAAATCCATCATAAGATCAACATTTTATCCAAAAGAACGGGCAATTATCTTCCTATTAAGTTTTGTTGCAGTAGTGGTTTCTCAGCTTCAAATTGGCATCATTTCCTTCTCCATGTTTTAGGTTGAAGTAACAAAGCTAGCTATATGTCAGTGATTGGTAAAACTACAAGGTTCTTCCGAGAAACTAGTGTTTTACAGAATGCTTGCCGAGTTTCTCTCAGTATCCCAAATTTTGTATCTTCTCTCCACCCCCATTTCCAACGCAGCCATTATCATCCCACAGTGCTTTAGAAGACCTTAAGAACTCCCTTCTTTTTTTGTTCTCTCTCTCTCTCTCGCTCTCTCGCTCTTGCTCTCTCTCTATCTGTTTATCTATCTGTCTACCTAATTTCCCACGTAATGCAAGTACGGTAGACACCTCAACAACTTCCTGGTTCTGAAAGTGGTACTATTTTATAAACCAATCAAGTGTAAAATGATTTTAAGAAGCATTGTTCCTTTTAGTAAACAATTTTACATGAAGGGCAGATGTTTTCCACTGATTGCAAATTTTATCTCTGTATTAGCCTATCGTTGTTTGTATTCCTACCATTGCAATTACTTGCTATTTATTATTACGTCGAACTATTATAATAAAATAAATTGTTATAACTACTTGTCTCTTACGCAGATAGATAATTGCATTGTTGCAACGTCTTTTGTTTCCCTTCATTTGTCTTAGGATAGTATTAAAAATGGAGTCGGACCATTCTTTACACTGTGTAAAGAGAATATGACTTGAATTGAAAGGAAATCAAGATATATCATTTATTGCCGTCAGGAGACGGAATGAAATGCATTATGAGCTAAGAAATAATTGTCTATTAGTAGATTAAATGAACACTAAATATGAGTTATTACATGTTGAGACAATATTCTTATAAAAAGAGCTAAAGTTTTTCTAGGACTGTATAAATTTGCCATATTCTTAAACTTTACTTCCTTATTGGTCATTTTCACTGAATGCCAGGCGAGCATAAAGAACCTGTAAGGAAGACGAATGAAATTACAGTTAATGAATCCTTAACTCTCCTTTTCAACGTTATCCTTAACTGTGCATCTGTACAAGCATGAATTTAAAATCAACAAGAAAACACTACTACTGTTTAGTGACGATGCACTTTGGAGACTAACTGACTAAATGTTCTGTAAGAATCTTCAGTCATACCCGATAGTGAGGTATATGCTTTAATCCAACTCTAGATCTGTGTGTATTCCTGGTGCAAATAACTGGCAAAACCAATGCATGAAAATATATTCTGGACGTCATCTTGTTTTTACCAAAAAAAGAGAAAGAAGGGCACATAAGGAAAAAGCAAAGTGCTCAGTGAAGCAAAGGGTATGGCAGAGGTATCAAATTATCATGTTGGTACTGTCTTTATGAAATTAAAATATGGTGACAATGGCCTGGTTGAAAATGTGGGCGATGAGCAACTGAGCAGCATAGTGATACAAAAAACAGGATGCAACAAAGGCTGACAGGATTTCAGGTAGAGAAATCTTCAGGCCCAATGGAATGGATACAGATTGCTGCAAGGAGGTAGGGGACCAAATCGCAGAGCTGTTGAAAGAATGTTTCCAGGCGTCGCTGAACACAAAATTATTACTGCGAGACTGGAGGATTTCAAATGTGAGTTCATTATTTAATAAAATGGTTAAAGGACAACTGAGTAAACTACAGTCTGTCAGCTTGATATCCCTAGCGGGAAAACTAATATAAGCCATAATGCGACATAAGGTAAACACACACTTAGAGATAACATCAATTAACTCCATGCGGATAACATGAGATTGTCATGAGCGGGTCATGCCTCAATTTTAATTGAGTACTTTGACAAGGGTGATGTAGATAATAGAAGAGGGTAGTGTTGTGAATGTTGAATATTTGCACTGTCAGACAACACTGAATACGGTGGTATATGGCAGGTTGGTCAGCAATTTAGAAATGATTGGATTGATAGGGCTTGGCAGAAAGGATTAGAAGTTGTCAAAAAGAAAGGAAAGAAATATTAGTTATAGGTGGGAATTTCTCAGAGTGAAGACGAGAGGAATGTAATATTCCTCGGGGATAAGCTTGGTCTTTGCTTTTTCTGACTTACAAAAATGATATTTCGGGTGATGGAGTGTTGAGAGCAAAATCTTTAAATTTGCAGAATATTACTAAGCTACGGACAAGAGCAAACTGTGAAGATGACACTGTGCGTCATCAGGAGTCATTGAGAAGTTGGCCACATACGCAGAAAAGTGGCAGATGAATTGCGAGGATACCCTCATCTGATTACGCATTTCTGTTTCTCAATATATATTATTTCAAAATCAGTTGTTGGATTTGATCCCAAAGTCGATAACCTCACATTTATACCCATTTTACTGCGTCTGTCGTTCAGTTATGCACACACTCAGATTCTAAAAAATTACATAAATCGTAAAAAAAAATTTAGTCTCCAAACAACAGGTGCATTGCAGGACAAGAAATACACAGGCATAAATCTTGGTTATTTTGATATTCACTAAGTTAGAATGAAAGAATATGGCAACCTTATCCTGAAGTGTGAGTTTCATATTTATTCACGGGATTCTTGCTGACTAGGACAACATTTATTGAGAGTCTTCAATTGTCCAAAGGGAAAAAGCAAAATCAACCACATTGCAGTGGGTCTGGAGTCACATATAGGCCAGACCAAATAGGGACAGAACATTTGCTTCGTTAAAGTATGTTAGTGAATACGGTTTTTTTTTATTTGTGACAATCTGTAGTGATTACATGGTCACCACACGCCAATCTTTTATTGCAGATTCAAATTTCATCATCTGTCTCGATAGAACTCGAAGCTACATCACCAGAATATTGGCTTGGGTTTAATGATTGACTGCCTTCGTGATATTGTCACTGCCCCACCACCCAAAAAAACGCTATTTAACCTGTTTATAACATGCATTAGGTAGAATAATTTTGAAACATTACATTCAACTCCCTAACAAGGTATTTGTTATATTTAAATTAAGAATGTTTGTTAACCTTCATTTTTTTTTAACGTAGAATGAGGGCTCTGCTGGCTAGTCAATATTTATTGCCCAGAGTCAATCACACTGCTGTGACTCTGGAGTCACATGTAGGCCAGACAAGATAAGGATGGCAGCTTCCTCCCCTAAGGACATTACTGAAACAGAAGAGCTCCCGCCCCACACTCAACAATCGATTCATGGTCACCATGAGATTTTTAATTCCAGATATTTCTGTTGAATTCATCCATCATCTGCCATGGTGGGCTTCGAACTCGAGACCTCAGAGAATTATCAGGGCTTCTGCATTAATAGTCCAGCGATGAAAGCAGTAGACCATCACTTCCCCAATACAATGTGTACTATAATAAGATTGGTAATGTTGTCCGAGTGAACAACGTTAAACGGGGCAATAGCGATAACATAATAGAAGTTGACTTTCAATTTTAGCGCGAGAACCATCTGCTAACACTTCTATTCAATTTTTGAACAGGGAATGAAAAGTATATTGAGACAAGCCATTATCAAAAGGTAATTAGGTTAGAGGACTTAAGACAAAAACAATCCCGAGGTAAATGGATTGAGGAAACCTTTTGACATGCAAATTGTCAATACTCCTCGAACTGGTGAGTTGCATTTTAAATCGTAAAGGAGGGAAAATACAGTTTACAGATACATCATTTGTGATGGACCAAAATTCACTAGATTTTTCAGAAGTCTCAACATTCCCATGTATATAACATTGCAATCGAGGTAACAAAGATAAAGCAGCATCTAGGGAATGATATCAGAGTTAGCGTGGCATCCTTAAAATTAAATTTAAACAAAGCATAGAAACTCTAAATCAGGAGACACTTGGACGACATTCAGGAAGACATTTATAAAAGCCATAGAACGATGAGACTGAGCCAACATTTTATTGTGAATGGAATATCGTGTTTGACCAATTTTCCTGACATCAATGAGGAAGTAACATGCAGGGTGGATGAAGGGATAAATTGTGACATGTGTATGTTTGAACTGCAATAACATATTTGATAACATGCCACTTGAAGCGTATCTATGTGGCAAATTTTTTCCTTAAGTGTGGAGCAAATTTTAAGAGATTTATGAACTTAACGGAATCAAAGAATCGGTATAAAGCAATGACTCCTGGTTTGTCAGTTATAAGCATTGGATTGACACAGGAATCACTATTTGGACACAAGCTACCTATTATCTGTAAGAAATACTTTGATCATGAACGCAACGTATTGTGAGGTGACATTTCTGAGCATGCAAGCCTACGTAGGACAGGAAGTTGCCAAGAGTCCATAAAGTAAGCAAAATGGAGGTAGAGAGGCTAAACGAGAAATAAAAATGTGACAAGTAGGAAAACATTAACTTGAAGACTTTGTTAGAGTGATTAGAAAAAAATGCAAGTTATTTAAACTGAGAGAGATATTAGGCCTCTTAAATGTGAAGAGGTCTCTGCATTCTTTTCATAAATTATGTCAATGTGAGGGCGCTGATCATCTGGATTTGCATTCTCTGATTTAAGATGGTATATTAGAATTAAAGCGCCAACTCAGACATCAGTTTTGAATTTTACCAAATGATTAGCAATTTACTCATGTAAAGGTCATTTCTGTCCGTTGGTACCTGATTTGCATTTCCACATCTTTTGTTTTAGCACAAAGCAAATGGTTACCAGAAGTAGAAGGTTGCTGTAGGTGTGTAATACCTTTCTGGGACTAGATGTGGAATATTGTATCTATATTATTAGTCTCCCAGTTTTATAAGTAGCAAGTATGTTAGAAGTGGCTCAGCAAAGCCCCAGTAGACAGATATCGGGGTGGTAAGGTTAAGGTGACGAGTAAACAGTTAACTTAACCTGTTTGGAATTGAGAAGCATGAAAGTTGATTTGGGGAAGCTACTTGAGATATTAACAGGGGTTGACAGAAAGGATGCTTGCGTAATTTTGTTTTCCTTTTTGCGGTCATGTAGAACATTTGAGCACAAACTAAATAATTAGAAGAAAACTATTTTGTTTTGCTGAGAGAGAATTCAACTTTGAAATTGGCTTGACAGAGAGTGCTTCATGCAAAGGCATTGAACAGTTTCAAATTGTGTTAAACATGCTTTGGTTGAAAAATGAGTACACCATAATGTGGGCTTGCAGAAAAGGTATAAGTGCAGTTGGAGACAAATCAATATCAAGAATTATATCGATACTAAAACATTATGAAGGATGCAGGATGTGCAGAATGGTCTGCTTTTGCCACAAATCTTTGTTTTCTCCACAGTAACTGTACCGTACCATCAGTGAAAAACCTTCTACAGTACTTAAGTGGTGAAGTTTTTGAAATATGTTGTGATCACGAATGGCTATATAACGTTTAAAATTCCTTATAAACCCCACAGCTGACTTAACTAATGTATTTCATACATACCTCATTTTCTGGTGTCATTATGCTTGACTCGGGGCGCTGATCATCTGGATTTGCATTCTCTGATTTAAGATGGTATATTAGAATTAAGGCGCCAACTCAGATATCAGTTTTGAACTTTACCAAATGATTAGCAATTTAGTCATGTAAAGGTCATTTCTGTCAGTTGGTACCTGATTTGCATTTTCACATCTTTTGTTTTAGCACAAAGCAAATGGTTACCAGAAACAGAAGGATGAACGATAGACTCGCCAAAATGTTGATGAAACAGGCTGCAATCTGAGGAGCTCCTGAATGAGCAAAAAATTCAAATAAATGGGAAATTCGAAAATTCATATAAATGAACCAAACAAAACTCTCTAATATTTAGTAAAGTCCCAATTAATTAATCGTATCTACAGCTATGAAAATCGCTATTGCTTTTGCAATCTTTTCATTTTTACAGTTCAAGATATCTTCCACCTCCGTGTTCAAATCACTGTGCCTTAAATATCGCAACATCAGCTGCTGGAGCTATAAGATGTAAATTCATTATTTAATTTCTTCACCTCTCTATCATCCTTCAATTCAGAGAATTATAGAGACAACAAAGGGCAGTACAGTATGGAATCATGCCATTCGGCCAAACGAGACGACACCGACCCCAGAAAGAGCATCCCTCCCATATGCACCCCTTACTCTATTCCCGTAATTCTACATTTACCATGGCTAATCCACCTAGCCCGCACATCTCTGAACACTATGGGCAATTCAGTACATCCAATCCACCTAATCTGCTCTTCTTTGGGCTGTGGGAGGAAACTGGAGGAGCCGGAGAGAACCCAAACAGACATGTGGAGAATGCATAAACTCTATAATGATAGCCAGCCGAGGTTGGAATCGAATGCTGGTTCCTGGTGCAGTGAGGCAACGGTGCTCATGACCGAGCCACTGCGCCACCCTATTGCTTCTATTTCGAGCAAAAAGCAGTCTGTCAAACAATTTCTCACCATGCAGTGCTAATGTTGGACCAGTGTGCCTTTTTTTTTTGCATTATTCACAGCATTTCGGAAAGTCCATTGACGTTTTGTATTTAGGGTAGCACAATGGCTAGCATTGGTGCCTCACAGCACGATGGGGCCTGATTACAATTCCAGACATAGATGGCTGTGTGGAGCTTGCACATTCTCCCTGTGTCTGTGTTTGTTTCTATTGAGTTTTCCAGTTTCTTCCTGGAGACCAAAGTTGCGCAGTTTAGGTTGTTTGGTCCTGCTAAATTACCCCATGGTCTCCGTACATGTGTAGGGCAGTTGGTGCTTATGAGGATACGGTGGGATGCTCATCAGAGGTTCGGTGAAGACCTGATGAACTGAATGGCCTCCCTGCTGTAAAGTTTGTATCATCATGTTTAATCCACTATTTGTCTGTTGACAGCCAAATGACATGGACAGTGTGAAGGTCAGAATTATAACTGACTATCAAGGATTTCACTCTCATTGGTCAGTAAATCTGCAATAGCATAAATAGAAGATTGTCACCGAAACTAACGAAGGAATGAGGGTATGTTATATGTAATAAATTATTTTCCAATAGAAGGAGGCATTAGAACACGACGTTATTTCAAAGAAAAGGCTGTGTCTACTTAGATAGAAAAGAACATGAGGAAGTGGATGGTATAGCAGAAGAAGGAACTATTATGAGAGAGCAAGCTGGTAGATGAGAGAAAAGTGGAATTAGATAAATTTGGAAAAATAAAATTCTTCCGATAACAAGAATAGCTACAATGTTCAACATGTTTCTCGTATGTTTTTCGACACTCTGCATTTAAATAGGACAGGATCCTAAAGTCCTTAGCATTAAAGTAGTCAAGTTACTCTCCAATAGAAAAACAAGCAGTGGAACATAAATATCGAGAAATAATAATTGAAAACGGCAGGAAAGAAAAACAAATGTGAAAGCTATCTGGAATCTGGAGTTACCTAATTCGAAAGTGCTTATATTATTTACTTTTTTTTAACATGTTATAGTCAGGAGAATAAAGTGGGAAGCAGGTTGATTTATAAATTAACACAATGATTAACTAATCAAACTATTTGTGGCGAGATTCTAATATCCATATTTACCTCTCTGAGTTGAGAGAATTTCACTGATAAGGTAGTCTGTGAAATTAATTTGCACAGAACAAATATAGTGACCACTTCTGTGCCAAACGTCCATGGAGATGCTGATAAGGCTTCGAATAATGTATCCATTGAACTCAAATGTCATGGAATCGATTAGCTCCTCGGTAGTTCGTCCAGAAACATTCCAATGAATGACAAACGAATAAGAATATATGCCTCTCACCAAGCACATCAGTAATGTTTCCTTGGAGGAAATATCATTCAGTGGTCGGGACAAAAGAAACATTACCGGGGAACCTCCTAATTTCAGTACAGAAAGCAGAACATGAATTAATTATTATATAGACATTTTTAATTAATGTCAAATACGTATTTGAATTCAATAGTTCTAATTTTATCTTTGATTACTGCCTTAGAACCATTCCCGAATATTAGGACCATGCTCCTGTCGTGACGAGCAGCACAGTACTATATGCCCGAATCCATTTGTTGGACATTTTCAATGATCAAAGAATAGTTGCTAGATTTGTCCCATTTTTCACCCGAAAATCTTCCCTTTGGACTTACGTACTTCCCCATTGTGTAAACAAATTCCATATATTTTCCATGTGAAAGTTTGTACCAGAACACTAAATCAGTGGCTGATCTCTCCCTGTGGCAAATCAGCTTAGTTCGACTCCCGACAGAAGCCACTTGAATTGGTGGAGATTGGAACAGGACTGATGGAAATACAGAGACTAAAAAGGTCATAAACAAACAGTCAGAAAATTTAGACGACGTTCAGCTAACATAGGTTAAGACATAAAATATTTTTTAAATGTATAACGTCAAATTCGGAGCTTAAAAGCAAACAAACTCCTCAGAAGTGCGGAGCATTATAATTTCGCGTCGAATACAGTCATTTTAATGTTTCTTTTCTCCAGGCAGAGTCTGAGATCTTATACCGTTAACTCCGATGTAATTACTGCGGACAAACTTTGGAACTGCAGAAGACTATATTAAAAGAGTCTGCTGCAATCCTGAAGTTTCAGCCCTGTAACTTTTATTTTTGTCCGTCAATATATTCTCTTCAGACTGGGAGAGCGTTTTTGCACTGATAGATCTATTTTCTGGTCTTGCACTTACAGGTTACACTGCCCAATAACTGTCACTGTCTCAATCAACGCAGCTAAATATCTTGTTATGTTTCTTATTGAGTTAATTCCAAGTTAACTGTCACAAAATTCAAAATTTCGAGTCTAATTATATCTCTCTTTCTGACAAGATTCAAGCATATTATTTTATATTTGTCATAACGACACACCCATTCATGGTTGTGCACAGTTGTCTTTGCAGCCTTGTCCACATCTTCACCCGTTCTACTGAAATTTTTCGACCTTTTCAGTTTTTCACAATCAGTAGTTTTATCAAAATCTTTTCTTATTCCCTTAACAGAGGTGGAATCATTTCACCAAGAAATAATTTAGAAAGCAAACAGATTTGGAGGAAGTCCATTGTCCAGGACATCGAGGAAGCAAAGAAGCATTAATATCACTGATCTGCAGCTTATTGAGGACTTGCTGACACTAGTTAGGTGCAAGTGATGCCTGAAACATAGAGTGATCAGTGAAAATCGCTCCCTAGGGTTATTAATATATGCATGGTTGAAGTAGATAATACTGTGGGCTTCCTGTTTGCACATATGTAGCAATAGAACTTGCACATCAGCTTTTTTTTTGGAAAAGATGTGTTCCCTTTCAAACAGCTTTGACCACAATTCTGTGCATTTTGAAAAGTCTTTGCATTGCCATAGAAGGCATTATTTGTTAAAAGAAAATAAGATTCCCACACATCATAATAAACAGTTTTGAAAGTTAAGAGCACAAGGCGTTTGTACAGGAACTTTATACTCTTGAAAGATAAAGGCTAGGGAATTAGACAAGAAGAAACATTTATGGGCATAACAACGGAAGACAAACTTACACAAGAAATGATTGACGCAGACAAGGATCAAATTTAGAGTTCAGAAGTGCATGACAGCCACTGGGAAATCCAATAATAACATTAAAAGAACACCGTTACAAGGAAGAGTTGAGAATATTGAACACATCATCAGAGTGAATAGTTAAATTCAACAACATTGATGTATTTAAGTGGAAGCTAAATAAATATGTAAGAAAGAAAGTAATCAAAGTACTTGCTTGTTGAAATAAGGAAAACATGAATGCCAGCCATTGCTTGCAGTGTCAACTTTCACCGAATGATCTGTTTCCAAGACACAAACCCATTGCACTTGGAAAGTATAGAGTGCACCCATTCCAGTCATTACATAGCTGAAATTTCTGGTTCTGGTTTTAAGCAGGCTTCTGCTTTGTACAGGTGGAATGTCATTATCTCTGAACTGAAACTCAAGGTATACCCAAGTGACAGAATTACAGAAGCAGTTTTTTTTAAAAAAGAGAATCCCTGGTGCATGATATGGAGCTGGAGGAGCACAGAAGGCCAGGCAGCATCAGAGGAGCAGGAAAGCTGACGTTTCGGGTCTGGATCCTTCTTCAGAAATAGGGGAGCGGAAGAGGGCTCGGTCTGCGACAATTGACAACACCTCCCAGTTGCGAATCACTTCAACGACCCTCCCACTCCCTGGACGACATGTCCATCCTGGGGCTCCTCCACTGTCACAACGATGCCACCCGGAAACTGCAGGAACGGCACCTCATATTCCGCCTTGGAACCCTACAACCCAATGGTCTCAACGTGGACTTTACTAGCTTCAAAATCTCCCCACACCCGACCTCATCCCAAGACCAGACCCCGCTCTCATCCCCGCCTCATTGACCTGTCTGTCTTCTCTCCCACCTATTGCTCCTCCCACCTCACTTACAAATCCCTACCCCCACTTCCTACCTACACTCACCTTTACTAACTTCATCCCCGCCTCCTTGATCTGTCCATCTTCTCTCCCACCTATCCGCTCCACTATCCACTATTCTATCACCAACGCCCCTCGCTTTAATTATTTCAGATGCCCCTTCCCCTCCCCCATTTCTGAAGAAGGGTCCAGACCCGAAACGTCAGCGTTCCTGCTCCTCTGATGCTGCCTGGCCTGCTGTGTACCTCTCGCTCCACACCCTGCACATCCTTAGACTGAGGGAGGAAATTGGAGCACCCAGCAGAAACCAATACAAACACGGGGAGTATGTGCAAAGTCTACACAGTCCCCTGAGGATGAAAGTGAACCCAGGTCCCTAGAGCTGTGAAAAAGCAGTGCTAAGCATTAAGCCACCACACTGCCCCAATTTTATACCAAATGCAGTTGACATCCTGAACTCCTACAGTCTATGCACTGTTGAGAGATGCACAATGCATTCTCATGAATTCAATGCCACCATAATTACGTTTTTTTAAATGAAACAGGAAAAAGTGTTTTTCATAGTTGTGTGACGAAGAAAGCACCTTGCACTCAAAAAGAAATTTTGGGACTTCATGGCACTTTGATTTAGAGGAAGTGTAGAACCAAATTCCCGCCAATTTAGTTAAATTACAATTTCTTATTTCCGACTTATAGAGTTTTTTTTATTGATGTTCGGTGAACAATCATTATTAATCCATTTCACGTGGAATATGTCTAAATCCTTTCTTTGATAGAAAGTAGGGGAATCACTCGATTGATCAGCTTATTAGAGTTGCTTTGTCTTTTATTAACATTTCAAAGGTGGCATTTCTTTATATCCAACAATTCCTCAATCCAGCACATTACGTAGCAATCAACATTATTCAGTCTAATTTTGCTGCTGATTCCGCATTATCTCTTTCCAGCACTCACAGTTTTACTCACAGGGGGAAAAAAGGCATCATCCCAAGCACGAGCTCTTAATCGTGATACTTGTCATGTACAGATGTTAAATTGCCTGGAGTTACACCTGAGAGGAGGGATAATTTTTGAATAGTCTCTTAAAATATACTTACACATTGTATTAACGCAGAAATGCAAAACAAACTCAAAAAGACGTTGATCATGAGAAATGTTTTGCTTTATCCATAAGTGAAAGCATTCCATCAGCCTTTCAATTTTTCTCCATCATTCAATGAGATCATGGCTCATCTGCTAATCCTAAGATGCACTTTCCCATTTTTACTACATAGCTTTTATTTCCCTTACTAATTGCTAAAATGACTATTTTGTTAATCAATATAGTTAATAACCTGCCTTGTCAGTACCCTGTGATAATAAATTCCAGAGATCACTACAAGCTGGGAAAAGAAATTCACCTTAATTTCTGGCATAAAAGGGAGACCCTTTACTGTGAGATTATGCCCTCTGGTTATAAATTATCTTACAAATGGAAAACAAGCAAATAAACTTTCAGCATTTATGCTGTCAAACGACCTAAAATTCTGATTTTTTTCAGTAAGGTCATGCTCATGATAACGTCCAATAAATACAGAACCAACCTACCCAACATTTCCTCAAAAGAGTGTCCCGTTATAATAGGGAGAAGGGCAAGGAATCTTCTCTGTACTGCATACAATGCTAATATATCACTCCTTAATCTAGTGGAGCAAGACTGTTAACAGTGTGCAAAGTCTAACTGGCTGCTTAAAGCAGTTTTCGCAAGGCATCTCTACTTTTACACTCAATCTCCTTTGAAATAAAGGCCGAAGCTCAATTTCTCTGTCCTTCTATCTGCTGAATTTCTATGGGAGCATTTTGTGACGTATTCACAAAAGACTCCAAAACTTTCTGTCCTGTGATTTGTAATATTCTGCCATTTTAATAATACGTTTCTCTATTCTTCCTTGCAAGGTTCATATGCAGATTTCCCATATTTTATCCCATTTACCAAGTTTGCACTCATTCAATCTGCATGTCTCTCTGTGTCATTGTCACTGGCCTTCCCACCTATTTTAGTACCACCTTACAAAGTGGATGTAGGACTTTCACTTCCCTTATCAAAGTCATTAACTCATATTGCAAATAATTGACGCCCCAGCATCGATTCCTGTGGTATTCCATCATTTAAAATATACCCTTATCCCACATGTCTATTCTCTACTGGTGAACCAAACATCCAGCCTAATTCATTACTTTCAACATGATGCTGCAGTCATGCTTTTGCAGACGTGACCTTTAGACATGACCAATCGGGAGATGATGGCCTAGTCGGATTATTGCTAGACTGTTAATGTAGAAACTCAGCTCATATTCTTGGGACACGGCTTTAAATCCTGCCATGGCAGATAGTGGAATTTGAATTCAATAATAACACAAAAATCGGGAACTAAGAGTTTACTGCTGACTGTGAAATCATTGCCAATTGTCACGAAAAACCCATTTAGCACAATAATGTCTTTCGGGAAAAGAAATCTGCAATGCTTACCTGATCTGGTTTGTACGCGACTCCAGATCCACAGAGAAATGCTTGACTCTCAACTGCGCTCTGAAATGGCCTCGCCAGCCATTCAGTTTAAGGACAACAAGGAATGGTCAATAAATGCTAACCAATCAGAGATGCCCACGTCCCATGAATAAATAATAAAAGTGTCTTACACTCTGTATTCAAAACCATTCAGAAATGCTACCACCAGATTCTCGTCAGTTACACTTCGGGTTATGCTAAAAATTGCTTCATATATAGTGTTGTGTCAGGCAATCAGCATAGCATGCCACGTCAGCATATTTATATTTGATAAAGTTCTGCCTCCTGAAAAATAATTTTGGAGACATATTATCATTATTGATTCTCTTTCTTGGAAATGTACTTGTTGTTACACTTGTTTTCTCCCTTGTGTGTCGTTTCACAATACTTTGTAATATGCAACTATAAATCTTCTTACACAGAAGAGGATATTCCCTGTAGTTATAGAAAATTTAATTCTTACAGTGTTGGAGATACTGAAGACAAAATAATGGCCATTCAGTTCATTCAGCATGTACCCACAGAGAAATTCAGCCTGCACCACTTCACTGTGCATTCTCAATAGCCCTGTAAGTTCATTTGTTTCAACTCTCACCCCGTTTCCACTCGAAATTGTGTACACTTTAACTTTTCTCCGAGGCAGCCAGGCATCACACTCATCGTGAAAGAAGCAAAAAAAAAAACAAAATTGCAACTTTACATCTTGCCTGAAGATTGTGTACCTGACCAAAGCAACTACTTTTGGGAACAATGTCTTTTACTAATTTATTTTAAATAGTAGTAGTGTCGACCAATCTTTCTCATTTCCCATAAACAGCTTTGTTTCAAACAGAGCACTTCCATTCTTGTAGAAATAACTGTGAAACCAATCTTGCAAATAATTATCCCAAAACACCACTCATCCCTGAAAGCATTCTGGTAAGTTTCCTATTAACCTTTAAAAGGACATCCATTTCTTTCCCAACACATGACGATGAGAACGGGACAAAATATCTTAGCTCTGATAAAGGATTTTTAAACTGTTACTGATTTCTATTTTGTCATTATCATGCATTCCTTTATTTCTGATTTACAACAAAATGCAATCACTATTTCACACGTTAAACATAAACAGGAGTAGGATAATAAAAAAAATTCTACCCATGGAACTCAACACTAATATTCAGTTAGATCCAGTGTGACCCCACTTTCTGTCTTTGGCACAGAAGGCTTAACATACTTGTGCCTATAAAATCAAAGTTACTCGTCAATACGTTCAATCATCTGTCCACTACCTCTCTCTGGCCTACTGGTATTATTTCTGGAGTCTTAATCCAGAGTGTGACAATACTGAGGCTGTAGGAGGTGTATTTTATCCTGGTTTATTTTAAAGATAGATAAAGCAACAGGTGAAGGGCAGTCTATGAGAAGAAAAACATCTTATGAATCCTTGATTTAAAAAAAAAGTTGGAACAATAGAACCAGCCCGAATAGGTGTGGTCAAGCTCCCATCCAAAGAACTTGGATTTTTTGTTTTACTATTGAGTAGTTGTTGCTGGGTTCTCAGCAAACTTGGAACATGCAGTAAATCTTTCCTGCCTCCTATACTCTCCCAGAGTTTTCTTGATGCTTTTCCTCCTGGGCTACTGGTGTTGCATATGATGCATGTGTATCCCTAATTTACATTTTGTTAAACGTGTGTTAATGGGACGTTACTATATTGGAACAGTTAATTATTTAGAGTTACTGTATCTATTATCCTGTTAAGTTCTCCAGAAGAGTTAAGTTATTCCATTATTTTTTTTCCTATAGTGGATGAATGGAATATGTTTTGCTTTGAATCGGGTAGTTTGACTAATCGAACTGCATCTGGAATGTAAAACCTTACATTTACTTTTAAAGTAAGAAAAAGATAGGGTCGAAACTATCTTCTGAATATCTTCAGGAGGTGAGGTTTGGTCTGGTCCATAGCAAGAAACACAGGTAATGTTCCACATACCCAGCTTCGAATCCCGCCATGGCAGATGATAGAATTTGAATTCAATAATGATGATGATGATGAAGTCATTGTTAATGTTTGAAAAAATCCTATTGTATACTAATATCATTTAGAGAAAGAAAGTGCCATTCCTACCTGGCCTGGCTTGTATGTGACTCAAGACCCACAGCAATCTGCTTGACTCTTAACTACCTTCTGGACAATTAGGGATGGGCAATAAATGCTGGCCTCACCACCGAAGCTCTCATCCCATGAACGAATAAAACAAACCTCGACAGCCACGTCAAGACGAGTCATTGATCCTCGCCTCAGTCTGAAATGTCACACTTAAAAAAATCCCACCACGAGTGTAGATACAATCCTTGGAGAAGGAACCCCAACACCATCACTTATCCTATGGAGCCCCTCAAACACCGACAGATTGAGAGACAATCCTCCTGTACTCATCCACCTTCAATTAGAAAGGTTCCAGCCTGCTGAAACTTTAATCAAGATATCATCATCACATTAATCTGCATGATAGAATTGTTAGACTGTTTCCATAAACTCAAAGAAATATAGAAAAAAGGAGCATGAGTAGGCCATTGAACACTTCGAGAATGCTGTAACATTCAATCTGATCACGGCTAAACATTCAACAATGTTTACCTTTTTCTCTAACTCGTTCTGAAAACATATAAGTTCTAACCTCAATGGTTTTCTCTTTCAGAAATTTTAATCTGCCCACCACTCTCGAGGTGAAAGAAATTTCCCGCCACCTTAGTCCCTAATGTGCTACGTCAAAACTTTAAACTCTAGTTCTGGACTCACAATCATCGGGAATATCGTTTCTACATTTCTTTTTTCCTATCACATCCTTATGGAACTCCATAAATTTGAATCAGTATGGTCTTGTCAAGACCCTGTACCATTGCAGCAATTGCTGGTCAACTCTGCATTCTATTAGACATTTCAAACTGTATTCTTTGCTCCTGATCAGGGTTAGGTGCTGTTTGTTGTATGATTTATGAGTCAGGAACAAAGCAGCCCTTAGGACAAGTTTCTCAAACGAAACAATATCAGATAAAAAATAGTCATCCTCGGGAAAAAAAAAAGACTGTGGGATTGTGATTGCAACGTGAATTGTTTGAAACCTATGTTTGATTCAATAATGATGCGATGTTTATTTACCCTGATCATGATCCACTACCTTCCTTGAAAACATTATAACTGGAATGTGAGATTATTCAGCTTGAGTCCTTTGCAGCAATCCTTTTTTTAAAGCATAGATTATTCATAATACTGGAAAAATTAATATATTTGCAAATGCATTCTCCGGACTAAAAATTCGAACTAAGGTAAAGGTTAACGACATTTTACGATTGTATGTGGTTGAATAAAATGAGGTGTAATTGCGATAAAACACATCTTTGAAATTCTGATTCATTTTCTTAATGGCGATGGCATATATAGACTGTGTTTTCTTTTGGAAAGTGCATTTGAAAAAGTGTGCACTGAAATGAAAAAAAAAAGAATTCTGTAATCAACGAAAGATGGTGGCCTATTTCAAAAAGCAAGTATTCTGACACTGATGCCAAGCATTATTTGAACCACCTCTTTAATATTTGTCACCTCAATGCAGACCAACTGAAGCTAAGATTTTCTGTTTTCAGATGGAACTTTGGTTGATGAAGCCAGGTTGATTGGCCTTCAGGCTAGTGACCATTTATTGATGACAAAGGCCTTTTGCCTGCTATAAACCACATCATTGCTTGTCTATTAATTGAACAGCCTGGGGATGGGATTGGAATAAAAAAAATATAAACCAGGGAATCCCCATCAGCTAGCAATGTTCCATTTATTCTCTACAGTAAGTTACTTGAAACCTGAAGAACGACAGTTTCTGTTTTCCAAAAGAGACCTTGGAGTGCAGGTTCATAGTTCCTTGAAAGTGGACTACCAGTTGGACAGTACAGTAAAAAAGGCTTTTGGTACGCTTGCCTTTTTTAGTCAGAGCACAGAGTATAGGAGTTGGGAGGTCATGTTGCGACTCTACAGGACATTGGTTAGGTGGCATTTGGAATACTGCGTACAATTCTTGCCTCCCTGCTTTAGGAAGGATGTTGTGAAACTTGAAAGTGGTCATAAAAGTTTTAAAATGATGTTGCCGGCTTTGAACGGTTTGTGTTATTGGGAGAAGCTGATTAGGCTGGGGTGGATGGGTGAATAGACAAGGTATTTTCCCCGGAGTGGGGGAGTCCAAAACGAGAGGTCATAGGTTCAAGGTGAGATGGGAAATATTTAAAAGGGACCTGAGGAGCAGCAACTTTTTCATGCAGAATGTGATGCAATTATGGAATGAGCTACGAAAGGAAGTGGTGGAAGCTTGTACAATTACAACATTTAAAATGCATCTGGATGGATTTATGAATAGGAAATTTAGAGGGATATGGAACAAATGCTGGCTAATGGATCTGAATTTATTAAGAAATCTGTTCGACATGGACAAGAAAACTATCTCTTAGATTCTGAAAATGACAGTGAGGCAGAAGTCCAAAATTGTCTTGAGACAGTATAAAATAATGTCTAACATAGATAACTAATCCCCATGTAAGCTCATGTCTTTATCGTGGTGTTAGAGATGCATAACATCCCTCAAGGGTGACATTATGAATATATTGTAGACAAGTTAATTTTAAGTTCCTTTCAGACTTACAGTGTGACTCAGTTACGATTTTTGTTGGACTGATATGCCAATTGTATCCATTTGACAAATATCTGTGTGTGGCACGTATCCTCAGTGACCCAAATGTTAAAACAGAATGTGTCATCTGTTGCACGAAACTAACAACGGCCTCTGTGCACTTTTTTTACAGGCCACCTCCCGGGCCAAGGAAAAAATGTAACACGTGTCAATTAATATCAGCCTGTAAATCTGGTACAGCAGTGAGATTATATAAGACACAATATAAAATTGGATTATCTTCTCAGTCAGAGAATACAGAAGATAGTTCTGGATTAGTGTTTATTTTCTTCTGGAGGACTGTGACCAGTAGTTTTCTGGAAGATGAGTGCTGAGATCTCTGTTGCTTGTATAATAAATATACGATTCTAATGAAAATCTGTTTGGTATCGTCAGTAAGTTTGCAGATGACAGGAACATTGTTGGAGTTTTTGACCATGCGAAAGGGTATCAAACCATCAGAGCAGTAGGAAACTTGGTGGAAAAAATAACACATGAAATTTAATCTGGACAGGTGTGAGGTGACACATCTTGGGACATCAAATGCTAGTGGAATTTACAATGTGATTCGCTGCACCCTTTGGAATATTGATACATAGAGAGACATTAGAGAACAAGTCCATAGCTTACTGAAAGTTGCAACAGAGTTGATCATTTAGTAAAGGAGGCCTAAGGCTATTGATCGGGTAATTGAGTATAAAAGTTGGCATGTCATGTTACAGCTGTGTAAGAATTTAATTGGGCCACATATAAAGGATTGTGTGTATTTCTTGTGGCCAGACTTCTTTGTAAAAATGATGTACCAAAATATTGCCTGGATTGGAGTGTAGTAGCTATAAGGATGTACATATTTGAAATGGTGTTGCTGGAGTTTCTAAGGCTGAGGGACGATTGAATAGAAGTATATAAAATTATGCAAGGCATGAATCGTGTGGATAGTCGGAATTTTTTTTGTCCAGGGTGAAAACGTCAAGTATTAGATGATATCGAAACAATTAAACGACATGTGCAAGGAAGTATTTTTAATATAGCGAGTGGAAGGTGCCTGGAATGCGCTGACAGTGAAGAAGGTAGGGCAGAGACAATGGCCAAATTTAACAGGCATCGAGACTGACAAATGGGCCAGCAGAGAATGTAGGCATATGGATCATGTGCAGGCGTTTTTTTGTTTTAAATTATCATTATTCATTTTGTGGGATATGGGAGTCGCTGGCTGACCAGCATTTATTACCCAACCCTAGTTGCACTTGAGAAGTCGGTCATGAGCTGCCTTCTTGAACTGCTGCAGTCTAACTGCAGTGGGTTGACCCACAATGCCATTAGGGTGGGAATTCCAGGATTTTTCCTTAGGGATAGTGAAGGAATGGCGAAATATTTCCAAGTCAGTATAGTGAATTGCTTCAAGAGGAACTTGAAGGTGGTGGTATTCCCATGTATCTACTGCCCTTGTCCTTCTAGATGGGAGTGCTCGTGGGTTTGGGAAGTGCTGTCTGAGGATTTTCTGTGAATTTCTGCAGTGTATCTTTTAGATAGTTCACACTGCTGCTGCATCGGTGGTGGAGGGAATGGATACTGTTGGATGCAATGCCAATCAAGCGGGCTGCTTTGCCCTGGATGGTGTTAAGCTTCTTGATTGTTATTGGGGCTGCACTACCAGGCAAGTGGGGAGTATTCCATCACACTTCTGACTTGTGCCTGGTAGATGGCAGACAGACCTTTGGGAGTCAAGAGTTGAGTTGCTCGCCGCAGTGTTCGTAGCCTCTGACCTGCTCTTGTAGTCACTGTGTTTATGTGGTAAGTTCAGCTGAGTTTCTGCTCAATGAAAGCGCCCAGGATGTTGATAGTGGAGAATTCAGCGATGGTAACGCCATTGACTGTCAAGGGGCTGTGGTTAGATTGTCTCATATTGTTGATTGTCATAGCCTCACGTTGTTGTGGCACAAATGTTAACTTGGCTCTTCTCAGCCCAAGCCTGGATATTGTCCAGATCTTGTTACATTTGTACATGGGCTGCTTCAGTGTCTAAGGAGTTATGACAGATGTTGAACATTGCGCAATCATTGACGAACATCCCCACTTCTGACGTATAATGGAGGGAAAGTCATTGATGAAGCAGATGAAGATGGTTGGGACACTTATACATGAACAGTAGGCTCAAGGGTAGTGTTGTAGAACAGAGAGATGGAGGGGTTCAGGTATTTAATTCTTTGAAATTTGCATGACATATGGTTAAGAAGGCGTTTGGCACGCTTGCCTTCTTTGCTCAGACCATTCAGCACAGGAGTTGGGACGTTATGTTCGGCTTGTACAGGACGTTGATGAGGCCTCTTCTGGAGTATTGCAGGCATTTGGTCACTCTGCTATAAGTAGAAAATGATTAAATTGGAGAAGGTTCAGAAATGATTTACCAGGATGTTTCCGGGAATGGGGAGCTTGAGTTATAAAGATAGGCTTGGTAGGTTGGGACATCTTTTCCACTGGATAGTCGGAGGTTGAGAGTTGACCTTGTAGAGGTTTATAAAATCATGAGGGGCATAGATAAGGTGAATGGTAAGTGTCATATCCCCACCGCAGGGGAGTTCAAACCTAAGGGGCATTTTTTTTGTAAGATGAGAGGAGAAAGTTTTAAAAAGGACACGAAGGGCAACTTTTTTTTAATGCAGAGTTGTTCGTATGTGGATTGAACTGTCAAAGAAAGTGATGGATGCAGGTATTGTTACAAAAAGTAAAAGACACTTGATTTTTATGTTTATAAGAAAGGTTTAGATGAATATGGGCCAAACGCAGGCAAGTGGGACTAATTTATATATTTTGAGATTTGCAAGTAAAAACATGATAACTGGAGCAAAAGTATGCAATTCAATGGCTCAAGCCTGATCAGCCATCCAGAACATTCATAACAGATTCCTCTCGGCCTCAACCTAACCCTATACTTGTTTGTCTGCATTCTTTAAGACATCAACTGAGCATTAATCCGAAAATATTCCTCCTTAATTTTATTCGGTGTCCCGAATTTCACCACAGTTAGAAATAGCAATTTCTACAGATTCACGACTCATTGAGAGAATCAATTCCTCTTATTCTCTGTTTTAAATCTGCCACTCTTTATCTGAAAAATATGACTTGTTATTCAATATTGCTCCACAAGGGGAATCAGTGTGTCTACTTTGTTAATCCTCTTTAATGTCTTATATATGTCAATTAATTTACCTCTCATTCTTCTAAACTCTAGCGAACATAGGATTAAACTGTGCAATCTCTCTACATAGGACAAACTCCTAATCTCTGGATCTAAACTTATGAACCAGTGTGAGCTCCACCCAAACCCCAATTGCATCCCTTCTCAAGGAAAGGGACAGAAACTGTACATAATTTTCTAGCTGCATTCTCATTACTGTCTCCTATAGTTGCATCAACTCTTCACTATTACTTTACACTATTCCTTTCCAAATAGATGCAAATTTTTAATTTATCTTCCCTATTATATGATATAACTGTTCGTAGTTTTCTGAAAATGATGAACTAGGGTCTCCGAATCCCTCCACAGCAAAACAGTCTGAAGTTTCTCTCCAATTTGGTAATAAGTTGTCTTTCTATTCTTCTGAGCAAAATGGATAAGCTCACACCTATCTACGTTAGACACCTATGGCCAAATTTTGCTCCATTGACCTAAGCTATTCATATCAGCTTGTCAATATTTTTATTTCTTCATTGAATTCAATTCCCACTTATCTTCGTGGTGTCTGTAAATTTCGCTCTCGTACCTTCTATATATTTATCAAAGTCATTAATATAACTTGTAAACAGTTGGGGCCCGTGGAACGAACGCTGCAGCTGGCCACTAATAATTTCTTGCGACCGAGCAGAAGAACAGGCATTTTTTTCCCACTCCCTATTTGGTTAGATAATCCTCTACATAAGCTAAAATATTACGCTATACATTTCTGATCTTACTTTGTGTATTAAATAGGCTGAATAATCTGTGAGTTTCTCAAATAACCGGAATATTGTGAAAGGTATCAAATAGAAGCAGAAATTAACATTAAAAATCAACTCTTAAAGAGAACATAGTATTCAGATTAAATAATGCATAATAAATAAATTATAAAATATCAGATCAAAGGAACCAAGAATGTGCAATGTCTATAATTAAAGTAAATGAATGTTACAGAAAATAATAAAGACCAAAGTAGTTCAACTCCACTTCGTTGGGTAGAATTCAGCGCAGTTGTGTTGAGATTGTGCAGTAAGGTCAGCTCAGTTGTCTACCTCTAAACATTCTCGTATTACTCCAGGTTAGTATGAGAAAGTCAGTCCAGCTTCATTAATGTTCCTGATCACCACACTTTCTGGGACAAAGTAGTGAATTGAAGCTGCTTCATACAATTTATGTATAAGGAACAGGTGATGCACATCTGGACCCCAAGACTAAGTCAAGAAAGTTAACTAAAGAAAAGGAATATCTTTGCGAGCAAGAATTTTTAATGTGCAGTCTTTACTCTTATGTCTCCTATGAAAACTGAATTGAAATAGCTTCCAATCAGCACATTATGTTTTAACAATAGCGAGAAAAGAAATTTTTTAAGTGGTGTATGAAGATCAGATGCCAAAGAGCTTGGTTATTCAAAAAATATGTTCTTTAATGGAAATATAAGGAGTGCATATATTATTTGCTTTAACAAAGTGCAAATGGTATTTGTTGTTCATGAAAGAAAGATTTCTCAGTTTAGTTAAAATCCGTTCTGATAATCTACTATAATTTCATATAACCAGCTGTCCTAAAGTAGCACACTGAGCTCTCTGGAATTATGAAATAGCACAAAAGGAATTGATAAGGCCATAGGTTGATTACTGGAATGGCTCCCAACGGAATACATATGCAGTAAAAGACAAACTGAAAGAGCTATTATTGACAAAACATAACAACTATTCAAAATGAAAAGCAAAAGAACTGCGGTTGCTGTAAATCAGGAACAAAAACAGAAGTTGCTGGAAAAGCTTATCACGTCCAGCAACTTCTGTGGAGAAAAAAAATCAGAGTCAACGCTTCGGACCATGTCTGAGGAAGAGTCACCAGACTCAAAACGTTAACTCTGACTTTTTTTTTCTTCACAAATGCTGCTAGATATGCAGAAAAACTAATCAAATAGAAACAGTTATATGGAGCACGGAATTACATGATTTAAACATGTCTGTATGTATGGGTAACAAGGTGTAGAGCTGGATGAACACAGCAGGCCAAGCAGCATCAGAGGAGCAGGAAAACTGACGTTTCGGGTCTGGACCTTTCTTCTCTTGCTGTGTTCATCCAGCTCTACACCTTGTTATCTCAGATTCTCCAGCATCGGCAGTTCCTACAATCTCTGTAAGTATGAGTGCTCCTGTATGAAAGCAGAACCATGATGACAGGTAATAGAGAGTAGTACATCGAAAAAACAACCTTTCAAACATTGTCCTTTTGAAACTAACAATGTCCAAATCTGCAGCACGACTGGTAGTTAAACAGAGATAGACCGAATTTTTTTTTTCTTGCAATCATCAAAGTTTTAATTCTTGCTAGTCCACAATGAATAGTCATTGCTTATATATCAACAAACGATCAAAAACCTGTAATAAAGACTTCTGCAGTGAACAATGAGAAATTACCATGACTCAAAAATTTATTTTGATCCCTGAAGTTTATGATTGCTTACACCTAGCTGAAGAGCCTTGGACATAGTGAAATATCCAATGTGTTCTCTTGAAGTTACAACAGTATCAATACCCAGTAAAGTAGAAATGTACCAAGCTATTCTTGTGTACAAAAAGCAAGGGAACATTATAAAAGCCACTTACGGTCCCATCAATCCTGTCTGAAAGCAAATTTCTGCAAGATTATCGAATGCCCAAAGGTAGACATACCTAATCAATGTTCAGACATGGAATAAAAACTGGAAAGTAACGTTCACAATAGAAACTGCCAGGCAATAACCATTTTGAACAAGAGATAATCCAATACTCATCCATTATGATCCAATTTTTGTTTTTTTACCAGTTTTAAATGAACAGCATCAACATCCTGGGTGTTATCATTGAGCAGAAACGGAACTGATCCAAACAAATAAAAGCTCGGTTTACAAGAGCATGCGAAGAGTAGGGAATATGCCAACGAGTAACTCACCTCCTGACTCCTCAACTCCTGGCCATCATCGACACTTCATGTGGATTATGGAACCTTCTCCTCTTGTCTGGAATTATGCAAGCCCACCAACACTCAAGAAGTTCAGGAGAAAACAATCTGATAGATCGACACCACATTCACTAACTTCGAAATTTACTCATCTCAATGCCAACGCACAGTGGCAGTAGTGCATGACCTGCAAAAGGCAGTGAACTATCTTTGACAATATTGAACCTTCGACAGCACCTCCAAACCAGTGACTTCTGAGAACTTAAAGGGCAAAGACAAAATATACTTTCATTGCACCAGCGCCACACCCCATCACAAGTCTATCTCTAAATTGTGCTGGACCTTTATGGCAGTAGTGTCACTAGGAAATAAAATAACCTGCAAATGCCTTGGTCACTGCACTGTGTATTTTAACTACATCATATGTTTTCAAGCATTCCAAAAAGCAGTGTTCGAATACTTTCACAAACAAAAAAAAAACAAGTTGCTGGAAAAGTTCAGCAGGTCTAGCAGCATCTGTGAAGAAAAATGAAAATTAATGTTTTGTGTCCAGTGTCCATTCTCCAGAAACACACCCTGAAACGTTATCTCTGATTTCTCTTCACAGATGCTGCAAGACCTGCCAAGCTTTTTTTTTCCAGCAACTACTGTTTTGGTTTCTGATTTACAGCATCCACAGTTCTTCTAGTTTTTAATTGCAAGTATCTTATCCTGGATACTGAGGGGCTGACAATTTATGAATGGATAATAGCAATTTAAAAATAAACAGCAATTAGAATTATCTAAGGTTTTGGAGGAAATTTGTCTCTCGGGTTGTGGGTGTTGAGGTGGTTGAAGTTGGTTGGCTCGCCGAGCTGGTTTCTTGTTTTGCAGACGTTTTGTTACTATGCTTGGTAACCTCCTCAGTGCAGCCTCCGATGAAGCGTCAATGTGTTTTCCCGCCTGGTTTTTAAACTCTGGGGTCCGTTGAGATGGATTGCCTCACTTCTGGTTTTCCTTCATAGTGGAATGTATATGGGCTTGAGTTCTATGTGTATATTAATAGCATGCTTCGTGGGGTGCCATGCTTCTCGGAATTCTCGTGCCTGTCTCTGCCTAGCCTGTCCCAGGATCTTGGTGTTGCCCCAGTCGAAGTGGTGGTTCTCCTTGTCCATGTGGATTGAGATGAGTGAGTATTGGTCGTGTCTTTTTGTAGCCAGTTGGTGTTCATGTACTCTTGCTGTTAGTTTCCTTCCTATTTGTCCGATGTAGTGTTTCTCGCAGTCTCTGCAGGGGATCTTGGAGATGACATTGGTCCTGTCCATGGCGGGGAGTGGGTCCTTAGTTCGACCTTAGTCAACCCTACGACAACTGCTCACCCGAAGTAAGGACCCACTCCCCACCATGGACAGGACAAACAGGAAGGAAACTAACAACAAGAGTACATGAACACCAACTGGCTACAAAAAGGCACGACCAATACTCACTCATCTCAATCCACAGGGACAAGGAGAACCACCACTTCTACTGAGACAACACCAAGATCCTGGAACAGGCTACGCAGAGACAGGCACGAGAATTCCTAGAAGCATGGCACTCCACGAAGCATGCTATTAACAAACACATAGAACTCAACCCCATATAGATTTCACTACGTAGGAAAAAAAAGAAGTGAGGCAGTCCATCTCAACGGACCCCAGAGCTTAAAAAACTAGGCGGGAAAACATATCGATGCTTCATCGGAGGCTGCACTGAGGAGGTTACGAAACGTCTGAAAAACAAGAAACCAGCTCGGCGAGCCAACCAACCTCAGCAACCTCACAGGAATTAACTATTTAGGAGTGAAATGAGGGTATAAGCCCTCGCGCAGATTTTTTGGACTGTTTGAAATATTCTGTCTATATCAATGCAAATCCATGGAGTTTGGGAGCACTCAAGTCTGAGGTTGATAGAATTAAGTTCTTTAGAATTTACTGCGGAGTCTTTGACAAAAAAAGGTGTCCATTGAATTGATATTTGTGTCTGCCTCCCAAAACATTATCTGCTGAGATAAACTGAAGATCTTGGCTGAGAGAGGAACACAACAAAGCTGTGAAACCTCCATTAGAGAGGAAACAACTTCTCCAATCAGTGAATTATGAAGTCCCGTTCTGGAGAAAAAGCAAGCAATTATTTTTTTCGTTCCTCTTTTTTTCTCACCTACATTTCAAGACAGACTGAATAGCTTGTGATTATTGATTATGTAAGTTAATCGTTATCAATAAGGTTGATTCAGTTTTAGTCAGTGTCATAGATTTTAGGAATGTTTTCTTACTAGTGATCTGATCGACCATTACAGGCAAATGTCTTAATACTTATAAGGTTTATTAAAAGCAACTAAGTTACTAATTAGCAATTGAAGAAGGTGGGCAATTTTTAAATGCTTCATCCAGAACTTTTGAGGTAACAATCTCCAAGATGCTTCCCATGAACTGTGGAACGAACTGTGTTGTAAGTCTAACCTTTTACTTGAGATGTCAATATCACAACTAAATGACAGCTGGCGTTACTATGGCATAGCCATGAAACTGAGATCTTCATGGAGGTTTCATGTTTATATCAAAGGACACTTCGCAGCTCAAGCTATATCAGGCATATCCAAGATGAGGGATGAAATACTTCACTTAGAAAATTAGTGAGATATAGCAGAAGAATGTATGACTGGAATAATTGTTCATGAGTGAAGGGTTTAAGTTCTTAGAACATTGCATCTGGAATAAGTTAGACGTGAAAAGTTCCCATGGCTGTAGATAACTTTGAGCCAGGACTGAGCTCTTTGTATGGCCTTATTGCAACTTTAAAAATACTTTGAACTAACTTAAAAATAGTTAAAGGAGGCAAGATAAAATATCAGTTATGAATACCAAGGTATACAGAAATCTTGGAGAGATAAATAAGAAATTGTTAGCACTTTTGTCAGAGTAGGGTGGAAAGTTACAAAGAACTGCAGATGCTGCAAATCAGACAGAAAAAAAAATAACAGAAATAGCTGGATAAGTTCAGTATGTCTGGCAGCATCTGTGGAGAGAGATCAGAGATAGCATTTCGAGTCGATAGGCCCTTCTTTAAAGACAAAATCAACATTGCTTCCAAATTTTTCAATGGATTTTTTTTGGATTAAAAAAAAAGGAAACGGTGAACTAAAGACAAAGATTGCTGTCTGCAAACATGGCTGTACAAGTGGTTAAGGACCTGGGATCGGTTTTCCAAGATCGCTAGAGTATCAGGTTGTAATGTAGGATGATACCAAAGCGTGGGTTCAATTCCAGTACCGGCTGATGTCATCATGTACAACTTTCATTCTCAACCCTTGAGAACAGCAAAATTATGTTTTCTCGAAAATAAATGACAGAGTACTTAAGTCTTAATGTCAACGAATGGATGCAAATAGAAAGAAGAGAGTATTTTTAAAGTGTGAGAAAGTAAATGTCGGAGTCTCGAACCAGAAGGTATGCTCCCAGAATAAATTGTCGCCAACTTACGACTGCAATAGGGAGCTATTTCTTCTCTAAGAGGGTGTGAGTCTTAGGAACTCCTTGGCACAGACATCTATGGGAGGACATATTTTTAATCAGTACAGGAATCAAGGATTACAGGAAAAGAGCAGGAACATGGAAGCAAGGAGTTTCAGACCATCCATGACTATATTGAATGGTAAAGAAGTCTCGAGGAATCAAACCTCATTCCTAATTATTAAAGATCATTTGGACCCCTAACAACCAGAATGATTTATTTTACGCAAGGAATAATTCCAACCAGTGGAGATTGTAAGCTTCAAGTGCTACTTTGCTCTGCCTCCATGATGCCATATGCCGTTAAAATGTTCCCTTCACATGAAAAGCAATCACATTCTCGTTAAACCTGAATTTTATTATGTTTGGACTATAACTATACTGAGATCAGGTATTGACTGGCCCTAGGTGGAACCGAAACCGAGTGTAAGTATGGAGGTTTATGCTGAGCAGTAGTACTTGAGTGATCGAAGAATGAAATGCTTGCTTTTTATTGCTGAAAAGTGAATTCGGTCGATGAGGTGGAAATTCTCATGGTTCGAAAGTTATTCCAGCGTTTTGCCATAAGTAATATTGATTTGGGTGACCATCTTTTATCACTCCTGCTCCACCAGTTAGTCGTTTACTTCTACTTTTCCAGTTATGGCTGGGTATGGCGGGACATCTCTGTTTGTTACCTAATTGTTTTGCTCTATTGGTGGCTTGTTGCATCCAGAGTGTGGGAGTGAAGCAAACTTGTCTTACAGATGCCAGTTCTTCAGCCGTAGCTTTTTACACTCTGCAACAATGACTGGATGCAGGGGATCATAGTTCATAAATTACCAAGCTTGCAGCTGATGCATTAATTATTGGAAATGTTATTTGTCACAAGGAAGAAAATAGCTTCAAAAACAAAATTGCTGGAAAAACTCAGCAGGTCTGGCAGCATCTGTGGAGGAGAAAACAGAGTTAACGTTTCGGGTCCGGTGACCCTTCCTCAGAACTTAGAAAATAGCTTCTATGGGTATTAGACAGGTTGAGTGCCTTGGAAAGAGCATGGTCGATAAAACCGGGGATACATATGAAATGATTTTTCTTTGCTTTAATAAAGAAGTATTGGCAAAGGTACGGAGTAATTATCAAATGCAGGGAGATTTGGAGGAGTTGCTGTCTAAATAGCGATAAGTGCTTGTGCTAATAAGTCGTTGAAAACTAGCATGCAGATGTAGCGATCAGTTTAGAAGGCAGACAATTAATTAGCCATTTTCATATCATATTTTGTTTAAAAGAACAGTAGGTTTTGTAGTATTTGTCAATAATGCACTTGAGGCATTGACTGAACTGTTGCATGAATTTCACATTTCTTGCATAAAGAAATATGTCTTTGTCAAAAATGGGGTTCAGCAGAAGTTCACTTGATGGTAAAACGTACTAACACGGAAATAGTATTCTCTAAAAGTTGGAGGAATCAGAGTCAATCTCAGAGAAACGTAAAAATTTTCTAAAAGAATTGGCAGAGTACTTGCAGGAACTATGTTTCACCAGCATATTGGATCTAGAGCCAGCGCAGATTTTAACAGAAGAAACTACATTTACAACTGATATAAGAAGGGTCGAATTAACTTAAAAGGGAGTACGAATTCAGAATATTGTATCCTAAAGGGCTGCAGAAGTTTAGTCATTACGTAAGTTCAAGAAAAGAAATAGCAGATTTATGTTTGCTGATATTATGATAATAACCAATGAGAGCTTTTCATGTTTGGAATGTAGCAGTTTTGTACAAATACGGCTTTTAAGATCAATGTTCATCAGTAACTAAGAACAACCAAGCAGGTTCGAGAGGTGGAAGGATCGACCTCTACCCCTCAGTTCCTACCTTGCTGTTTCGTTTAAGGAAGTTTAAATTTCATTCATAAAGTGCTTGTCCTCCTCCCAGAATTCTGTTCCGCAATATGCTTTGAATCAGCGTACAACGCTTTGCTAGCCACCCTGAGTGCCATCTGTGGCATTGCCGTTTGCACATTTTTTTTTTTTTTTTGCAATTGCTGTTCACTGTTGAGAAGTAATTATTCGATATGTTATACTTGGGGACAGACTGATCGTGGGCATATCAGGAGGTGATGATAGAACATGTTTACATCTCCAAGTAAAAACAATTCCATGATACACCACTGGTCTGAATGAGACGCGAATAACAGCACTTGAAATCAAGGTAACTTTTGGCCGAGTGAGGCATCAATGAGCCCCAGCAAAACCAGAATCACTGGGCATTGGGGATAACCTTTCCATGCTTGAAGTCATACATGGCACATAGAAATCTGGTTGTGGTTACTGGAAGACATTCATCTCAGCTCTAAGACATCTCTGCAGGAGTTTGCTAAGGATAACATCCTATTCTCAACCATCTTCAGTTACGACATTAATGACCTTCCCTCCATTAAAGTGGAGATGTTGACCAATGATTGCACAATGCTCAGCAACATTCGCACTCGTCAGATACGGAAGTAGTCCGTGTTCAAATATAACAAGACCTGGACAATATCCTGGCTTGGGCTGACTTGTGGCAAAGAACATTCATGCCACACAAATCCAGGCGATGACTGTATCCAACAAGAGACAATCTAACTACCGTTAGAAATACTACAACGAGCAACTGACCTCCTGACTGCCCAAAGTCTGCCAATTATCTACAACGCACAGGCCAGGAGTGTGATCGAATACTCACCAGTTGCCTGGGGGATTGAATCTCTAACAACGGCCAAGAAGCTTGACATCATCCAGAACAAAGCAGCCCTCTTGATTGGCACCACATCCACAAAACCAGTTTCTCCACCACCTACGCTTAATAACAGCAGGGTGTAATATTGACAAAATGCACAACATATTTTCGGAAACGATCCTGAGAAAGCGCTTTTCAAAACCACGACCACTTCCATCTAAAAGGACAAAGGAAGCAGAATATGGGAACACGTCCAACTGCAACTTGCCTCCAAACCACCCATCCTGACTTGGAAATATATCGTCGAATCTTCAGTATCAATTTGTCAAAATCCAGAACTCACTCTCTAAATGGCATTGTGTGTCTACCTCACACATAGACTGCCGGAATTCAACAAGGCAGCTCACCGCTTCCGTCAAAAAGGCAACCAGTCATGCGCAATCAGTGCTGGAGTACCAGTGTTGTCCACGTCTCACAAAGAGAATGAAGGAAGAATAAATGAAGTTGACTCTCAGGACAACTCGTACAGACTGTAAAGCCGGGAGCTTCCATTATTTCCATTTTTCTGAAGAAGGGTCTAAGCCCGAAACGTCAGCCTTCCTGATCCTCTGATGCTGCCTGACCTGCTGTGTTCATCCAGCTCTACACCTTGTTATCTCAGCTTCCATTACTGATGCATTTATTCTGTTGCTGTGAAAGGATATAGCAAGGGATAGAGATGGCAATAATTCTTAATGTGTACGTACCAGCATGATTCTCTGAGTACGAAGGGCACTGGCTGTTCCTTGAGAACAGTATAGGAAATATCTCCTACATGTTGGCACAAGCTCCAAGATTTTAGCCAGGAATTTGCAGTAACAGCAAATATAGTCATTAAATTGTCATTTCTGCTATCACGATCAAAGCAGAACAGTCTTTCCAACTTCTTTATTTTCATTTGTAGCTGCTTCATGCTTTTTTTTTTTGGCAACAACTATGGAGGATCGCAAAGAGTGATCTACATTTTCGTGTGAATGGAAAAAAAGATGTAGTCCAGATCAGCTACGAACAGTGCACATAGTTCCATGAAGGGCAGGAGTAAGCCATGCCTAATGGTTAAATTTCAACTTAATTGTTCTAATGTCCCCATTTGCAATTGCCTATCGTCCATTCTCAATAAACTATAGCTGATGAAAAACTCCACTGCTTTTGTCATTGTTTGCAAGAGGGTTTGTTCAGCCATGACACACTGTGCTTAGAAATCCACATTAGTTTCAGTTCTTGATATAGCTTGATTTTTTGTTTAAAACATTCTCACCATCCCTTTCAAGTTCATGACAGAAATCGTCTGCAAATATTTGCAACTTTTCCCCACTCCTTGGAAAATACCTATGTCTTTAAGTAACGCCAGCAGTTACAATTATCCTCACTTTTGCCATAATCTTTAACTGTGACAATCGTACCAAATTCTGTCATACCCTCCTTCCACTGCAAACATCATTCTCTCAGTCAAAGTCATCTCCTCTCGTGAATTATTAGTTTGCATTCAGTTTCTCTTCAATTTCATTTCCAAGCACCCTGTGTTGACAATCGCTATGAAAGCAACATTTTTGTTTACAAATCTTTCACCACATTGCGAGATTAAGTTAATCACTCTGGAGGGGGTACAAAGCTGAATCGCAGATGTGGTTGTGATAAGTTGTAACTACGATGCAAGTTCTGACAGACTGTAATTGTTTCTATTGGAACTGAAGAAGATGAAAAGAGATTTAAATGGCATAAATATTATTTCAATAGATAACGATGGCTTATTTTCCTGATTAGAAATGGGAACAACTTGGAATTCCATCTTAAATCATTACGTGAAGGATTACAGCAATGTTGAGAAGAAGAAATCTCACATAGATTGTGGTATTCCTCCCAAACAAATCTCCTGCTAGTTTTGAAATTGCATAAATACATGGCCTATTGCTATGATACAGAGACGGATAGCGGACCAAACAGACTTTCTACCTTTGTGTTCACAACACAGTAACATTAAAGCCATCAAAGACCCGCAGTATTAATTCCAGGCTTTTGAATAACTAATTCGCAAATAATTAACTCCTGACATCTGTATGTATCAATTTAAAAATGCTTAATTTATTAAACAAAAGCAAAATTTGCTGGAGAAACTCAACAGGTCTCGCAGCAGATGTGGAAAGAAAGCAATGTTAATGCTTCTGAACTGCTGACCCTTTTTCAGGCTTAGTATTAGCTAGGGAAATGTGACATAAATGCTTAGGACAAGGGAGTGGGTAAAAGAATAAGTAATAGGTGGAGACGGAGCCCAAAGGAACAGAAAGACCGTTAATTAAGGCACGAATGGAGACATAAAGTGGTGAACAATTTAAAATGCGTTGTTTCACAAATGCAGGCATCTTGGCTGCATTTCCCAAACTTTGATCAGAGTCGCATTTACTGTTCACTCAAGTATAGGTGATAATACTTCTAAATCAGATTTCCACTGTTTAGGCTTTCATGAGCTTGAGTGGATGTCTAGGCAGGGAGATTTCAAATCGTCAAGCTATGTTACCAGCACCACGCACATCTCTACAAAAAAAAAACACAGTTTAAAACAAAGAACTTCAATTCTGGATCCATCCTGATTGACAGACTGTCTTTTTCGTATGTTTCAAAAACCATTGAACTCCTAATAGCTTCTTGAATACAAAGTCTCTTCCAGCCTCGCTAGAGTCAATTCCCAGGTACTGACCTTGTTAATGACCAATTGCTGTTGTCAGTTTGTACACAATGCTCTTACTCATGTCACTGTGTTCTTATAGTCCCTTTTATTGAACAATTAGGCCACAGTAGGGACCCAGGTCTCGTCTCCCAAACAAACAAAGCTTTTCATTTTCTGTTGTGATTGGTTGGCTTGCCGAGCTGATTCATTGTTCCACAGACGTTTCATCACCCAGCTGGGTAACATCATCAGTGCAACCTGTGATGAGGTGCTGTTGTGTTTTTCTGGTGTCCATTGAGCTGGGTTACCTCACTTCTGGTTTTACCTCCGCAGTGGAGTGTATATACACACACACACATACATACATATATATTTCATGGGGTCTATATCGACTCTATGCACACACACACACACACACACACACACGTATATATATATATATATCTATATAGAGCCCATATATGTGTGTGTATATATACACTCCACTGGCGAAGGTAAAAACGGAAGTGAAGCAACCCACTTCAACGGGGACAAGTATTCCATGCCCTCAACTGATAATGGCCTTCTCTTTCCGGTTCATTGAAATGTTATTATTGTGAAGCATTTTTTTGCAAGTTTGCAAAGATTTTATAAACTTTGTACAATAATAAAAGCGATATTCTGAAAAAAATACCTGAAAGAATAGTGAGATGATGGAAATCGGAAACAAAAACAGAAATTGCTAGAACGGCTCAGCAGGCCAAGTAGCATCCGTGGGGGTAAATCAGAGTTAATATTTCGGATAGTGATCCTTCCTCAGAACTGATGGCAGTCCGGAAAAAAAAAATTAAGACGAGGGTAGGGTGAGGGGGAGGGAGTAAGGAGTAAATTATAGGTGGAGATAGAGAGACAAGATGAGTTGGACAAAGTCATGGATAACGATCAGCCTGGGAGAATGAATATTTATAAGTGAACAATTAGTGGCTAATCATGGGTGTTGTGTAATGGCAGACCATGTCATAACAAGGACTGGTGTGTGAGGACTTATGCAAGGACAGGGGAGAAGGTGTCTGCAACTCTACAATTGTTGGACTCGAAATTCAGTCCAGAAGGCTGTAGGGAATTACAACAGAAAATGAGATGTTGTTCATTCACTATACGCTGAGTTGCACTGGAGCACTGCAGCAAGCCTGAGACAGAGATGTCGGGCACATAACATGGTAGTGTATTGAAATGGCAGGCAGCTGGAAGCTCAACGTTTTTTTTTTGTGGACAGACGTAGATGTTCTGTGAAGTGGTCGCCCAGTCTTCACTTCATTTCCTCAATGTAGTGGAGACCACATTTTGAGCAGTGAACACAGTAGACTTGATTCATGCAGGGTTGACTGTTCATACTGCTGTTAATATATAAGCTATTTTGCCCTGATGAAAAGGGTGGAGAGCTGAGCCCTTCAACTGCTATAGTACTTGGAGTGTCAGCTCACCCAAATTGGCATTAGGATGGAGTATGCCTATTCATGCACATTCCATGTATATTCGTGAGTGATATGGATTGCATACGATACAATAGGTCAGGTTTTTCACTGAAAATCTATGCTATGCACAACGTAGAAGATTAAGTGATGATCTGATAGAAGACTTCAAGATATTAATAGTAAAATACAGGGTATGTAAAGAAAAGCCATTTCCAGCGATTGGGAGTCGAGAAGTAAGGCGCATTAGGTCCAGATGAAAATTAGGTCCAGACCGTTTGGAAGTGTTAGGAAACATTTAGACGCACAACATATGGAAGAGGTTCGGAGCTCTCTTTCACAGATGGCGATGGGTGCAGGATGAGTGGTCAGTTTCAGTAGGGTGGCACGGTGGCTCAGTGGTTAGCAGTGCTGCCTCACAGCACCAGGGTACCGTATGCGATTCCAACCTCGGGCGACTATCTGTGTGGGGTTTGCACATTCTCCCCGTGTCTGCATGAGTTTCCTGTGGGTGCTCCGGTTTCCTCCCACACTCTAAAGATGTGCAGGATTGGCAATGCTAAATTGCCCATCGTGTTCAGAGATGTGTAGATGAGGGGAATGGGTCTGGGTGGGATGCTCTGAGGTTCAGTGTGAACTTGTTGGGTCGAAGGGCCTATTTCCACACTGTAAGGATGGTACAAACTAATTCTGATATAACAAGACATATAACAACCCCCATCCCAACTCTTACCTACACTCACCTTTACTGGCCTCATCCCTGCCTTCTTGACCTGTCCATCTTTTCTCCACCTATCTGTTCCTTTATCCACCTTCCATCATCGCCTCTCCCCCTCTCTATTTATTTGAGAGTCCCCTTCCCCTCCCCCATTTCTGAGGAAGGGTCCAGACCCGAAACTTTAGCTTTTCGGCTCCTCTGATGCTGCCTGGTCTGCTGTGTTCATCCAGCTCTACGCCTTGTTATCTCAGATTCTCCAGCATCGGCAGTTCCTACCGATCGGTAGTTCCTAAATCTGAGCTAATTTATTTTTTACTAGGAAAACATATTAAGGTATATAGGCTAAAGGCTGGTATATGGCGTTAATGCTCTGACAAATAAAGCGTTGCAAATCTACGTTTTACGAGTGCTGAACACAAGACACTACAAATGACAGAATCAATCATTTTGTTACACTACTAAGAACTCCGAGATCTATTGATACCTTCGGTTGAGAGCCATTTTACATAAACTTACCATGAATACTGCTTTCAACAGAGAGCGTTGTGGCGTGCTGCGTTGCCTTTAAGGATAGGACAGACAAACCTACTATAATAAACAAGAAATTAGACGCTTTTTATTTGTTTTCAATCCAGAATTACTTTTGACAAACTCTTCCTTTTTTTTGAGAAGTTACACATCTTGAGCTGTGTATACGGCCAATGTGCCTTCAGGAATGGTGCTCCTGGATTTAATAACAGAAAAGTGGAAGTGTATTATTTTAGAGATAGTAGGAACTACAAATGCTGGAGAATCTGAGATAACAAGGTGTAGAGCTGGATGAACACAGCAGGCCATGCAGTATCAGAGGAGCAGGAAAGCTGACGTTTCTTCAGACCCTTCTTCAGAAATGGGGGAGGGGAAGGGGATTCTGAAATAAATAGGGAGAGAGAGGGAGGCGGATAGAAGATGGATAAAGGAGAAGATAGGTGGAGAGGAGACAGACAGTTCAAAGAAGCGGGGCTGGAGCCATTAAAGGTGAGTGTAGGTGTGGAGTTAGGGTGGGGGATGGGTCAGTCCAGGGAGGATGGACAGGTCAAAGGGGCGGGATGAGGCTGGTAGGTAGGAGATGGGGGTGGGAGGAGGGTATAGGTGGGAGGAAGGACAGTTTAGGGAGGCAGGAACAAGCTGGGCTGGTTTTGGGATGTGATTGGGGGAGGGGAGGTTTTGAAGCTTGTGAAGTCCACATTAATACCATTGGGCTGCAGGGTTGCCAAGCGAAATATGAGGTGCTGTTCCATCGTTGTGGTACTGCAGGAGGCCTAGGATGGACATGTCATCTGAGGAGTGGGAGGGGGAGTTGAAATGGTTCACGACTGGGAGGTGCAGTTGTTTGTTGCGAACCAAGCATAGGTGTTCCACAAAGCGATCCCCAAGCATCCACTTGGTTTCCCTAATGTAAAGGAGGCCACATCGGGAACAGCGGACACAGTATACCACATTAGTAGATGTGCAGTAGATGTGGAAGGTCTTCTTGGGGGCTGGGATGGGAGTGAGGGGGGAGGTGAGGGGGAAGGTGTTGCACTTCCTGCGGTTGCAGGGAAATGTGCCAGGGGTGATGGGGCTGGTGGGGAGTGTGAAGCGTGGGTGGGAGGAGGTGTATTCTAGGTTGCTGTGGCAGTCGGTAGGCTTGAAAGTGATATTGGTGTATTATTTTGTTTGTTTCCTTGTTACCATGTGAAATAAATCAAATTTGCTACAGAATGACGTTGCAAGATTGGTGTACAGTACTGGCAACTGAGGAGAAGAGTGAGCTGTCTTTGGCTGGAGGAAGGGGAGGGAGAGCAAAAGGGAAGTTATGTATTGAGGTTTAGACCAGGAAAGTTCCATTGCACTGAACAAAGGTAACCGAATTTCCAATAGTTGAGCAGATATGCTAGTTTGTATCTGATACAATGGGAGAATAGTTGTGCCAGGGTCCGGGTGTTTCCAGAATTTGGATTGGAAAATTCAGGTCATGCCAGGTTTGGTGGGGTCGGGGGTCACTTGGAGAGTTGGAGACTGGTGTAACAAGCAGCGCAATGAGTAACATACCTGCAGCTTTAATACATGAATACGATCTCAATTGCTCAATTTAAATTTCAATTTAAATTTTACTCCACTAACATTGAATAGATTCGAATTAATCAAATTGAAAGATTAGAAAAAGATTCAGTTTTCAGACAATACTAGTACATAGGTATTGAGATGTGAGGTACATACATGCAGCACATAACCAAAACATTTAACGAGAGTGAGAGCGAGGAACCGGATAATTACATTTTGCTGTCCCACCATTCCTGAGTCTAAACCCCCGCCACCATCAAACTGCAAGAAGCGGTGGCCAACAGTGGAATAATGCTTAGGCCTTTCACGTGTGTATTGGTTTGACCCCTGGAACAAATCTAGTCTTTATAGTATGTGGTATCTAACAGTCAGAGTGTACGAGATTGGGTTGAAAGAGCGTTTCAGTGTGAGTCGAACCAATAGGGAAGCCAGCTATGCCATGATGTCCATTCGTATGGGCCTATTCAGTCAGTGGGTTGCAGACAGTGGCCTTAACATTTGATGAATATTTAACTTAACAGGCAAAATTGGGCAATTTGATGTCAAAATTAAGAACAAAGTATTGCACGAAGAAAACGAAGGTTTTTTTTTCCCCAGAAACAACCATTATTCTGCTTTTCTTAAAAGATGCCCTTTTCATTTTCAACTTTACCCCTCAATTGATGACCACCGATGAACAATGGTACTGTGCCATTAAGGCAAGTTACGAATGGGTGGAGTTGACACGGTATAAGAGAATTTTAATTCCATTGCTGCCTTTCGTATTAATTGTGTTTTTTTTAAATACTCTCACAGGAAAAAAAAATGGCCAGTCGAGTCCATAAGAAACTGTTAAGATCAAAGGGGAGACTTGCAGAGATCCAGTGATGAAGAGCAGGAGGAAGTGCACGAATTTGCACTTCAGCACATCTCGCAATTTCATACTTCCAACGTCGGTGCACACTGTAGATTATTTATATTTTAATACATCTGGAAAATATCTGCAGAATTACAATGAATCTGAATTTGTGTTCTAATGGGTTGAGTTTAAACTACTGCAAAAACACATTTTTTTATGGTATAAGACAATCTAAGTTCAGGGACCAGATCAGGTCTACCATGAAATTTTCATTCCAAAAGTGTTATTTTCCATTTATGAATAAACAAACCAACTGATTGGAAATAAATGCCGATGTCTTGAAAAATCTCATATTACAAAGGCGAAGGCGCTGGACGTCTTAAGTAGTATAAACGTGGATAAGTCCCACACACCTTATGAGATATACCCTAGTACGATGTAGAAAGCTAGAGAAGTGCTGGCTGGGCCCCTTCCTGACATACCTCTGTCATTGCTCACCACAGATGAGGTGCCAGAAGACTGGAGGTTGGCTAACATAGTGCAACTGCTTAAGTAAGGTGGTAAGGAAAACCCAGATCACTATAGACTGGTCAGCCTGACGCCAGTGGTGTGCGAGCTGTTCGAGGGAATCCTGAGGGACAGGATTTACATGTATTTGGAAAGGCAAGGACTGATTACGAATAGTCAACATGGCTTTGTGCATGGAAAATCGTGTCTCAATGACTTAATTGAGTTTTTTGAAGGTGTAATGAAGAGGATTGATGATGGCATAAGGGTGGACGTGATCTCTATGGACTTCTGTAAGGCATTGGACAAGATTCCTCATGGTTCACTGCCTAGCAAATTTAGGTTGCATGAATACAGAGAGAAGTGTATGGGTTCAGAACTAGCTCAAAGGCAGCAGACAGAAGTGATGGCGGAGGGATGCTTTTCAGACTGAAGGCCTGCTACCTGTCGTGTGCCATCAGTCTCACTACTGGGTTCACTACTTTTCTTCATTTATTTAAATGATTTGGATGCGAACATTTGAGGTATGGTTATTAAGTTTGGAGATGACAATAAAATTGATAATGTCATGGAAAGTAAAGGTTACCTCAGAGTTCAACAGGAAATTGTTCAGATGGGCCCATGGGTTGAAGTGTGGCAGATGGAGTTCAAATTTGATGAATGTGAGGTATTGCATTTTGTAATAGAAATCAGGGCAGGACTTATACATCTAATGGTAAGGTCCAGGAGGGTGTTGCTGAACAAAGAGGCCTTGGAGTACCGGTTCATAGTTCCTTGAAAGTGGAATTGCAAAAGGATAGTGAACATGGCGTTTGGTATGTTTGCCTTTTTTGGTCAGTGCATTGAGTATAGCAGTTGGGAGGTCATGTTGTGGCTGTACAGGATATTGGTTAAGGGACTTTTCAAATACTGCGTTCAGTTCTGGTCTCCCTGCATAGAAAGGAAGTTATGAAACTTGATTTTTTTAAGGAAAGACTGACAAGGATGTTGCCAGAGTTGGAGGGTTTAAGCGGTAAGGAGAGACTGAATAGGCTGTGGCTATCTTCCATAGAACATTGGATGCTAAGGGATGACCTTACAGAGGTTAAAAAGCCATGAAGGGCATAAGTAGGGCGAATATCCAAGGGTCTAAAATCGGTTTAAGTTGAGAGGGGAAAGATTTAAAATGTACCTAAGGGGCAACATTTTCACAGTGAATGGAATGAGGTACCAGAGGAAGTGGTGGCAACTGGTACGATTACAACAATCAAGGGGGTTTAAAGTGCTATGGGCCAAATGATGACAAATGGGACTAGATTAGTTTAGGATATCTGTTCAGCAAGGACGAGTTGGACCGAAGGGCCTGCGTCCATGCTTTACAGCTTTGTGAATCTATGACTCTATGAGTGAAGGCCACACGTGTGTTATAGTTTATAATCACAAATACCATAAGTAGACCCAAACACCAGACAGTGACAGGATTATGCACAGTTAGCCTCAGCAACATTTTAGAGTTGAAGAAAAGAGGGAACATGACTAAAACTGATTTCTGTTGGAATATATTTCAAAGTACAGTCACACCTCCATCTGTATCTCAGGCGATCCTATTCTCAGAAACTTATATCTTTCAGTCTGATTTATTTTTCTAATCAAATAAAATGAGACATTTTATGGAATGATCTTGCTTTGGTTGTTAATCATCTTGTTTTGTCTTTGTGATCATCTGTTGATTTGAGCTCCAGTAAACTTCGGCCAGCCAGCCACATCTTAATCCCATTATATTTTTAGAAGTTATGTTGCATGGCTTAGGTTTAATAGATGCCATATTCTAAACAGCCAACAGGATGGCGTAGAAAGTCATGCCCAGGGTTGAAGGACTAATGTTGTGCTTCACATTGGTTGTGAGCTAAGCAATTTTGATTAGATTCTAAAGATTTAGATATTTGCTTTAATAAAGGGAAATACTGAAAATGCCCTGTGAATCTCTAAGCATGTGTAGAAAGAGAAATAACATAGGAAGTGTTGAATTGAAAATATCTTTTCTCCTTTCAGTCATATCGAACTTCAAAATGTAATTCTGCTTCTCTCTCAATAAATTCTGCAACACAAGCTGTTTTCCTTCAACACGTTCTATTGTTTCAGGCATGGGAACTTACTCTGTTGATTCTGATTGGAAACAGCACAGAAACAGAATGGTTTCTCCAATACCCTTTTAGGTTCCCATGCTATCTGATTTTAAAATGAAACTGGGAATCAATCTCTCCTTTCATTCTCAAAGATTCTCTTCTTCAAATTAGCTATTTTAATCATCTCCTAAAATCGTTTCAATTTTTGCCCACAAACAACCTCTCATTGCTGAATATCCATCTCGTGATAAAAACCCTAAGCATGTTGTCCCCTTGAAAATATGTATCTATGCTGCATGCTTGAATTACCGCACTTTGGTATTTCCCTTAGAGACCTACAAAATTGAAACAGGCCCTTCAGCCCAAACTAGACCATGCCACCCAAAATGGATATCCACGCTAACCCATTTTCCCTGCACTTGGCCAATATCCTAAAACTTTCCTATCCATGTATTCATCCAAATGCTTTTTAAATGTTGTTGATGTACCCGTCTTAACCACTTCTGCTCGCAACTCATTCCATATACGTGCCACACTCAGTCTAAAAAAGTTGCCCCTCAGGTTCCCATGTATTCTTTCCCCTCTTACTTTAAACTGATGCCTTCTAGTTCTCGATTCCAAAACCCTGGGAAAAACACTGAGTGCATTTTCCCTATCTAAGCCACCCATGATCTTACATACTTCTATAAGGTCTCTTCTCAGTGCTCTGAATAAAAAGTCCTAGCTTGTCCAACCTCTTCCCTTCACTCAGCCGCTTGAGTCCTGGCAACATCCTTATTATTCTCATCTGTGCTCTTTCCAGTTTAATAACATCCTTTCGATAGCAAGCTGACTGAAACTGAACACAATACTCCAAGTGCAGGCTCATCAACATCCTGTACAACTGCAAAATAACTTCACAACTTCTATAATCGATTCCATGACTGATAAAGGCCACTGATCCAAAAGGCTTCTTTACTGTCCTGTCCACTTTCAGAGAACCATGCACTGAACTCTAAGGTCCGTTTGTTCAATTACAGTCCATAAGATCTTACCATTCACCATAAAACTCCGACCTAGATTTAACTTTCCAAAATGCAACAACTCACACTTATCTATTTTGAACTAGACTTGCCATTTCTCTGCCCACTTCCCCAGCCGATCAAGATTCTGCTGCAATTTCTGATAACTTTTCCTCACTGTCCACAATACTGCTTATTTTAGTGACATCCGCAAACTTACTAATCATATCTTGTACATTCTTATCCAAATCATTGAGTAGGTAACAAACAGCACTGGGCCCAGAACCAATCACAGGCCTTCAGTCTGACAAGCATCCTTCCATTATTACTGTCCACTTCCTACCATCAAGCCAGTTGTGTATCCAATCTGCCAGCTCTTCTGGGATCCCATGCGAATTAACCTTCCAGAGCAGCCTACCACGTGGAACCTTATCAGAGGCCTTACTGAAATCCATATAGACTACATCTACCGCCCTGGCCTAATCAACCTTCCTAGTCACTTAATCAAAGAATTCGAACAAATTTGTGAGGCATGATCTCCCATGCACAAGCCATGCTGACCACCCCTAAACAAATCCTGTCTTTCCAATGCATGTGTATCTTATCTCAGAATCTTCTGAAGTAACTTATCTATCACAGATGTTAGGCTTATTGGTCTATAATTCCCAGTTTTTTTTTTTTCTTTGCAGCCCGTCTTGAACAAGGGCACAACATTTGTGACACTTCAGTCTTCTGGGATTTAACCCGTGGCTAGTGATGATGCAAATATATCAGCCAGGGCCCCCGCAATTTCATCTCTAGCCTTTTGCAGGTTTCTTGGATATATCTTGTCAGGACCAGGAGATTTACCCACCTTCATACCTTCTAATAATTTGAACACTTCCTCTACTGTGATATGGACGGTCCCCAAGATATCGTCACCAACTTCCTCAAGTTCACAAGCCTTCGTGTCGTTCTCCACAGTAAACACAGAGGAGAAATATTCATTGAGGAGCTGGCCCATTTCCCGGGATTCCATTCTTTTGTCACTGTACCTAACGGACACTTACCAGAAGCACAACTGACAACTGTGGTGAAGAATAAATAAAATAAATCTCTAATATAACAAGGTGTAGAGCTGCATGAACACAGCAGGTCAAGCAGCATCAGAGGAGCAGGAAAGCTGAGATTTCGGGCCTAGACCCTTCTTTGGGTTTTAAAAGAGTGCTAGGAAATGGATCTTGAGGGCAATGGGAAGTGTTTTTTTATTCATTCATAGGATGAGGGGTCACTGGCTGGACCAGCAT
>NC_063377.1:5224568-5247474 GCF_021869965.1 Rhincodon typus
AAATTTTTGAAGAAGGGTCTAGGCCCGAAACGTCAGCTTTCCTGCTCCTCTGATGCTGCTTGGCCTGCTGTGTTCATCCAGCTCTACACCTTGTTATCTCTGATTCTCCAGCATCTGCAGTTCCTACTTTCTCTAAAATAAATCTCTCCCTGCTTGCTCTTCTCACCCTGAACAGTTCAATGAATCATCTTACTTCACCGACGACATACCTTGTTCACTGGGTGGAAAGACAAAAGCAGCCCTTCTTCCTCAACTATTGAAACACAGCCACAGACTTACAAGCAGAGCTTGTTCTTCACATTCTCACAAATTCCCTTTCATACTGGCAAAGAGCTCATCGTCATCGATAATGTGTTGAAGGCTGTGAAGAAAACAGCGTAGTTTCTCCACTCCTGGAATGTATTGGAGAACGAAGGGCACCCAATCGGACATATCTAGTGTCTGTCTTCTGAGAACGTTATTACGGTTTTCCACTGTGGCATGTCAGAACTGGCGATTGATGAGTTGATATCCTTTTGCTATGAGGGCGTCCTTCAACACCTTCAGGTGTCCATCGCATTTCTCCTCATTTGAATAGTTCCTGTGTATGCATAGGGCTTGTCCGTGGTGAATGGCTGTTTTAATATGTTTAGGATGGAAGCTAGAGAAGTGCAGTATCATGAGGCTATCCATAGGCCTGCGGTAGTGTGAGGTATTGAGGCATCTGTCCCTAATGGAGATGCGTGTGTCCAAGAATGTGACTGATTCTAGTAGCTCATAGTAAGTCTGATGATAGGATAATACTTGTTGATATCACTATGTAGTTGTTTCAGTGATTCCTTTCCATGAGCTCAAAGGAAGAAAATGTCATAAATGTATCTGGTGTATAGCACTTGTCGGAGATTCTGTGCAACTAAGAAGCCTTCTTCGACCCTGTGCATAAAAATGTTGGCATTTGGGGGAGGAAGCCTGGTTCCCATGGCTGTTCTGTGGTTCTGGATGAAGAACTGGTTGTTGAAGGTGAAGATATTGTGGTCGAGGATGAAGCCCATAAGTTGTAGGATGGCATCTGGAAATTAGCAGTTAGTACTGAGGCTGATCCAGTGATGCTTTCATCGTGTTGAATCCTGGTGTAGAGTGCCAAAACATCTATTGTGACGAGGAGTGTTCCTGGTTCACAGGTCCATGTGTTTCTGTAAGAATTCTGTGTTGTCACGAGAGAAGCTGGGGGTTTCCCATACAATGGGTTTCAAGATGCCCTCGACATAACCAGAGAGGAACTCACATAGGGTCTGATACGATGGGATGTAGGATGTGTTGGTTTGTGTATCTTTGGAAGATATTAGAATTGTCTGTTCAGTTAATGTGTGTGCTCTTTGGTCAGATCTGCAGGTAATTGTCTGCAGTATTCCTGGTTGTTTAGCTGTCGGTACACTTCCTTGAAGTAGTCCGTTATATTCTGTATGATGTTGGCTCCTTCATTGTGTGCTGGTTTGATGACAATGTTACAATTGGTCTTGTGAGCATGGATGGCGTTGCATTTTGCCTGGGCGACATTTTGCACTACCTTGTGAGTGCAGCTAATCAATCTGGTGTTTACACATTCTCTGATGGCTTGAGGAAACCTGTCAAGCTGTGGGCAACAGCCCTCCAGAAGGGTCCAATTCGACTCCTTCTTTGCCTGGTCCCCATGGATCTCTCATTTGACTGATCCAGTTCATTGGCTGCCACAGTGGGCTCGCTGTTGATACATTGGAAGACTTCCTGGAGTGTAATTCATCTGATGAATTACTCTGTGTCGAGCGTGAGATCAATGGGGTCACTTTAGTGGTCTGGCAGAAACTGAGTCCTCGACTGAGAGCTTCGATCTCAACCCATCGAAGGATGTGGTGAGATGAATTGAGAATGGATTTTCCTATGGTTGTACTGTTTTCAACTATGGTACTGGGGAGACTTGATTATTGGCGGCAGTGATGCCAAGTTTTTCCGGTTTCTTGTTCTTGGTGCGCAGATAGGTGGTGCACTTCTGTTGCCTCATCTGTTTGGCAGTGCCCCGTAACTCTATTGTTGTATCTTAAGTGCAAGCTGAGAATATGGACTGTATCTCAATTTCAACGTTATGGCACTTACTGTCGTGTTGGCATACAAGACAATTCAGGAGTTTGCAAGAGGTGTGATGACAAAATCTCTCAGCGTTATCCATATTGTAGGTCGAATTGAGTGGATTCATGATCTGGAGTCCTTTTGGGATCTTTTGTCCATTCTTGCATTTCTGTAGAAACTTTATGCCTGTGTGGATATGCAGAAACTTCTTGGAGATCTTCTCCACATTGAGCTGACAGTTTGTATTGTCAATGGTAGCCGTGATTTGGACGCACTGATGTTGGACTTTTGTGGACAAGGTCAGAAAGCACACCAAACCAGGCTACAATCTAACATGTTTCTCTGAAAACACAAACTGTTGGAGCTTCATTCCTTGTTCAGGTGTTAGTGAGTGATGTAGCATCAGAAACAGAATTTATAAGTAAAATATCAAAGGGTCACATCAATGATGAGGATGTATTAAACAAACCTAAGATGCTGTTAAATCTTTAATCAGTTAAAAGGTTTTAATTAAGTAATATGTATAGGTAAATCCCCGAATTCCTTTAAAATCACTGACCTGCGAGAAATAAATGTTTTGTCAGTGTAAAGAAGAGGTCAGAAAATGTATGTTAGGTGTGAGCCTTGTTTAGAACCTGCTTGGGTTTTGGTTTGGAGTCGGACTGGTTTCATTTCTCAAGTAGGAATTTATATAAAGCCACATTGACTGACTGTCTATAAATTGTGTGCTTTTTTAAAAAATCAAAATGGAATGTATCTGCAAATACAAATTTACCTCATTTATGTGTGTGTATGTGTGTGTGTGTGTGTATTTGTGTATTTGTGTGTGTCTGTGCATGTGTGTGTGACACAAAATGTATATGAGAGAGGATCTGTGAGAGTGTGCATGCGAGTGTGTTTGAGTGAGAGAGAGTGTGTGTATGTGTGCGTGAGTTTGTGTGCGAGATTATATATTGCAGTGAGATCTACTTTAGTGTGTCATGGACCCAAGATACTGGTTCTAGCCATCCTAATCGGTACCAAACTTGGCTATCAGCCTCTGCCTGGCAACGCTGCGCTGTTGTGTATCCTCAAGTCTGCCTTGGACGTTTACCCGTAGATCTGAGTCCGAATGTCCTTGACCGCTGAAGTGTTAGTCCACTAGGAGGGAACACTTTCATATAGATCCTCTGTCATATGCACTCTCTCTCTCTCTTTCTCTCTCTCTCACGCACACACATACACACACTCACACACACACACACACACATGCGCTCTCTCTCACACACACACAAACACACACACACTTTATCTCTCTCTATTCCCTCACTTACACACACACTGTCTCTGTCCCCCATCACTCACATGCACACACCCACTTTCTCTCCCACCCCTTCCCCCCCACACACATATACACACACACGTAAATCTATGGGGTGAATTTGTATTTGCAGATATATTCCATTTTGTTCGAAAAGCACGTAATTTATACAGTCAGTCAATGCGGCGTTTTATACGTTCCTACTTTAGAAATAAAGCGAGCCTGACTCCAAACCAAAACACAAACAGATTCGAAACAAGGCCTCACATCTAATACGTATTGTCTGTGCTAAAATGTCAAATCTTCTTTACACTGATAAATCCTTTCTTTATCTCAGGATATTAACTTGAATGAAATTCGGGAATTTACATAGATATTAATCAATTCAAACTTCTAACTGATTAAAGATTTAACAACATCTTGGGTTTGTTTAATACATCCTCAACAGTGATGTGACACTTTGATCTTTTACTTATAAATTATGTCTGATACTACATCACTCAATGACAACTGAAAAAGGAACAAAGCTTAGAATGCTTCTGTTTTCAAATAAACATGTTAGATTATAACCTGGCGTCATGTGATTTCTGACCTTGCCCACCACAGTCCAATACCAGCACCTCCACATCAGGTCTTCATAAAGCATTAAAATTGACAAATCATATTGTGGCTATATATAATATGAGTTGCGCCACACACCCTGAAGGGTCTGGTGGCTTTGGCGAACATACGGAAAAGGTTTACCAAGATGTTTCTTATTTTCAGCGGCAGCAGCGCGAACCAGAGTGCCCACGGGAAGTTATGGTTGTTTTTTTCTCCAGTATAAAAACTTACCTCGTGCCAGCAGCGGCCCTCTTGCTTTCAGCGGCAGCAAAGCGATCCAGGAAGGAACTGATATATTCGGGTACTGGCTAAATCCGAGACAATATACGTGAAGTGTCTCCCACCCGTCCTCCTCCTCTAAACAAAAAAAAAGACTGTGTGGAGGGTTGGTAAGGTAAGGCGTTTTTTTTTTATTCTTCTGGAAATCTAGAGTAGAGGGAATGGAAGCGAGAGCAGTCGCATGCTCCTCTTGCAGGATGTGGGAGGTAAGGGTCACTGCTGGTGTCCCCTCTGACTTCACCTGTAAGAAGTGCACCCAACTCGAGCTCCTCAAAAACCGCGTTAGGGAACTGGAGCTGGATGAACTCTGGATCATTCGGGAAGCTGAGGGGGTGATCGAGAGGAGTTATAGGGAGGTGGTCACACCCAAGGTACAGGAGAAAGGTAGCTGGGTGACTGTCAGGAAGGGAAAAGGGAATAGACAGACAGTGCAGGGATCCCCTGTGGCCGTTCCCCTCAATAATAAGTATACCGTTTTGGATACTGTTGGGGGGGAAACGACCTACCAGGGGAAGGCCATAGCGGACAGATCTCTGGCACTGAGCCTGTCCCTGTGGCACAGAAGGGACGGGGGGAGAATAGGAGAGCAATTATAGTGGGGGATTCGATAGTAAGAGGCACAGACAGGCGGTTCTGCGGAAACGAACTAGATGAACGAATGGTATGTTGCCTCCCGGATGCCAGGGTCTGTGATGTTTCAGATCGTGTCTTCAAGATCCTTAAGGGGGAGGGTGAGCAACCAGCAGTCATGGTACACATCGGTATCAATGACATAGGTAGAAAAAGGACAGAGAATGTGAAAAACGAGTACAGGGAGTTAGGTTGGAAGCTGAAGACCAGGACAAACAGGGTAGTTATCTCTGGATTACTACCAGTGCCACGTGATAACGAGGTAAGAAAAAGGGAGAGAGTGCAGCTAAACATGTGGCTACAGGGCTGGTGTAGGAGGGAGGGCTTCCATTATGTGGATAATTGGAGCACATTCTGGGGAAGATGGGACCTGTACAGAAAGAATGGGTTGCACCTGAACCAGAAGGGCACAAATATCCTGGGAGGGAGGTTTGCTCGAGCTATACGGGATGGTTTAAACGAGATTGGCAGGGGGTGGGGAACCGGATTTATAATTCAGAGGATGAGGCATTCAGCCTTCCAACAGACGCAACAGGGAGTGAGGTTGTTAATAAAGAAATGTGGTTGATACACCGTAATTGTGGACACCGAGATGGTTTGGTATACTTCAATGCTAGAAGTATCAGAAATAAGGTGGATGAACTTAGAGCATAGGTCGGTACTTGGAACTACGATGTTGTGGCCATTACTGAAACTTGGATAACTCAGGGAGAGGAATGGTTATTGGAAGTTCCGGGATTTAAATGCTTTAAAAGAAATAGGGAGGGTGGAAAATGAGGCAGGGGACTGGCATTGCTAGTCAGGGCTAGCATAGCAGCTACTGAAAGGCAGTTCGAGAATGATATGCCTACAGAGTCAGTTTGGGTTGAGGCCTGGAATAAGAAAGGAGCAGTCACTTTTTTGGGGTTTTTTTACAGACCCCCTAATAGTTGCAGAGAAGTAGAGGAGCGGATTGGGAGGCAGATGCTGGAAAGGTACAGAAGTAACAGGTAAATAGTCATGGTGACTTCAACTTTCCAAATATTGATTGGAAACATTTTAGTTGTAATAGTTTAAGTGGAGCGGACTTTGTCCATTGCATTCAGGAAGGATTCCTGACACAGTATGAAGATAGACCAATACGAGGAGAGGCCACTTTGAACTTTGTGCTTGGCAATGAACCAGGCCAAGTGTTAAACCTGTTGGGAGGAGAGCATTTTGGCAGTAACGATCATAACTCTGTTACTTTTACAATAGTCATAGAAAAGGACAGGTACATAGAGCAGGGTAAGGATTATAATTGGGGGAAGGGTAATTACAATTCTGTTAGGCAAGAACTGAGTAACATACATTGGGAACAGATGCTGTCAGGAAAGAGCACTGTTGAAATGTGGAGATTGTTTAAGGAATGCATACTGCGTGTGCTCGATATGTTTGTCCCTAACAGGCAGGGAAGATGCGGTTGATGGAGGGAGCCCTGGTTCTCAAGAGAGGTCGAACAACGGGTTAAGAGGAAGAAGGATGCTTATGTAAGGTTTAAAGAACAAGGAACTGAACAGGCTCGAGAGGGATACAAGTTATCCAGGAAGGTGCGGAAGAAAGGGCTTAGGAGAGGTACAAAGGGGCATGAGAAAACCTTGGCAGATAGGATCAAGGAAAACTCCAAGGCTTTTCACACATACGTGAGGAATAAGAGAATGACCAGAGAAAGGGTAGGGCCGATCAAGGACTGTAAAGGGAATTTGTGCACGGAGCGTAAAGAGATAGAAGAGGTCCTTAATGAATACTTTTCTTCGGTATTCACAACTCAGAGGGACCTAGTTGTAGAGGAGAGCAGTGTGAAACAGGCTGTTAGGCGAAAGGAGGTTGATGTTAGTAAGGAAGATGTGCTAGGAATTTTGAGGAGGTTGGAGATGGATAAGGCCCCCGGGCCGGATGGGATTTATCCAAGTATTCTATGGGAAGCGAGGGAAGAGATCGCAGGGCCTTTGGCGATGATCTTTTCGTCCTCGCTGTCCACGGGTTTAGTGCCGGAAGATTGGAGAGAGGCAAACGTCATTCCCGTGTTCAAAAAAGAGAATAGGGATAACCCTGGAAGTTACAGGCCAGTTAGTCTTACTTCAGTGGTGGACAAATTATGGAAAGAGTTTTGAAAGATAGGATTTATGATCACTTGGAAAGGCACAGTTTGATTCGTGATAGTCAGCATGGATTTGTGAAGGGTAGATCATGCCTCACAAACCTTATTGAATTCTTTGAAGAGGTGACCAAACACGTGGATGATTGTTGAACAGTGGATGTGGTATACGTGGATTTAAATAAGGCGTTTGATAAGGTTCCCCATGGTAGGCTTATGCAGAAGGTAAGGAGGCATGGGATAAGGGGAAATCTGGCAGATTGGATTCAGAATTGGCTGACCCTTAGAAGACAAATGGTGGTAGTGGACGGAAAATATTCAACATGGTGCTCAGTTACGAGTGGCGTACCACAAGGATCTGTCCTGGGTCCTGTCCTAATTGTGATTTTTGTAAATGATATGGATGAAGAAGTGGAAGGGTGGATTAGCAAGTTCGCGAATGATACGAAGGTGGGTCACGTTGCGGACAGTGCGGAGGGCTGTTCTCGGTTACAAAGGGACATTGATAGGATGCAGAGTCGGGCTGAGAAGTGCAGATGGAGTTTAACCCTGAAAAGTGAGAGGTGATTCATTTTGGAAGGACAAACTTGAAAGCAGAATACAGGGTTAACGGAAAGATTCTTGGCAGTGTGGAGCAGCAGAGGGATCTTGGGGTTCATGTTCATAGTTCCCTGAAAGCTGCCATCCAGTTGGATAGAGTTGTTCAGAAGGCATATGGTGTGTTAGCTTTCATTAATAGAGGGATTGAGTTCAAGAGTCGTGAAGTTATGCTCCAGCTATACAAAAGCCTGGTTCAGCCACATCTGGAGTATTGTGTCCAGTTCTGGTCGCCTCATTGCAGGAAAGACGTGGAAGCATTGGAAAAGGCGCAGAGGAGATTTACCAGGATGATGCCTAGAATGGAGGCAAGGTCTTACGAGGAAAGGTTGAGAGAGCAAGGGCTTTTCTCTTTAGAACGACGAAGGATGAGAGGTGACTTGATAGAGGTGTACAAAATGATCAGAGGTATAGATAGAGTGGACAGCCAGAGACTCTTTCCTAGGGTGGAGGTAGCTTTTACGAGGGGACATAGTTTTAAAGTGAGTGGAGGTAGATATAGGGGAGACGTCAGAGATAGGATCTTTACTCAGAGAGTGGTCGGGGTGTGGAATGCATTTCCGGAGACGGTAGTGGAGTCGGCCTCACTAGGGGCATTTAAGCGGCTATTAGATAGGCATATGAATGATAGTATAAGGTTTTGGGGTGGAGGTTAGATAGACCATAGGATTAGGATAAAAGTTCGATATAACATCGTTGGCCGTAGGGCCTGTACTGTGCTGTACTGTTCTATGTTCTATGTTTCCTGCCCTAGAGCCCAGTAGCAATGTTTAGAGTTTAAATTGCACAAGCTTAAGTGTGTTTTCATTTGAAAGTTTGGGGCTGAGGAGCGATTGTAAACTTCTGCAAAATTGTAAGAGGCGTAGGAAGAATGGATAGTTAAAGACTTTCTCCCAGTGGAAAAATATCAACCATTAGGGGATATATGTTTAAGGTAAAAGAGGGCGAGTTTAAGGGAAATTTGAGAGGCAAGTTTTATTTTTACACTGAGTATGTTAAGTGCCTGTAGTGAGCTTCCAGAATGGCAATGTTAAAAAAAAAAACATCTTGATAGACACATTAATAGTCATGGAATGGAGGAGACACACCATATAGAGGCAAAATGTTTTTTACCTTAAAAAGTTGTTCATGTGTTATCGCAGGTTAGGTCATCCGAAGGGCCTGTTCATGTTCTGTACTGTTCTTTGTTCATTGTTCACTTCGTTCATGTGCAACCTGTCCGGCTTATGCAGTTTCTACCTACCCCGGAAGTGGTCCCAATGGTCCTGAAATCTAAAGCCCTCCCTCCTACACCATCACTTTGTCACGGCTGACTTATTTTCCTCTTGCTCTACTCTCTGGCACGGAGTATGAAGGGCAACGTAGAAATTACAACCTTAATGTTCTCCCTGTTTAATCCATTACCTAACTCTCTGAACTTGTGCTGCAGAAAGTCATTTCCTTTTCTAATCATGTCATTCGTACCAGCATAGACAACTACTGCTGCCTGTTCACTGTCTCCCTCTAGTATGTCTTATAGCTGCTCTGTAGCATTCCAACCTCGGAATCAGGAAAGCAATATGTCATTCAAAAGGCTCGTTTACTGTCACAGAACGTCCTTTCAGCTCCCCTTACAATCAATTCTGTTGTCAATAAAACTCTCCAAGTATTTTTCGTCACATGCCATACAGTAGAACTAACCATGGTGCCACAAGCGTAGATACTGCTGTTTTCCCCTAAGAGGGCAACCACTACCCCCACAACAGTACCTAAAATGCTATATCTATTTGACAGATGGATGACTGCAGTAGACATTTGCACTCTAGGCTCACGCTGGTTAGTCTTCCCAATGGACACTCAAAGTTTTTCTGTCTGTGTAACTGTTACTTGTGGTATTACAAGCTGGCTAAAAGTGGTATCCACGATGCTCCATTGTGAGTTCATTCACAGCTGCAGAGCCTTCATGTAGTCAATAAGAGGTGCAATTGAATAATTTCCTGCATACATGGTCACCATTTACACTGGAAGTGTCCCCAGTTCCCCATATATTGCAAGGGAAGCATTCTACGGTGCGAAGTTCTCCTGCCACAGTAAATATTACCAAATATGCACAAAAAGTCGGAATCAATTACTCAACTTTACCTATTCTTGACCAAAGCAGGTATCTCTCTCTCTCCCTCTGAATATTTCTCTCTTTCCAGCAACTTACTGACACCACAAGCAAGTATTTTGTATTTCATGCCCTTGCTTGGGATCTTGGTGGATAAAATACTGAAGGAAAAATGGGAGACATTCAAAAGACTGATGAATAGGATCCCAGTTAAGTACTGTGGACTGAGTGGGTCCACACTCAGACCCATTTCACCCCATAACCCACCTAATCTACACATCTCTGAACACTATGAGCAATTTAGCGTGGTCAATCCACCTAGCCTGCAAATCTTTCGACTGTGGGAGGAAACCGGACCACTTTGAGGAAACTCAGGCAGACACGGGGAAACTGTGCAAAATCCACACAGACTGTCGCCCGAGGGTGGAATCGAACATGGGTCCCTCTAACTGTGGGGCACCAGTGCTAACCATTGATTTACTGTGCCGCGCTATCTGATTTACCCTATCCATGCCCCTCATTATTTTATAAAATTCTGTGAGGTCACCACTCAGCCCCCAAAGTTCCAGGGAAAATAGCCCCAGCCTATTCTGCCTCTCCCTATAGCTCAAACACTCCAACTCTAGCAATATCCTCGTAAATCTTTTCTGAACCCTTTCTAGTTTCACAACATCCTACCTATAGATGGGAGACCAGAATTGCACAATACTCCAAAAGTGGCTGAACCAATGTCTTGCTCAGGAGCAACATGACTTCCCAACTCCTATCGTCAACGCACTGTCCAATAAAAGCAAGCATACGAAACGCTTTCTTCACTATCCTATCTGCATGCAACTCCACTTTCAAGGAGCTATGAAACTGCATTCCAAGGTCTGTTCGTTCAGCAACACTCCCCAGGACCTGACCATTCAATGTATAAGTCCTGCCCTGATTTGCCTTTCCAAAATGCAGCACGACACATTTATCTAAATTAAACTCCATCTCCACCCATCGGCAAATTGGCCCATTTGATCAAGGTACCGTTTCACTCTGAGATAACCATTTTCACTGTCCACTACACCTCCGATTTCTGTGTAATCTGAAATTACATCCCTGCTATGTTCAGATCAAAATAATTTATATAAATGACAAAAACCAATGGATCCCGCACCGATCCTTGTGGCATATCACTGGTCACAGGCCTCCAGTCTGAAAAGCAACACTCCACCACCTCACTCTCTCTTCTACCTTTCAGCAATTCTGTATCCAAATAGTCAGTTCTCCCTGTATTCCGTGTTATCTTACCTTGTTAACCAGTCTACCACGAGGAACCTTGTCAAACGTCTTAATGAAGTCCATATAGACCACATCCACTGCTTTGGCCTCATCAATCCTCTTCATTACTTCTCCAAAAAGTTCAATCAAGTTAGTGAGACATGATTTCCCACGCACAAAGCCATGCTGACTATTCCAAATCCATCCTTATCTTTCCAAATATATGTAAATCCTGTTCCTCAGGATTCCCTCCAACAACTTGCCCATCACTGATGTCAAGCTCACAACTCTACAGATCCCTGGCTTTTCCTGAACATCTCTTTCAAATAGTGACATAACTTCAGCCAGTCTCCAGTTTTCCGGCACCTCACCTGCGCCTACTGATGATATAACTATCTCTACAAGAGACCCAGCAATCTCTTCCCTCGCTTCCCGCAGAGCTCTCAGGTACACCGGATCGGGTGCAGGATTTAGCCACCTTTATGCATTTTAAGACGCTCAGCACGTCCTGCTCTGTAAAATGGACATTTTTTTTTCATGATGTTGTTATTTATTTCCCAACGTTCTCTGTCTTCCATTTCCTCCTCCACAGAAATCACAGATGCAAAATGCAATCTCCCTCAACATCTGCGGCTCCACACACACTTTTGTATAATGTTTCTATTTAACAATATGCATGAATGAACTAGACATTTTAGAAAATGTACAGTTGGGGAAAAATGAAGATCGTGTGGGATTTAGCAGTGTTATCATCTATGAAAACGATAGTGTGATATTTTAAAGTGTCATAGAGTCTTCGAGCATGGAAACAGACCCTTTGGTCCATCCCCAACATGCCGACCAGATTTGACATTCTCAACTGCATTTTTCGAAAGCTTTCCAATCATGTCCAAATGGCTTTCAAATGTAGCACCTGTACCTGCACCTACCACTTATTCTGGAAGTTTATTCCACAAATTAAAAAAAAAACTGTGTGTGAAAGAAAATACCCCTCAGGTCCCTTACAAATCTTTCTCCTCTTAACTTAAACTTATCCCTTCTAGCTTGGAACACCCCGACACTAGGGGAAAAAAATAACCTTTGCTATTCACCTTATTTATGCTCCTCATGTATTTATAAACCTCTATAAGGTCACCCTTCAACTATCTAACCTCCAGTGTAAAAGAGTCCCAGCCTGTCCAGCCTCTCCTTATAATTCAAATGCTCCAGTCTCGGTAACGTTCTTGTAAATCTGTTCTGCACCCTTTCTAATTCAGTAATTTCATGCCTATAGCAGGACGACCAGACCTGTATGCGGTACTCCAAAACTGGCCTCGCTAATGACCTGTACAAAGGCAACATGACGTCCCATCTCTTATAATCAACACTCTGACCAACGAAGACAAGTGTGCCAAACGCCTTCTTTACCATCCTATCTACCTGTGATGCAACTTACAAAGTTATATGCACATTAACAACTATCACAACTGCACATCTAAACGCTTATTACTTTTTGTAGGGGTTTCTGCCTCTGTCACCGTTACAGACAGTAAGTTCAAAATTCCCACAACCTTGTGTGAAAATGTTTTCTCTCACAATTCCTCAAAACATATTGCTTCTTCTATAAATCTGCCTCCTCAGAAATTGTTCATTCCAACAATGAAAAAAAAGTTTCTTCCTGGGTACCCCGTTTATGTGCCTCATAATTTTATACATTGAATCACGTCCCCTTGCAATCTCTTCTGTTGTAAGGAAAACAGCCCCATCTGCCCAATTTCTCTTCATGACTGACACTCTCGAGATAAATCTTCAGTCATCCTCCTGTAAAATTCTCCCAATAATGTGGCTTCTAGTACTGTAGTACTAGACAGTACTGTAATAATGGCCTAACCAACGTGTTTTACAGTTGCAGCATACCCTCCCTGATCTTAATCTCTATGTCTTGGCTAACGAAGGCAAGAATCATTGCACTTTTGGGGAACCGAAACCTTGGCGAGCCAAAACTCAGTGGAACGCATCTTCCCCAGTTTTTCTGGATTACTTTCCCAGTGCCATTAACAAAAATAAAATCTATCTCTACGGCATAATGTTAGAATAATGCTCACGCATTTAAGGCAGAGATGAGGAGTTCTGTTTTTGCTCAGAAAGAAGTGAAGCTGTGGATTTTTTTCAAATGTAGAGTGTTGTCAAGGCTGTGTTGTGAAATATTTTTAAAGGAGACATATTCAGATTTTTAATCATGGGTTATGTAGAAAATAAAAATAGGAAAGTGTAATTGTGGACAATCTACCAGCCATGATCGAAGTAAATGGCAGAAGGACCATTAATAGGAAAAGGGATCAATTCTACTTCTAATCCTTATATTAAGGTTTTCCGTATAAATATGCAATTCAGTTCAGTGCATTCACAACTTGTTATTTATATCTCTAACTCTGAAAGTTTGTTGTCACAATTCTGTTTTTTTTTAGTTTGAGTGGGAATTCAGATGAGCATGAAATTTCGTCAACGCAACTGTTCCCATTTCCCGTCAAGGTAGCCCAAGAACTGCATTTGGTTTACCTACTGTTCGGATCTATTTGATTTGAAATCAGTTGAATCCACGTCTGGAAACTTTCAAGACAATTCTGACTTAATACAGAAAAAACGATTCCTCTTTGATTTGTTTATACATTGTGCCTGGAATTTGATCTGCGCTGAAATCCGTAGAGAACGTTGCTCAATTTTGAAGCTGGCAGAGCTTCCCTCGTGGGGTGACGATTGCACTCTGAGTGGAGGATGTCAGTTATACAGCCATTCCAAGTGAGTAACTTGAAACGGATCGGATAACTTACCTTAAATTTTTTATTTAAAAAATAACTGCCGTTTTCGTAGGATAATTTGCGGTGGAGAGATTACTTTTCTGCATGCACTGTGTCTGCCCTTGTCTACTTTGTGGATCTGTGCGCAAGACAGTGACTAGTGAACTTAACTGGACAGATACACTGTCTCTTTTCTGATAGGACGTGCTGGCATCTCATCTTAGTCTCTCAGACATAGGAGTACGACTCCAATAGTGCAGTATTCCTCCAGTGCAGACATTGAAAACATCTTGAAGATGGAATTCATATCCCTACTTTGGGCCATTACGTTATGATATGATGCGCAGTAAGCTTCATGGTGGCCCCCTCAGCGAGAGCTAACACAGAAAAAGGAAAAGAGCTCCTTCAAAAACCAAACGAGTGTGAGAAATTCACATATTGCTGGAACAGTGCATGAACATATAATATATCATTCATCTTCATTAAATCAGTTTCAATTGAACTCGTTTAATTTGTTTTTTTTTAAGTTTTTGGTTAAGATGAAGGCTAATATAAAGAGCAGCACTCAAAATAACAGAACCATTGATATGTTATTAATTTGTAACATCCTTTTTTTAATCGGGGACGGCACATTTCCTTTTACTGCGTTATCAAACCAAATGCCCTTTCGAGGGTCAATTCTTTGCATGCAGTTAATGCGTAAACAGGAAACCCACAAATATAATTTGCATCACGTTACATTTTCCACACGTCTTCTTTTTCTGATAACGTAGCAATTGCTTAAACGATATCTTACACAAATGTTCTGTTCTGGATCATGCAAACAATAAAACAGAAAAACAAAACCTCAGTGTGAAATTTGAAGTAATAAGTTCATCGCAGACAATGATCCTCTTGGCTCTGCTTGCGCTTTTTCATTTGTTGCCAGGTAAGATTATCTTTCATAAATTTATGGCTTAATTATGAATGTAAGATCACTTAAAAGATGATTCATGCGGCAAGTTCAATCTGGCAGTCTTTAATATTAATGTTGCGTTAAAAATTTGAGTTATTATTGGTCTATTACAAAAGGCCAATGTTCTAATATAGCAGGCACGTTTGGAATCGAGCAAGGGAACTCACTACTCCGCCCAAAGACAAACACATCCTTCAGTACAATCACAAAACAACAGATTTGCTGATTCTTTTGTCTTCATTTTATTTGTGGGATCTTGCAGTGTGAACAGGGGACCACCACTTTTCCAAGAATACAAGATGAACTACACAGAAGACAGTTTTCATTGTCTGAAAGGTTTTGATCTATATTTTTTCTTAATTTCCTACTACACAAGAAATTAATGTAATACATCCTGTTCTTCAGTTGTTGTCTCTCAGGCAGTGTACCCGCAGACTCCAACAGTTCAAACTGCCTCAATTGGAAGTAAATGTAAGATGCATTGCCACACGGGATGGCTGGCAGCTGGAGCTGTTCTCTGGTATAAACACCAGCAACAAAAACACATGCAACTCGTTTTCACCGTTATAAAACATACGCGTCCAAACGGAAAATTTTCAGGAGAGGTTAACGAAGAAGGGACTATCTATACTCTTGTTATTGACGATACGCAAAGAAATGACTCAGGCATGTACTACTGCGCTGCTAAGAAATTTAGTGGATCATCCTTCATATTTGGAAATGGATCTGAATTATTCATTGTCGGTAAGAATGAATGTCGTTGCTTATCAGTTCACAGTAAATACCCACATACTTATGTTAGATTTTAAATACATCTTACCTACAAAACTCTGCAGGTTCCCCGACAATAACACTCTTACACTCACCATCAGATGAAATTCTTTCACTGCAAACTGTCCCATTGATATGCTTCGTGAGCAGTGCAGCCACTAATTACCTTACCATTCGCTGGAATGTTTCATCACGGGCTAAGGAGGAATGGACTGATACAGAAACAATAATCCGTGATGGTGTATACGGTGTCAGCAGTCAAATCGGAGTCGAAGTAAACAAGCATAGCAACTGGTTTGTTTGTACTTGCTCAATTCAAATCAACTCAACAACAAGTCTTATCAGTGAAAACTATTCATACCGGACAGGTAACGATTTATATTGTTAGTATATTTTATATTTAATTCTGATGAGACACCGAGTGTTTGTATCAGCTGTTTATTTACCATAAATCGTTTCCTTTCAATGTTTCTGATCAACTATCACCTCATTTATTTTCTCGCCTTGCTGTAGCGTTTATCTTTATTTCTGAATAGGTAGATCCATTTATCTATCTAGGAAATACGTGCACAGTTGGAGGCAAGTCTATACTTTCAAATATTAAATTAGAATTTATCTTCACATTTGTTCACCTTTCACCTATGTAGCTTTGACTATGACAATGTATCTATAAATCTGAAACAAAGGATTTCAATGAAGAGATCAATTCTGGTGTTTCTGTTCTGTCATATTTCCAAAAAATATGGTATCATTATCTCCCCGATCAACAAGTACTTTTTTCTATTATTTTCTTTTTTATCCATTTGTATTACTTGTTGGTGCATCAGTGCTCGTTATTGTAATTAATGTTCGTTCTAGACACTTGGGCATGTTAAGCACAATCTGTGCAAAGGCATTTTCTGCCAAGATCCCTAATGGTCCCCTTTGTAACTGATGTAAATGCATTGAAGATCTGGATTTGGGCAGATTCAGATGTGGAAAGGCCTTTCTTCATTAGTTCCGATTCAATTCACTCTACTGACCCTGGCAACATTCTGGCAATAGTATTGACTAATTGTGCTCCAGAACTTGCCACTCCCCTCGCCAAGCTGTACCAATACATTTGCAACACTGGTATCTACCCGGCAATGTGGAAAATTGCTCAAGTATGTCCTGTACACAAGAAGCAGGGCAAATCCAGTCCAGCCAATTGCTGCCCCACCAGTCTAGTCTCAATCAACAGTAAAGTGATGGAAAATGTCATCAATAGTACTATCAAGCAGCACCTGCTCAGCAATAACCTGCTCAGTGATGCCCAGTTTGGGTTCCAACAGGGCTACTCAGCACCTGACCTCATTGCAGCCTTGGTTCAAACATGGACAAATGAACTAAATTCCACAGGTGAGGTGAGAGTGACAGCCCTTGGCATCAAGGCTGCGATCGACTGAGTGTGGCATCAAGGAACCCTAGCCAAACTGGAAACAATGGGCATCAGGGGGCAAAATAGGTTTGGAGTCATAACTGACACATAGGAAAGATAGTTGTAGTTGTTGAAGATCAATCATCTCGGCTCCAGGACAAGTCTGTAGGAGTTCCTCAGTGCAGTACCCTCGGCCCAACCATCTTCAGCTGCTTCATCAATGAACTTCCCTCTATCATGAGGTCAGAAGTGGGGATGTTCGCTGATGTTTGCACAATGTTCGGCACCATTCGTGACTCCTCAGATACTGAAGCAGTCCGTGTTCAAATGCAACAAGATCTGGACAATATGTAGCCTTTGGCTGACAAGTGGCAAGTGACATCCACGTCACAAAAATGCCAGTGTATGACCATCACCAATTAGAAACAATCTAACCACCACCGCTTGATATTCAATGGTGTTACCATCACTGAATTCCCCACTATCAACATCCTGGGGGGTTATCATTGCCTAGAAACTCAACTAGACTCACCACATATACACAGGGACTATCAGACAAGGTCAGAAGCTAGGAATACTGTGGTGAGTAACTCACCTCCTTATTCCTCAAAGCCTGTCCGCTATCTACAAGGCACAAATCAGGAGTGTGATGGAATACTCCTTACTTGCCTGGATGAATGCAGCCCCAACAACACTCAAGAAGGTTGATAGCTTCCAGAACAAAACAGTCCGCTGGATTGGCATTACATCCACAAGTATCCACTCATTCGACCATCCAAAGCTCAGTAGCAGTAGTGTGCACTATCTACAAGACGCACTGCAGAAATTTACCAAAGAACGTCAGATAGCACCTTCCAACCCCAGGGCCACTTCCATCTAGAAGTACAGGGCACCAAACGCATGTGAACACTACCATCTTCAAGTTCCCCTCCAAGCCACTCGAAATCCTTACTTGGAAAATATCACTGTTCCTAACTGTTGCTGGATCACGATCCTGGAAATCCCTCTAATGGCATTATAGGTCAGTCTATAACAGGTGGGCTGCAGCAGCTCAAGAAGGCAGTTCACCACCACCTTCTCAAGGGCAACTAGAGATGGGCAAGAAATGCTGGCAAGCCAGCGTCGCTCACATCCTACAAAGGCATAGAAAAAAAATATAATCTATAGGATTCTGCCAAAATCACAAAAAAAGTTTTCAATTCTGGGAAGAAAATAAAAATCCCAGTCTAACAATTGTTTTTATATGCAAAATATTTCATACCCATTGTCATCAAGTAAAACATTTTCCACATTCACGAGTGCATCTTTATCCATTATTAACATAAAAACTCGATATGATCATCGCACTTGTTGAGATTATTTCGAATAATCTACCAAAGGAGCCTCAAGTGCAGGTTTTGATCATTTAATCAAGGAAATTCAGTGAGAGCACATACTACTCTTAACCTAAAATAAAACCCGAGGAATGCAATAAAAGACAATATCTTTATGTAATCGTTTGTCACATGGAAATCTAATTAACCAATTTCTATCTTAATTCTGACATCTTTTATTGTCCCCATTTCTTATCACTGCCTTTCACTTCCCTGTCTACAGATGCATCTGATTCTACAGCACTTCTGAAATGTTTCAATCATGCCAATCTTTTATAGATTATTGTTGACACTGTCCCATAAGATGGGAAAAAAATCATGTAGGACAAGTACAGTTCAGGTAGTGTAATTGAAGTCTGATCATCTTTTTCGTTTCTCTTTAGAGTTGTCAATTTTACTGACTGTAACAATCAGGCAATTAGCTTTTTCTTTAGGCCCGTGGATAGCCAATGTGATGGTGTTATCTTTTTACTTAACATTCGATCATTTGTCGGTACTGGCCTGATATTCAGTTTAAGATCCTAACGTTTCTGGCTCCAATTATTCTGTTCTGCGACTCAGATTATCAAGGGATATTCATTTATCTCCTCATCATTTCCCCACATTCTCTCTGTACATCTTGATGCTTTGAATATTTAAAAGAAAGCCTCTTTATGAAACATTCTTACTGATCCAGCTTTCACAGTCTTCTATGGTAGAGAACTGAACATTTTGGCCAACTTATAGAAGAAATGCTTCCTCATCTCAGCCGTAAATATCCTTTAGCCTAATCATGGACTTTGAGTACTGTTGTAGATTTAAACAAACAGGAGAAGCACCCTTACTTCATCTAGTCTGCCTAGGGCTCATAGACTTCTTTATATTTCATTCAGAGCACTGTCATTCTTCTCAACTTAGTCAATACAGTCTCGGCCTGAATAATCTCTCCATGTGTGACATTACTACCCACTCCAGTATCACTCCATGTCTCTATGGCAAGTATATCATTTCCCAATGAAGGAGAGTATATCCTCCACACAATAATCAGGGTACATTACGAACAAAGAGCAGGATTGGCTTTTCCCGTATCAGAACACGTCACCTGTTAATACAATGTTTTCTACTATCCATGTATGCGACATGAGTTTTGTTTCCTGCACATAAAGTCTCAAGTGTGATGTTAAATTCAATCTTGCCTATTCTATTCTGACTTTCAAATGTGTGTAAAATGCTAGGGTGACTTATATTTTACATCCATCTAATGCAGCACTAAGAATACTAGGTAATGTAAAGTAAACACAGCCCTAGAGGAAAATAGAGCTGCTCTCTTATAGAGAGAGATTACTGGTGGTTGTTAAGCATGGCAGTCATCACAACTTAGTCGATGGAGAATTTGAGAAGATGGGACATTCATGGTAACCTCAGCCAATACGGAAATTCAGCTGTCTAGGCAATTAAGCTACCCACTGTCCGGGATAATTTGAATATACTAACTCGACGAAAATTAACAAAGAACTGACAACTCAGCCGGAAGAGGGCAGCAGAGTGGTGACGTTGGTTGGCTGACCTTGGGAAGATCTGCACCAGTGCAGTCACTGCTTCCGGAAATTGGTTTGTGGGTAATTCCCAATGATCTTCCCAACAACCCCATCCCCGCAGCTCCTTCTGTAGGTAGTCCTATGAAGAAAGGAGCCATACTGGAACTAGCCCGGGGAATGAGCCCGGACAGATGGTCGACGTTTCAGTAGGGGAGCCGCTCAGGAAGAGTGATCACAATTCACTAACCTTTAAGGTACTGATGGATAAAGATAGGTACAGTTGTGAGGTGAAGTTGCTAAATTGGGGGAAGGCTAATTACAACAATATTAGACAGGAACTGAAGAATGTAGATTGGTGGCAGATGTTTGAGGGCAAATCAAAATCCAGTATGTGGGAGGCTTTCAAGTGTAAGTTGTGAGGAACTCAGGAACAGCACGTTTCTGTAAGGATGAAGGTTAACTATGGAACTTTTAGGTAACCTTGGATAACAAGAGATATTGTGAGCCTAATCAAAAAGAAAAAGGATGCATTTATCAAGGCTAGGAGGCTGGGAACACACAAAGCAAGGGTGGAATACAAGGAAAGTCAGGAGAAACTTAAGCAAGGAGTGAGAAGGGTTAAAAGGGGTCATGAAAAGTCATTGGCCAACAGGATTAAGGAAAACCCCAAGGCTTTTTATACATATATAAAGAGCAAAAGGTTAACCATGAAGAGGTATGGTGGACTCAAGGACAAGGAAGGGGATTTATGTGTGGAGCCAGAAAAAAAGGGCGATGTATTAAATGAATACTTTGTGTCAGTATTCACCAAAGAGAAGGACTTGGTGGATGATAAGTTTGGGGATTCGTGGGTAGATAGTTTGGGTCATGTTGAGATCAAAAGGGAGGAGGTGTTGGGCGTCTTGAAAAAAACGTTGATGTAGACAAGTTCCCAGGGCCTGATGGAATATACCCCAAAATACTGAAAGAGGCCAGGGTGGAAATTTCTGGGGCCTTGAGGGAAATCTTTGTATCCTGATTGGCTGCAGGGGAGGTCTCAGAGGATTGGAGAAGAGCTGATGTCGTTCCTTTGTTTAATAAAGTTGCAAGGATAATCCAGCTCATTACAGTCCGGTGAGCCTTATGTCAGTGGTAGTGAAATTATTGGTGTAGATTCTTCGAGAAAGTATTTACTCCAACTTGGAAATAAGTGGGCATATTTGCAAAAGGCATCATGGTTTTGTGAACTGGAGATCATGTCTCGCTAACTTGGTTGAGTTTTTTGAGAAGTTATGAAGATGATCAATGAGGGTAGGGCAGTGGATGCTGTCTACATGGACTTCAGCAAGACCTTTGACAAAGTCCCTCATGGCAGGTTGATGCAGAAGGTAAAGTCACACGGGGTCAGAGGTGAGCTTGCAAGATGGATAAAAAATACTGGCTTGGTAATAGAAGACAGAGGGTAGCAGTTGAAGGGTGTGTTTCTGAATGGAGGGCTGTGACTAGTGGCGTTCCTCAGGGATCAGTATTGGGGCCTTTGCTATTTGTAATATATATAAATGATTTGGAGGAAAATGTAACTGGTCTGATTAGTAAGTTTGTTGATGGAACAAAGGTTGGTAGCAGATAGTGTTGAGGACCTTCAAAGGTTACAGCTGGATATAGATCGGTTGGTGACTTGGGCAGAGAGATGGCAGATGGAGCTTCATCTGGAAAAATGTGAGACAATGCATTTTGGAAGATCTAATCCAGACAGAAAATATACATAAATGGCAGAACACGTAAGAGCACTGATAGGCAGAGGGATCTGGGTGTAGAGGTACACAAGTAAGTGAAAGTGGCAATGCAGGTGGAGAACGTCATTAACAAGGCAACATAAGGATGTGGTGGCCTTGGAGAGGGTACAGAAAACATTAACTATGAGGAGGGTATAGAGAAAAATGGTTGTTCTCACTGCAATGTTGGAGGTTGAGAGGAGACCGGATAGAAGTTTACAGGATTATGAAGGGCACGGAGACAGTGGACAGTCAGAAGCTTTTTCCCAGGGTGCAAGAGTCAGTTGCTAGGGGCCAAAAGTTTAAAGTGCGAGGGACAAGGTTTAAAGGTGATGTACTCGGTAAGTTTTTGTTTGTACCGAGGGTGCCTGGAACTCGCTGCCAGGGGAAGTAGTGGAAATAGATACAATTCTGACGTGTAAAAGGTCGTTTTGACAAATACATGAATAGGATCGGAATAGAGGGATCCGGTCCCCAGAAGGGTAGGGGGTTTTAGTTGTGATGGGCAGCATGTCTGTGCAGGCTTGGAGGGCCAAAGGATCTGTTCGTATGCTGTAATTTTCTTTGTTCTCTGTTCTTTGCTGGAAATCTGAAACAATAGCAAAATGTGCTGAATGGAACCAACCGCATACTTGTCAGGTGGCAAGGGTTGCTCTTTTGGTTGGTTGAGGCTTCAACTAATTTTGTTAAGTGGGATATGTATTACCTGTACTGGAATGGCTAATGTAAAAACAAACTTGCAAGATGAGCAAAGTCAATCTAGAAGGCAGTGTGAATGTAGTTAAGTTAAAAAAAATGAAGGGAGCATGGCAATGTTCAGTGCCATTAATTTGATGCAAATAGTTTCATGTGTCAGTCATATGAATAGAGTTTGTTCATTAATGCAAGGGAATGTGATGCTAATTCTATGACAGAGACTTGTTTGAAGGAGACATATGCAAATTGGCATGATATGCCAGATTATAGACAATTCAGGCGAGCTGAGGTGAAGAGAGATCTACACAAGAGGAGGTAATCTCGCTATTTTGATCAAGGAATAGATAACTCCAATAAGGATGGGTGATATCTTGGAAACTTCCTCAAAAGAGGTCATATGCGTAAAACTTAAAGCAAAAGCGACAATCATCTTGTTTGGGGTGTGTAGAAATCCAAGAAGTGAGGGAGTAATACAAATACGGATATTAAGACAAAATCTCAGAGGTATAGAACTAAAATGATTGGAAATGGCAAGATGTTAACAGGGATGGAGAAATTCTTAAAGCGAGCTAAGTTCTTAATATACGTCCAAGAGAGATTTTTTTTCAGTGAGCACACAAAAATTCTCACAAGACAGGAGATCAAGTAGAAGCTGGTTTGAGAGAAAGAAGAGAGATAACAAGGTGTAGAGCTGGATTAACACAGCAGGCCAAG